>NW_008238440.1:2645987-2647570 GCF_000691975.1 Corvus brachyrhynchos | reverse complement strand
CCGTGGCCAGGCTGGCCATTGGGGCTTGGAGCAGCCTGGGACAGTGGAAGGTGTCCCTGGGCATGGCAGGGGTGGCACTGGATGGGCTTTAGGGTCCTTTCCAACCCAAAATATTCCATGAATCTGATTTTTCTGTTGCTGGAAATATGAGATTAATAATATTTTGATGATTGTAGATGGTATTAAATAGTGAAAAAAATCCAGTTCTCGACACAAAACAAGCAGGGGAAGCAGCTCCTGTTGACTTTGAAGTGTCTTTAAAGTCAGCATAGAGACCTCAGCAGTTTCATTTTGAGTGTGAGTGTCCTTACTGAAAATGACAGTATCCAAGCAGGTGTTTTGTTGCCACTTCTCTGACAAATACCCTGTTTCCTGTGACCAACTTTGATGTTTTGCTAATACTATCAGAAATAATGTATAGCTTATAACTGAGAGGAAAGCAATCAAGTTTTTTTTCCGATGGATTTGGGTATTTTTAAATGCCTGGACTAGCAAGTGGAAAATACTGTTCAGTGTTTAACATAGACAAATGTGAAATAATCGATGTGTAGGCAATGAACCAGAGTAAAAAGTGTATATACAACAGAAAGCTCTACAGCGTAATGACAGGGAAAGGATTTAAAGGTTATTATAAAAAAATCCATGAAGATATTAACATGGCTAAGTGCATGGGGGAAAAAGTCACCATGAAATGGGGATGCGCAAATGAACAGAATACAAATGAAAACAGGAAATATTGAGAGCTTTTGGTTTGGTTTAAATAGTACCACGAGGTTGGTTTTCAAAGTTTAGTATCCTGGTTATAAACCTGCTTTGTATCTGAGCCGTGCTTTTGGTGTTTGGATTTCTAAAATGGGATTTTCATGTTTAAACCCTGGGGTACAATATTTGCCCCTAAAATTTTAGAGAGCTTCTTCAGTGGCAGTGACATCACAGTAATTGTACGCACAAAAATCCAGTTACATGTTTAGCTGGCTTCTTGCAGGCACACTTACATTAAGTGGAGCCACGCAACTGAAATAATTCTTTATACAAGTAATGGTTGAACACACTAATGGAAATCTGGGACTCTTTTTCTAAAGTCTGCTGCAGTGCTTCGGATGGGCTTAATATGCAGCCCGTGAGTGGTTTTCATAGCTTTGCTTTTTTATTCAGAATTTGGTACCTTGAATGATTAACTGGTTCAAAATTTCCATGGTGCACAACCCGGGAGCCAGGGACACAAATCTGGGAGAGCTGTGCAGCCCTTCAGAGGGGCCTCAACAGCTGGGAGAGTTGGGCAGGGAAAAAAAAATCTGGAGTTCAACCAAGGCAAATGCAGGTCCTGCTCCTGGGCAGGAACAGCCCCAGCACCAGCACAGGCTGAGGGGACCTGCTGGAGCAGCTCTGCGGGGAAGGACCTGGGGGTGCTGGGGGACAAGGAGCTGTCCCTGAGGCAGCAGAGTGTCCTGGGGCCAAGGAGGCCAAGGGTGGCCTGGGGGCATCGGGAAGAGCCTTGGCAGCAGGTCAGGGAGGGGATCCTGCCCCTGTGCCCAGCCCGGGGGCACCTCTGGAGTGCTGTGTCCAGCTCTGGATCCTCAGCA
>NW_008238440.1:2608425-2645834 GCF_000691975.1 Corvus brachyrhynchos | reverse complement strand
GGGGCGCGGCCCAGCCCTGAGCAGAGTGGCCAGAGAGGCTGTGCAGTCTCCTCCCTGGGGATATTGCAGAGCCCCATGGACACACTGCTGTGCCCTGTGCTCTGGGATGGCCCTGCTGGAGCAGGGAGGTGGCACCAGAGGAGCCCCTGGGGGTCCCTCCCGCCTCACCCATCCTGGGGTTCTGTGAAATGAAAATGCTGTTTAATCCTTTAAGCCAAACCTTTCTCACTAACAAATCAAGTCTAAGATTCTCCTAAGTTATTTTACCTATTAGCATGCAATAGGTAGAGGACGTTTGTGACATGTGCTAGTGCACACACAGAGGGAGTTTCTTAGGATGTGACAAAGCAATGGCTCTTTTCTGGCTCTCTCAGTGTCCTCAGAAGCCCTTGATTTGTGTGCAAGGTTCCTTCACTTGGCTTTTCCAGTACAACATCTTACAAAGAGAGAAAGCAACTTTATTTAAACCTGGCATAACTGTACAGTACATTAGGTCAGGCACCCACATTAAATCTGGGGATGCCCTATGGGATCATCGAAGGACTGCATCATTTTAACAGCTCTTGGGTTTTTGATCAACGATAAAATTTAAGCTTTTATTAGCAGGCAGCCTGTTCCTTTGCTTCCTGCATGTGGTCATGTTGTCTTCGATACAAAGATCTTAAAAACACCAGTTTTATTTTCTTAAACTATTTCTCGTAATGGCTAAAGTCACAAAAATATCTCTGCCTGTGCAGCATATGTTTGATTTTTCATGTGCCCCATATGCAGCCTGGTCGACACATTCAAGTCTTCTTTTCTTTTTCTTTTTTTTTTCCTTCACCCTCTGTTACAGATGGTATCATACGATTTGCATAACTTTATAGTACTGCCTTCATATGGATTTGAGTGTCCTAGGATCAATAGATGCGAACCGTAACTGATTATGTCAAAATTAATAATGTGTGTTGAACCCAGTAATCTGATTGATACTGTGGCCTTATTTTTATCAGATTCCTGAAGTGACACAGAGATCAGCTTCTTTGCAGCAAAAACGTTGCTAGTTGATCTAAATTTGGCTTAACAAGCTGGTGTAAGATGAGAAAGTCTGGAATAAACAGGTCTTTCTTTTATTCCAGTTTGTCTGTATGCTGTGCTGAGGTCGAAGAAACTCTAAGACTGGGAAGGGCAACTGGAGTGCCCAGTACAGCTTGGTATTGGGCAAAAGTTCTGAATTTGAGATCAAGGTCATAATTTGAGACTTGCAGGAAGTTTAACTTATAATATTTTAAATTATCTTTAACAGTATTGAGTCTCAAATATATCTGTAATGTAAAAGAATTTACTATTTATTTAATAATAATAATATTATTATTATTAATATTTTTTTTCTATTATAAAACATTTCACTTACTCTGATATTCAGAGTCTCAAAGGGTTTTTAGACTTGCTCATCTGCCAAGCTCTGCATTGAGACATGAAGAAATTTGAAGCAAACTTGATGTTTTACAGTATTTTCCTCTCACAAACTAAAATTTAAGAAAGATTTCTTGCTGGAATGAACTGTATGTTATTTCTAAATTTCTGGAGTTAATGTGATTGTGATTTTGAAACTTTAATGTGTTTTTATTAGCTCTGAAAGCCTAAAATCTTTATTCCTTCTCCTGTCCTGCTGCCTGGAGTGAATGGAGCACTTAAGGGATGACCAAATCTGGCAAAACTCTCACACAAAGATTAAAAGTGAAGGACCAGTTCTGTAACCTCAGTCATGCCACACCAAAATTAATAAGGTTTTATAAGATGTGAAGTATTTCTCAGTGTCAATAAGGATGGAAAAGTCAAGTTCTGTGCTCAGGCAGGTCGGTGAGGGGGAGAATAACCAGCAATTTCCATGGATAAGCAAAAGAGGTGACAGTTTGGGCTCATCTTGGGTTGATCCAAACCAACCTATTTTTTAATATACAGTTTTTTGGGGTGTTGGGTTTGTTTTGGGGTTTTGTTTGTTTGTTTTTGTAGCTTTAGAGCCAGGCAATTGTGTCTATTGGAAATCTGTGCCCCTTTTGAGGCTGGCTTCAAAACAGGATGTGGAATTCAGACACAGTAATAAGAAGTTAAGGTAAGAAGGGTTGTGGAAGTACAGGAAAATTAAATTAATGTTGGCTTTTGAGTGCAATTGTGAAATAGGAAGTGAAAAACAGTATAGGAAACTATGGAAAAATATACATGGCTCCCAGGTGATGGGGTATATGATATATTTAATGAGAAAATTGATTAAGGGCTAGTGAAATGAAATTGGACATGCTGAGAGCAATAGGTAAACCAGATAAAGTTCTGCTAGAGTGGACACCTGTGCAAAGATCAGAGAAACAGGGACTGTGCTGCTCTCTCAAGCAAAAGAAAAAACCTCTGATCTCATTTTCATAACTCTTATAATGAACAAACAGCTGAACAGGCCCTGTTATTGCTCTGCAGTGGAATTGTGCTAATTGGGTGGTAGTAGAGTCCCTGTGAGACAGCACTGGGATTCTCCCTTACTCTTGGGAATGTCAACCCAGAATGTTTCTGACACTGATGATTTGCCCCTGTCATGGGTTTTTTGTGCATTAGTGGTTCAATATATTCACCTCCAGTCCTGGGGGCACTTCTGGGCCTCTCAGGACAAAGAGACCTTGAGGGGCCGGAGCATGTCCATGGAAGGGAATGGAGCTGGGAAGGGGCTGGAGAATTCCTGAGGGAGCTGGGAAAGGGGCTGAGCCTGGAGCAAAGGAGGCTCAGGGGGGACCTTGTGGCTCTGCACAAGTCCCTGACAGGAGGGGGCAGCCGGGGGGGTCGGGCTCTGCTCCCAGGGAACAGGGACAGGAGGAGAGGGAACGGCCTCAGGCTGGGCCAGGGGAGGCTCAGGGTGGATATCTGGAAAATTGCGCCATGGAAAGGACTGTCCAGCGTGGCACAGCTGCCCAGGGCAGTGATGGAGTCCCCCATCCCTGGAGGGGTTTAAAAGATATGTGGATGTGGCTCTTGGGGACATGGGTCGGTGAGATTTGGCAGGGGCTGGGGTGCCAGCTGGCCACAATGACTTTAAAAGTCTTTTTCAACATAATGATCCTGTGATTCTATACAGAATTATGTGTCTTGTATTTCATGAAGGAGGGCAGCTTCTATTCCAGAAAGTGGCCACCCGTTTGTATATTAGTGAAGGAAGGAGAACATTCTCTGTGGCTGGAAGTAATAACTAATTTGCTATATTTTTAGTAAGAAAATACATATTTTATGTTTTCAGCATCTTAAACTGTTATCTATGTTAAATATGGTGTACGAGTGCTTTGTTAATTTTCACACCAGAAAGATCAAGAACAGTAACTCACCCTGATACCTTTTAGCTGTACATTGAGAAAACCCATATCCTGAGAAGTTCAAGGCAATCTGAGCTTTTGCTCCCTTACATGCTGAGATAATTTACATGTGTCTTTAAGATCACAGCGATTTGGGCGATTAACATTTTTAAGTCCAATTAACACCAAATGTTATCAAAAACCTTTTGCAAATTGCAATTTGCTGCTGCAAAGAGCAAGGAAGGAACTGAGCATTTGGCTTCCTATTCGCAGCCATAACTCAGTGCCATAAAAACGTGGGTATTGTGCTTTGCAGGAACTTTATCTCCAAAAGCATATGGGAATGGATAAGCATGTGGGCTTGGGGTGAGCCCACGTTGATTTACAGTAATCACAGGCTTTCTTTCATTTTAACTTCTGGCTGCTTCTATATTTTTCATTCTTCATCAGAGAAAGTGTAGATTCAAGTAGGATCCTGATTCTGCCATCAATTCAGTTTAGTGTTTTTGAGAGTGATTTTCAAGCAGAGAGGGTGAATTGCATGTATGACGGGTTGCTGCTTAGCTGGTTTCATTGCTACCTGAAACATCTTTGTCATTATTTTCTTCTCTTGAACCATTTTACAGCAGTGGGAAATTGGAGGAATTTTGCACAACCTGGTTTTTTTTTGCGGTTTTGTTTTATTACAAATGTAGATACGCATTCCTGAAACCCCCACGCAGACAAGAACTTTCCAAAAACCAAAAATTATTTAGGGATGGCCTTGAAACTGTAACTTGGCCAGTCACAGGGCTTTTTTTGGCTAAGATTTTGGGGCAGGACTGGATAGCATCCTGGTAGTCCCAACACCTGAGTGTTCATAGCTGCTTTGGAAAAGCAAATTGTTCCACACATGGTGGAGATTTAAGGACAAGTAACTAATGCCAGTTAGACACCAAATAACAAAAGAATCTTTCAGGATAATCCTCTCCTTCCAAAACTGGCTGCTGCAAAGGAGGGAGTTGCATGAGAGTGTTATATCTATAAAGGGCAGACTAGGAGAAAACAAACAAAATTTGCAAAGAAATGTAGCAAAGGTGGGAGGGGGCTGGACACAAGATGACAATAACAGACTATTTAGGAAATCTGTTGTGCTGAGTGATCTGCTGTGAGAGTGGCGGATATCAGGTCCAAAGATAAGTATAGGGCCATGATTTGATATGGGGAGGAGAGGGTGGGAAATAACCCCAATTCCACTGATTCTCTGACTGTACCAAAGGAAAAAAAGGTGTCTCATTTCTCTTAGGCTGAGCTGAAATCAATACCAGAGACTAAGACTCCCAGAATTTCAAGGAGGGACAAAGGGGAGGGAGAAGGAAAGAAAAGAAGAGGCAGAGCAGGACATCTTATAGGAGTTCAGGAATTCCTGCCAGGAATTTCCAGATGATTATATGTGCAGTCTCCTGACGCTGTCCACTTTAAATTGTCATTTGTGCTGGTGACAAACATTGCACACTCAGGGAAGCAGAAATCAAAAGGAGAATATAAATTTCTTAAGATTAAACTTTCAAACCAGGGAAATTTAAACAAACCACTTTCTCAGGCTGTTATGGATCCACAGGACCAAACTTCTTTTTCAATCATCCCCCCACCTTTCACTTGAAGGCACCTTTATGCCAGTAAAAACTAATACCTAACTAGCCATAATCTCCTGAATATCACCATTTCAAACACTGATTTTTCCACATCAGCTACAGTTCAAAATAATTTCCCCGTGTGCCAGTCTTGTGAGGTTATTTTTAGAGGCTTCTTAGAAAATGAGGAGAGATTGTTTGAAGATGCCATGGGAGGCTGAGCATGGACCAGTCTGTGCATTTCAGTGGGATGCTGTGCTTTGCTCCCACAGTTTCATGGAAGGAGGGAGGAGGGGGTCCCACCACGCAGGGATTTGTGCCGTGGGAGAGCAGCAGGGTCACCTGAGTGAATGCTATCCTGTGCTGGGTCTCTTTAAATATTTCACAGAATCACAGAACACCCAGGGTTGGAAGGGACCTGGCAGGATCTTTGACCCAGCTCCTGTCCCTGCACAGACACCCCAACAATCCCACCCTGTGCATCCCTGCCGTGGAATTTTTTCCCTCCTTTTCTTGGTGTCACCTCCTCTTTTCATTTTCCTGTGGTCTCTTTCTTGCTTCGTCTACACAAATCTGGAAGTAACACCATTACTCTCAAACGGCAGCCAGTGTTTCTCAGCTCCTTTTAAACCATCTGCAAAAGTCAGGGTGCCACTTAATGAAGGTTTTGTGCTGTATTTCCTGATAACCCTGTTCACTGAATAATTAATTCTTGTGTTATGTTCTCTATTCAGAGCTATTTGATAAGGTTAGAAAATGGGGAGCATGTGGCATCCAAAAGAGTGGCTGCTAAGCACCTTGCAGAGCCTGAGCCCAGGAAATAGCAGGAAAAGGGGAAATAGGGTTCTTTGAATATTGAGCAGTTTTTTCTGCCTCTGTCTGCATCATAGACATTCTCATAACTCAAGTATCTGCACCTTTAAGTAAAGATAAGCTGCAGCTCAGACCCTGTAGAATTTTCGTAGTGGTGTCTCTTAGTTTTGAGTGCAAATGCTCTGATTCGAGATATTTTTCTGATTTTATTTTTTTAAAAATATTATTCCCATTGTCTGTCCTTTTATATTACAATTACATGCATAAAATAACCTGAATCTCAGTGTATTTCAGAGCTGTTCCAAACAGTCCTGTCAAATTTCTCATTTTAAAAGAAGTGCCAGTAGGTGCTTGTACTCTTGCAATGATTATAGTAATGATCCATTTAAACTTATGCCATTAAGTATTTTAAATTTTTTGTTGGATCTGCATCAAGGTCGTGCTGTTAGGAACCCAAAGCAAACCCCATGAGACCAAAAAAAGAAGAAAAGATTCAAAGATCATTTTGGTATGTTCCAGCTTACTGGGGGTGTTATAAATGACAAGCAGCTCACATCCAAATCACAGAGTCCAAAACTGAGGCAAACACGTGCTGGGAGCTCAGGGGAATTCAATGTCACTCTCTGGGACAGGATAAAGTAACTTCCCGCGCTCAAACATTTTAAGTAAACAACTGCATTATGTCTTTTCTCATCTGCCTTTCAGTGCAGCTCACACTTCAATGGTACATGAGGGAAATCTGCTTCCCTGCTCCTGAGCAGTCCCTGGGGTGTGCAGAAATCAGACCCAGCAGGACTGGAATTCGGAATGTGCACTGGATCGTTCCCTGGAGGAGCAGGGAGCTGCTTTCCCTGGGATCCAAGGTCCCCGCGAAGTTGTGAGGATGGTAAGGGCTGCTGTACCCTTGTCACTGCGTAATTAAGTGGGAGAAAAAGAAGCTGCTTAAACTGCAGGGCAGGGCGGGACTCGCCTGGTCCCTCAGGTGCTGGGCGCCGAGAAGTTCCTCACTCCCAGCTTACAACAAATCACAAAAGGACCACATTAACTCTTAGATCTTCCCAGGCTAAAATCCACTCTCTCCAATGAGCCTAAAAGGTGGGGAAACACTCAAAGCCAGAGGCACTGCCATCCCCTGTGAAATCTGGTATTAGCCAGGATCCCATCCGGTGGCACTAAATGGGAGTCCCGGGGAGTCTGAACGCCTGGGCTAAATTACTGTCATCTGGCTTCCATGCGGGCAGCCCCTGATGCCGCCTGCACCCCCCTCAGCTGAAGTTTCTGGGCCTAAAATAACATTCTTTATCTCCCTCATCATATTCAAAACTCATTTTGTTCTAAACCACCCCCTCAGCCTGGCCCCAGTGATTGATGGAGTGTTCTGCCAAAATTTTTCCCCCATCCTGGCTTCCTTACACAGCCAGTTCTCCTAAAGGGATGCAGAAGTGGTGAGGGAAAGCCAGGCTGCAGTGGGTAATTCAGTCCTGTGCCATCAGCAAGAGAGAACTGAAAACAACCTCATTGAGGCATGGAAAATCATCTGTGGTGATGTCTCCTGATACCAGGATAAAAACGTGGCGATAAAATTGTTCTTCATAAAGAAGAATAATATTAATAATTTTAAAGACTTCTATAGCCAGTTTAAACTTAATTGAGCACTTTATTGCTCTCCTGCAAAGCACAATCAAGGAGCTCATGCTCTTTCAATAAACTCCAGGGTTCTTAAAAAGAGAGTTTAGTCGTGGATTGTTCCTGCAGTGAAAATATGGAGGTAAACAAAAGTTTGGTTTTTTTTTTTTTTAATTTACTTACTTTTATTGAGAACAGCATATCCAGATGAAAAGTAGCTTTGGAAGCATCACCTCCTTCTACTGAAAGCATCGTGTTCTTAATTATAGAAATCCAGGGGCCAGGAGCCTGCTCTGTGTTATGGAATTAGCGTGAGCAGTAAAACACAACTGCTTCCTGACCAGGCTGGAACATTTTATCAGCCTTCCCTGGGCCTGGCTGGTCTGGGCTGGGCATTTACTGCTTCTGTCTCCCTTGGAGCATTTGTGTATGGAAGCAGCTCTGGTCTACATCAAAGGGCAGGGACTTTGGAATGCGATAATAAGTAAATAACTCAGTGCTAATGAACCCAGTGGTGGCTGCCTGGTGGCCCCAAACTGCCCCCAAGCTGGTTTGTGCCAAGCCATGGCCGTGGGGTCGGGCAGGAGGTGTCCAGGTGACAAGAGGCAGGAGCAGGAAGGGTTGGAGCAGCCTCACTTTTCTCTTCCCTCTAAGTTTAGAAACCCAATGTTTAATTTTCTTCTCCTCTCCCTGTTCTTTTCCTAACTGGCCCATTATTGTCAGATGACATCAATGCTTTATTTTCAAGAAGAAAAATTGTCTCTCTTTCTTGTAGAACTCATGATTGATGGTGATTAGTCTTATATTAAAAGGCAAATTTTTTTGGTTTTTTCTTTGCTTATTTTGAGAAAGGGTTTTTTCCCTTTCTTTAAAAAGACTACTTTTTCAATTTGGTTGAAGTCTTTTCTTGGGGTGATCCAAAGCTGTGTCCATCTGGTGGTTTGTGGGTTGGATGGATGATTCCCGAGAAAAGAGTCTCTCAAGCTACTAAATAATTTTGGAGATTTTCTTGGTAGACAATATGTACCCAACAACTGAAGAGCATAAGCTGGTTGTCCTAGAAATTGGATTAATTTGGGATCGTAGCTCTATACTGTGTCAAAAATAAAATCCTGACATCATGGATATAAATTGAAAAACTTATATTAATATAAAATGAGCTGTGATTTCACTTTCTACTGTTTCATCCTGGCTACACTGATCTTTTCCCCTTCATACCTGAAAAAAAGAATCATCTTCTCAGACATAGCTCTGTGGTAAACCTTGGTGAATATTTGTTGTATGGACTAAAGGAATTTTTCACTTGCAGTAATAGAAAGTGCTGGGTTTTTCTAAAAGTGTTCAGGTTTAAAAGCACTGAAGAACACTGCAAGCAGTAAGTTTAGCACTGTGAACCTCAATTTAAAGGTAGGAAAATTGAAGAACTAATTTTGGTGAATAACTTGCCAAAGAGGCATGGAAAATTGGTGGCAACTTTTCATGTCTGAGCCATGAATGTAGTGTTTGTTCCATAGAATAGAGCCCCTGTAGCTCTTCCCTGCCCAGGAAAAAACATCAGCCTGGCCTCTAGATCTCCAACAGCACACTGGGAGGAAAAGAAATAAAAGTAAGGATAAAAAAAATCACTTTTTTTAGAAAAAAATAAATGCCTCTAGCTCCTTATTCCTTCTATCAATATTCTAACAAAGAGACCAAGAGTTCCAACTTTAAAAAGGAGTTACAATAAACAAAATCCCCCCTAATGCCAGCTCCGTGTTCCTTACAGCAAGTCATGTGGGCAGGAAGATTGGTGGTTCTGATATCTGGATGTTTGTAAGGTCTTTAATCAAGGCATTCTTCCAGCTCATAATTCAACACCACACAGTGAAATACAGAAGGTAATTGAAGCTGATTGATAAAATATGGATTTCCTCTCCTTGGAAGAAAGTTAAGAGTACTTAAGGGGAGAAACCCCAGAGCATTCACAGTTCAAGTGAAAAATATGCTGACATATTTCTTCCAGGAAAAAAATAAATAAAGATAAAAGCTACAGGAAAGAGTAGGTGACAATAATTAGTTTGTTGTTTTAAATCAGGAGGTCTCCTGGGCCAGATGTTAGTTGTCAGGGAGTGATGCCCCCTTCTGAGACATGTAATGAAACTGAGATAGCCGGGGGCCCTGGGGAAAAAAAAAATAGGCTCTCAGTTTGGAGATGTCATTTTATTACAATGTTCTTGCCTTTTGCCTGAAGCATCTTGTGACTGGGGATGGAAGGGAAAAGGGAGAGAAAGAGAGCATGCAGGGATTGATGGAGGGATGCAGGCAGGATTTGTATTCCAGCGGGGTCCGGCCAGCGGAGCATGCAGGTTTTAATGCAGGTTTTATCAGCATAAAAGGAGGGAGGCAGGGAAGCCGCCGGTGCCACCGGAGAGGAGCGCACAGTCCCGGGCTGGCCGGGGGACACCGCGGCGGCCTGAGCTCATTGCCATGCAGGGGACACCGGCCGGAGATACGGAGCAGCAGAATTATCCCGATTTTCTCCGCCTGCTGTTATTAAGCCGGCAGAGTCCGAGGCTCTCCCTGCATCCCGGAGCCCTGCCTGCAGCAGCTCCAGCCCCCTGGATTCCACCACCAGGTGCTGGGATGCTGGACAGGGCAGCTCGGTGCCCTCCGGGGCATGCCAGGGGTGTCACCTTCCCAGGACCACCCCGGTGCCGGCCAGAACCTGGGTGGCACCTCCGTGTCTTGTGGGAACGGAGCGGGCTCATGCCGGGACAACGATGCCCCCGCCACCAGCACCTCCTCCGAAGCGCTGCCAGGATATTCCGCGTTCCACATGTTTTGGCTCACGTTCAACATTAATCTGGGTCGATGGGAACAAACAGTGTTACAAAACTGGCTTCAAAGGTGCCAGATCAGTCGGTGCTTTGCCACTCGGCTCCTGCAGAACGCACGAGCACAAAATAGCCTTGATAGAGCCATCGCAATTGCAGCAGATCAAAGCCCTCATTTGTGTCACCAGCCCCATTTATACCATTTACATTTCACTTTTATTCCTGTCTCTGAGTTTTACTTCGGCACTAGAATAAGGACAAATATTAACCTGCTTTTGCATGAGGGATAATACATTTCCAGCATTTGCATGGAGTTGTGTTAACTTATTGAAATATTTTTATGCTTCAGGAGCTGCAAATGCTAAGAAAGATGATGGATATAGAAAATATATAAGTTTTGCAGAAGTTCTGTCATTCAAAATTATTTTCCAAGACTTAAGTGTTTCAGAGCCAATTAACTTTGAAAACAGCATTTGCATTTACTTTATCTCAGTGGGATGAAAGACTGAGTTGTTTTTGATTTATTCTTGTTTATGGAATGATTGAAAAATAAATCTTTTTAAAAGCGACTCATTTAAGGTGCCCACATGATGCGCATTTTAGTATCTGCTCTAAAAGGTGTGCCAGCAGCATTCTGCATTTTAACAGCTTCTAACTGGTTTAATAAAGTGCAGTTTGCATTTGTGACTTCCCAGCGTGAGCACTGTATTGTTTCAGATGATGCAGCTGCTGACTTTTAATCAAATGACAATTTAAAAGACATAAAGACATACCTCCATCTCATTCCCTGGCTGGAATTTCAGCACACAGGAACTAAAGAAGGAATGTTACAGCAGATTAAGGCACTTATAATCTCTCAATTGGCTTCTGGGGGTGTTATGAGATCCTTTTCATAAACCCACCTGCTGTCCAAAAGTTACAGGATTTTTCCACTAATTATATAAGATTACTTCAGGTTTACCTAATGGCTCTCTGGGACTCTGTCCTGGCTGCACTGGGAATAGAAGATGCCTGGGACTTTGCAGGTTTAATCCCTGGGTCTGCAGATTCAAAGAACCAGAAGATAACTAACTCTTGCTGTTGCTGGTTAGCTGAAGGAGCACTTTAAATACAGGAGTCAGAGTGAACCATCCAGACACATCCCATGAAGTCAAACCTCCCAGCTGGTTGTTCACTAGGAGTATTTTATAATGTTGATAATGCTTTAAATCTCTCAAACACGCAGCTAATTGGATAAACTAGGGGTGAGCCTATGGGCATTTTTGGGTTTTAGTCAAATTGCAGTTTACTTAGAGAATTTTTTTTCAGATAGTGTTACAGTCAGAGAAACATTTTAGGAAGTGCTCTCATGATTGAGAAGTCTGTATTTCACTCTAAAAATTGACTTTGACACTCCTAGAACCACTTGAAAATCCAGACCATTTTGAAGGCATTTATACATATAAATAGGAACTGTATGTGGAAAATAAATGCTGTGGAATCCCTTTCAGCTGAAAGTTGTCAAGCAGGATGCAGTCCATTAGAAGAGATTGAAAGGCCCAGTGACAAGCAGGACTGGGTATTTTAAGCGTCTGCACATATTTTTTGGCACAATGTGTCACAAAGGTTTAGGCGGGAGAGGCAGGCTCAGAGCTGACTCTGTGGTGTGCTATCCTCTTCACAAGGCAGGAGAGCCCCCTGATTCACTGGCAGCACTGCAGCAAACTTGGCTGAAGGCACTGATGCTTTGACTCTTTTTTGAATGTTTAATTTACTTATGGGAATGAGGAGTTTCTTCAGACATTCCCCAGTTTTGGTGGCAGTGCTGGGAGTGTGTGGAGGCTTTGATCAGCTCAGATACTGATAAGGTGGGTGCACTCCCTCAGATGAATGGACTGTCTTGCTTTTGCCTTTCTCAATAGGAAGTGTGTTCATTGCCCTGAAGAATGTGGGAAAGCATGCAGCTGATAGGAGCCCTGTGAATATTCCCTTGTGCAGCTCTGGGATTGGCCTGGCTGGATTTTCTGTTGCTTACTTTATAAATATATGAAAGGTGATTGTTGCATTTACATTTCTTGTACAGGAATGTCTCAGCTCAGTCATTGTCTAACTGTTCTGTAAAATCCCTTTTTCCCTTTTCTTTCCCCCACTTCTTTCCTCAGTGTTTAAATCCAGACTAAAATCATGTCTCATTATTCTGCTGCAATTTGACTTCATGCCCACCCCACATCCATCTCTTGCAGTGCTCAGGCCTCAGGCTGGAGGCAGCTTCTTTCTCATTGTGTCTTTTGTTTTCTTCCTTTTGTTTGCTTATTCTCATGATGTGTCAGAGCAGAAGACAGCTTGGAAGTTCTACTTTGCAGTTAGAAGGCAAAGCCCACCATAAGTTGCATGTTTACTATTTTTGTTGTACTCGTCTGGATTTTGTGAACATGCTGAAAATGGTGAAACATGTCTGATGAAACAAAATTTTTCGGATCTTTTCAAGAGTTTTGGGAT
Source organism: Corvus brachyrhynchos (assembly GCF_000691975.1). Lineage (NCBI taxonomy): Eukaryota > Metazoa > Chordata > Aves > Passeriformes > Corvidae > Corvus > Corvus brachyrhynchos. The sequence goes on along the minus strand of NW_008238440.1, from coordinate 2,633,180 downwards.
TTTTATCTGAATCTTCTTCCATTGTCTGTTTCTGTTGACTGAACTGCAGTTGTTTGCAGCTTTTGCTTTTTTATTTTTTTCTCTTTTTGATGTATTTCAAAACAGACTCTTGGGCTGAAATATCCCACCCGACCCACACAGGCAGCAGAGGTCTCTGCAAATTCTTGAATGGCTTTCACGTGTGTCCTGCCTATTCAGGCCTGATCCTATACTTTTCTACACATTATATTAAAGAGAGGAACAATGTTTATGTTTGAAGGAGCAGGATCATCTTTTCCTAGAATCTCCAGTTCTCAAAGGACACTGAATTATGGCAGTTTAGACACTGCTTTAGCTGTAGTGCTGTAGATGAGCTACTACTGTGAGATGTTTTCCTTTATGCTGCTGAAATTGATGGTTGGAGGTCTTTCAAAAGAGCCTGGATTCCTTATTCTCATTTTCTTCTAGTGGGAGTAAGGTCCTTAGACCTCTTAAAGAGCTGTTTCTTTCCTTGCTGTTTCACACCCTCACTTTCAGTCAGAGTTTGCTGATAACCCATCTCAGCATTGTTCTGTCATTTCTCACGATTAATTCTCTGTGCTTCTGCTTGTACTGGAAGTGATAGAAGATTTATGGAATAAAGCAGAGGGACTGTGTGTATGAAAGCAGGAATAAAATCAGACAGAGGGAGAGAGAACAGCTGCCTCCGTGGGCCTGTTGGTCCTGGACCTCTCTAGAGGTGGCCAGTTCCACCAGAGACCACAAGCAGGGCAGATCTTCTCCAGCCTCTGCCTAAACCCTGCTGTTTGTGGGGTGCCCTGTGTCTCCTTGTTCCCCCTGCTTTTCTCACCATTCCTCACAAGTTCTTGGTGCTGGGAAGCCTCTCTCTGGATGCCTCTTTACTCCCCAGTTTAGTGTCTGTGGGAAAGTTTGTGCTGAGTTATGCCCATACCCAGGCCAGGCAGAAATAATGCTGGTGTCTCAGGGCCTGTCAAAAATCCCAGTGCCCTGTCAAAATGAGCCTTCAGGTGGTGTTACATTGTTTCATTGGTAGCTTTTGGGAATTTGGGGGATTTTGTGAAAATGGCTTTGTGTCCTTTACAGATGTGGTCACAGAAACAGCCGGCATGATGGAGCTGCAGCCTGTTCCAGGTGGAGGGAATGTTCCTCTCATCCCCTGTAAAGGTGCCTGAAGGAAAGATGGAGAGAGGGTATTTACAGGAGCCTAGAGTGACAGGACAAGAGGGAATGGCTTCACACTGACAGAGAGCAGGTTTAGATGGGATATTAGGAGGAAATTCCTCCCTGTGAGGGTGGGGAGGCCCTGGCACAGAGAAGCTGTAGCTGCCCCATCCCTGGAAATGTTCAATACCTCACAGTTCTAATATTCCTTGGCCAGGAGTATAAAAATGTTAACTAATTTTATTTTATTTTTAACTTTCCAGAAGAACTTTTTGTTCTCTGGACCTTGGGAGAGACACATTTTTCCACGTGGATCTTATCTCCAGATGCAGTCCCCAGTTCAGGACATATACATCCCAGCACTCAGTATATTTTTTAAAGAGAAGTACCTTATTAAGATGTTTCCTGAGGAGGGAGGCAGTCAGGAATGTTTATAATTGCTTTCCTGAACCAGTGCCATGGAGCTTGGCTGCTGTACCATATTCCATAGTAAACCCTCTGATTTCTCAGCATCTCTTACAGCTTCACCCCTATCCTGTCTCCTCAGCTTCTCCTGTCAGCTTTTTCTGACACAGCACTCGGAGGGCTGTGAAGAAAGGAAGCTGATTTTTTTCATCTTCTGATTTTTGGGAGCTGAGGGTCCCCAGATCCCTGCAGCTCTTATTTCAGTGTTGACTCAAGAGCACCACAGGTGGGAAATTGTAGCAAAGTATAAAACCATGAATCTGATACTGAAAATGCTGCCCCGGCTCCTTTCTTCCCTGTGTGTTGCAGTGACCATCTTGATTGTTTCTGGGTTTCACAAGTCTGAAGCCTGATTTTTCCCTCGGAGTCAAGCCATGTTCAGTGAGATGGAGCAGAGAGGTGACCACAGCCTGACCTGCAGATAAGAGGAGCAGAGCTGAAAAGGCTCTCGCATGTGCTTGGCCTTGACAGAGTGGGCACCAAGTTCAGGATTGGGGCCACCAGAACTGTTCTCTGTAGCATTCAGTTGGCAGGAGGGTGATCTCTGCATCAGTAGGAACAGATTTCACACAGTGAAATATCAGAAAAACAAAAAAACCCCAGCAACCAAACCTTTTTACTAATTGCCAAGAATTCAGAGAGGATAAAAATGACAGGTCCGACTGGAAATTCCTTTGTTCTCTGAGCAGCCCCTTTGGAAATTTCCCTGCACATGGACTCCAATGCTGTGAAGCATTTTCCTGCTGCTGGAATATCATGTAACTAGATGGAACAAAGCAGTGCAGCCTCTAAATCAGTGTGTGCATGTGTTCTGGAGTGGAGGGAAGAAAGTTGAAACGAAGAGCTGTTTTTCCTCCCTGTCTTCTCTCTAACTCTGTGATTCAGACCGTCCTTCCCTCTTGTGGCAGGATGGGAGACAAGGAAATGCTCCAGTAACCTGAAACATCACTAATTAGCAGGTGAAGTCCCGGGAGAAGTGGAGTGTGTAGAGACACTCCACTGTAGGTTTAAAGGAGGGGAGAGTTTCCACTTTAGTTAAAATTTAAAAGCTTGCATTGCTTTTAAAACAATGTTTGCTTTCTGCTTGTCATGCCAGGTGTCTGTTTAACACCAAAGTTATATTTTTAGGAATGTCAGCCCCCATATTGCTTCATGATGAGATGCTACAGTTTATTCTGAAACTGCAATGCTATTTTCATGTGCTGCTCGGGGACCAAAGGCACCTCCCAAACTGCAGGTACCAGGAGGGACACAGAGAAGTGAGAATCCACAATGGGGTGTTCATGTTTGCAGCTGCTCAAGTTCCAGGACACTGCATTGGTCCTGTGTCATTGTATCATGGGATGTGAAGAGATACTCTCACTTTTCCGGTGCTGTGAGTGGTACACCAGAGGGAAGAAAACACTTGGATCTCAGAGATGAGCAAACCCCAGAGCATAGAGGGCAGCTCATGTGTTGCTCTGCAGGCAGCCCAGCAGCTTTCCACACATCTCAGCTCTGTCTCCATGTGACACCCTGTGCCTTCTGTGGTCAGGAGAGCAGCTGCTGCCTGACAGTGCAGTCTGCACACTGCACTTGTTCAAACAGAGAACCTTCCAGAAGGTTTTCCTAATGGAGTTAAGTATCATAGAATTGCAGAATGGTTTGGGAAGGACCCTAAAAATCTCCCGGTCCCCCCCCCTGCCATCCCCGGGGACACCTTCCACTGTCCCAGGCTGCTCCAAGCCCCAGTGTCCAACCTGGCCTTGGACACTGCCAGGGATCCAGGGGCAGCCCCAGCTGCTCTGGGCACCCTGTGCCAGGGCCTGCCCACCCTCCCAGGGAGCAATTCCTGCCCAATATCCCATCCAGCCCTGCCCTCTGGCACTGGGCAGCCATTCCCTGTGTCCTGTCCCTGCAGTCCCTGAGGAATTGTCCCTCTCTGGTTTCCCTGCAGCCCCTGCAGACCTGGGAGGTGCTGTGAGGTCTCCACACAACCTTCTCCTCTGCAGGCTGAGCAGCCCCAGCTCTCCCAGCCTGGCTCCACAAGGGAGGGGCTCCAGTCCCCTCAGCACCTCCGTGGCCTCCTCTGGACTCTCTCCAACAGCTCCAGGTCCTTCTTATGTTGCTTCCAGAGGTTTGTTTTGGAGAACTCTCTAGGATTTTGTGCTTGTACCACATGGAGCAAATGAAAATGGAGCACATGGGAGCAGAGAAGCCACGTGCATTTTGGACTGGGCTCTTCCTATGACTTGCAGTGAACATCAATGGAAATTTTATTTAATTAGGATAAAGTGTATAGGGAAGGTTCAAGTTTAGGCAGAATCACAAGGAAAATGTTCTGTATCAATTCATGGGTTCACTCACCATAAATCTTGTAATCTCCAATCCTCACCAGACCTTCATGAGTACCACGGTAGGGGCTGATTGCAACAATCTTCAGAAAAAGGGAAGAAATGAGTGTGTGACAAGAGGGAAGAGTTGATAAAGGGATATTGCACATCAGAGTTGGGCTGCACTGGAAATCCTCTGCAATATTTATTTCCCAAGTATAAAGATTATCTCGGTGAAAATCCTTTTCCAGTTTGACAATTCCATTTTAGTGTTACTTGATCTACTTTTTAGACACTTGGGAAATCAGTGTAAGATTTTACCTCTCCCCATGCCAAAATGTGAGCTTTTAGATGACTAATTTGCTCTGCATGCTTTCCAGGATGGGCTACACTTAGGGCTTGTTGAGAGGAGAGTTTTTGCATCACTCTGTGGCCAAGTCCTCTTTAGTGCAGGTGCTGGTGTGATGGAAAGGAGATTCTAGAGGAGGTTCTCAGGGATCACCTGCAGTGTCTTTTTTGATGTTTTCATATCAGTGAGACTGTATTGTATCAAATGAATACCAAGGAATTGTTGGGGTTGGAAGGGGCCTCTGGAGATCATCTGGTCCAGCCCCCTGCCCAGGCAGGGACACCCCGAGCAGGTGACACAGGTGGGTTTTGAGTATCTTGTGAGAAGGGGGCTCCACTACCTCTCTGGGCATCCTGCTCCAGTCCCTGCCCCCTCAAAGAAGCTTTTCCTCATATTCAGATGGAATGTCCTGTGTTCCCCTTTGTGCCTCTTGTCCCTTATCCTGTGGCTGGGCACCACTGAGAAGTGTCTGACCCCCGCATCTTAAGATATTTGTGTGCATTGATAAGGCTCCCTCAGTCTTCTCCAGGTTAACAGGCAGCTCCCTCAGTCCCTCCTCACAAGAGAGATGCTTCAGCCACATTTCCATCTTTGCACCCCTCAATATCTATGATTTCCCCTTGAAAGAAACAGAAAAGTGAACTTTCAAGGCCTGTTTTCCAAACATCAATATTCAGGAAGGCTACGAGGCTGCTTATGACATTTTCACCTAAATAGACCCAAATGTGTTCTCCTGGGGCAAAGTGGTGTCAGCACAGCCCTGTGCTGAAAGCACAGAGAACAACTAAGGCCCTGCACCTGGAAAATCCTTTTGTAATGTTCTCTGGGCTCATGACCTGGTAAGTGATTAATTAATGTCTCCAGAGAACATTAAAGGAAATAAGGTTTTGCAGGTGTGCCCTGAAGGGCTGTATGAAAACAGTGCTTGGGGGATTTTGGGGTTTTCTTTGGGGGGAAAGGGTGGTCCCTAGTGTTCCTGTGGTTTGCACAGCAGCCTAACTTGCAGCACACAAGGGAACAGGAAAGCACTGAAATCTGGATTACAATCAAATTACCAAGGAGTTCACTTCTGGAGTTGGGATATTTAGGAGTATTCCAGTGTAAAATGCTACTTAAGGTTCTGCTGCAGTGATGTGAATGAAGGGTCAAACATATTTGGTCTGAGGGTGATGCTTTCAAGCTCAATAAATATGTTGTTTGGAGACCTCCTGATTATTGTTAAGCCCCAAAGTGCAGCTTTTTAAAGGGTTTACATCTAAACTGACACCTCAGCATTGATCAGAGCTGATCGACCAACGCCGTGATGGACTTGGAGAAAAATGTGAATAAATAAAGGAAATACATTGCTGCTTCCCTCTCCAGTGGGAGTGCTGAGCTCCAGGCAGCCACATGAGGAACTCACCAGGCTTGGGCCATGAATCAGAGTCTAAAAGTGACCTGGGACTGGCTGAGGGGCATGTCTCTGGCGATACACAGAGGGAAATTGGAAGGCAATACAACAATAGTTAAGAGTCTGGAGCCCAAAGGGTTTTATTTTTGCTGCTGAGATGGAGATTGCCAAAGCCTGCTCTGTGGGGAAATTAAAAAAAAAAAGAGGTTTTGCAAACAGGGAGTTAGGTTACAAAGAAATAAATAAAAGTTGTGGGTTTGGTGCTTTCATCTTTAGCAGTAGCACAGCTATACCTGATTATAGGTATGGGATAAGCAGGTGATTTCACAGATATTTCAACTGATGGCCACTTGTGGAGGAAAGATAGGAAAACTGACAGCTGAAGCATGGAGCAGATAGAGGCCTAAAATCAGAGATAAAAGTACAAAATGCTTAGTCTATATCAAGATACTTTGCATTGACTGCTGGCTGGAATGACTTCATTTGAAATGTAACAGAACTCTTAGTTCTCTCTAAAGACACAAAGTTAAATGCTTGAAATGATACGTGTGCCATTAATTTGGCCTCATTAAGTATTGAGATCTACAATTTCAAACATTGTAGAGTTGCTGGATTTCCAATTTGTTCATTAAAAAAAAAAGGTCAAAAAAATAATCAGGCATTGGTTTGAATTTGTTCATCAGAAGCTGAGTACTGAACTGCTTCTGCTAGACCTTGGTAAGGAAATTAGAGAGTGCAGCTTATGGGATCAAAAGTCTTGCAGAAGTGTGCACAAATTGAAACGTGATTTTTGGAACAAATAAATATGGATCAGGAATTATCTCTTTCCTCTAAAATAACTGTCAATGTCAGCCAATGAGATGAAGATCCAGCCTGTGTCCTTCTGCTCATTTATTTCAGTGGAGGAGAAACCACATTACTGATCTTTGTTTGCAGAAGAGCTTCTTGTAGCTCTTGGACCTTTTCTCAGGGCATTTTCCAGCTCTGTTTCTAGCCCTGCCCATGCCTGGGTTGTTGCAGCCCTGACCTTCCCTGGCTGCCTGCCCTTCTCTCCTGAACCCCTTCCTTCCCTGGAACCAATTTCTTTTGAACACCTTTTCTCAGTAACCTCTGAACTCCCACTTTTGCCTCAATCTTGTTTATGTTTCCTCTGGCAGATAATGCATATTTCTTTGTGGTTTCTTCAAGAATTCATAGAATTACAACAGTGCAGCTCTTTCTAATAGCTGGTACCAGTTGCGCTGTTACTGCCCCGCTTGCCACAGAGCTTTTTCCTATTTCTGGCTCTGAGAGCTGGGGTTGGGTTGGGTTTGTTTTAAAGTTGGGTTTGTTTTTTAATTAAAATCAGGCCTTATGTAAAAGCTCATTCATATGCATAAGTGTTTCACAATCAAATCATTAGTGTTGCTGCTTAACAAATAAGGGGGAAAAATTAGATGATAAGGTTTACTTTTAGGTGCTTCCATAAGGATTGTGCCTGACAATGTAGCCATGGGAAATTCTTGGCTCATTAAGAGGCTTTGTACTTCTGCTTGGTTTTAAAGTTTAGAAGTTGAGAGTGTTAGATGATAAAAGAAGGTCAGTAATAAAATCGCAGAGGGAAAAATTAAAAAAAACCCATGGAAACTCTGTGTTCAAAAGTGTCTGGAAACCGATCCATCATCCCAGGCTTTTTTGTGCTGCTGTGCCCACAGCCTCTGCTCAGGGCCAGTGCAGAGCTGGACAGAAGGGCAGCACCTTGAGGAAAACACCATCACAGCCAGTTAGGAACCACAATTTCCTTTTCTCTGTGTGTTCAGTAGACAGCAGAGCAGTGATGATGAGAACAGGGAGGGTTCATCCCACACACCAGAAGAATTTTGCCGTTCTCTGACCTGAACTCTGAGGCCTCCCATAAAAGCACTCAGTTCCTTTTCCATTAAATGTTTTTTTACTGCTGCTGTCGGGAGAACTCCGAGAGTTTTGGTGCTAAGTTGTGTGGCCTATCTGGAATGCAAATCTCAGGGAAATGTGCAGTTCTGCAGAAGCAGCTCCCCCTCCCCATGGCACCGCCAGATCTGCTCTGTTCCTGCCAGCACAGCTGGAACTCGATCCCAAACAGCAGCAGATCATTGTGGAACAGAAACGAGCTCGCTGGGTGCTCTCAGAGCCCCAGGGGCTGAGAAGCTCCTTGGGTGTTTTACTGCTGCTCTGGGAGACAGAAGAGGGCAGTGAGCAGAGATGGAGTGCCCAGGCAGGGAGTGCACGGAGCTGGGTGCAGCTGGAATTGCATCAGGTTTTGTCACCTTGCTGAGTTCAGACTTTTCACTCCTTGTGCTGTGGTTTCTGACAAGGAAAATGCCACGATGCTGGTTCACCCTGCAGCAGAGCCCAGTTCTCCCAATCCCTCCTCTAACTGCGCTTCAGCAGAGTTTTCACTACTGCATTTCAGTTTCTTCTCTGGAAGCAGTCCACTATCTTTTCCTCCCAGATGTAGTGGGTGCTTTAAGGTGTTTTTTTCCTTTCTGACAGATTTTGGCAGCTTGTGGGCAATTCACAGTGAGTGTAACGAGGATTACAGTGGGGCCTGGCAGTGACTGGCACAGCAGAAGGCAGCTTATGCCACCCCACTGAAAGGGAAGCGGGGGTTTGTTTGTGGGATGAGAATGATGTTGCCCTCAGCTCTCAGAAGCTCCTGATTTCCTCACAGGTACATGTTCTTAGGGATGTGCCAGCCCTCAAAGCAAACAACAGGAGAACTTTTTACGTCTCAGATGTACAGCCTTCATCCCTGACAGCTGAGAGTCTGGCTCATTTTCCATGTACTTCTCCTTCCTACAATACCCTAGACAGTGAAAAGGACTTTTACTCCCTTTTTTTCAGTGCAGAGGTAGGAAATACCACAGCCAAATTCAGTGAGGATGCCTGTAGACAAAGGATAAAGAGGAGGTCTGGTCTCCCAACTTTTATTTGACTCCCTGACAACAACCACATCACCAATTAGGACTGACAGCAGGACACTGAGCCTGGCCCTTTTAAAAAAGCATCAAGTTTGTCTTGAAAGTTGTTGTCAGTCTTAAGTTGACTGTAATTATCCAAGGAAACTCAGATTTTGTGTCCTACATGTCCAGCAGAATGTGTTTTTGTGATGAAAAATTGAAATAAAGTGAATTTCTTGAGATGTAAGAAAATTCCAACTGAGTTGGGGTTAAATTTGTCGGTGAAAGAAAGTTTGTTCAATTCTGCTTGTGCTGTGTACAAACACTTTATTAACCAGAGCTCACTTCCTTTTATTCCTTGTGAGACCACCAAAGAATAAGAAAATCTTTGCTTTGTGCTGAATACATGAAATATTCAGTTAAATCTGGGAAATTTCACGGGCTTTCAATCATCTTCCTCACTTGTCAGAGCATAAGGTGTGCCAAGGACAGAGGACTTGGTGTTTTACCCCATGCTCTTTCTGTCTCCTTATTTTTTGGCTTGGAAAACAGTGGTGAAAAGGTGAGGTTGAGGGACTGCAAAGCAATTAAGAAGGTTATGTGTCATTTTAATGGAGTCAGTGGTCAAGTTTCACCCACAGCCTGGGCTTGATGAAATCAGTGATTTTTGTCCTTTCAAGTGCATGGAGTTCTGTATCTGTTGCATATGAAGACTGTGTTACACAGCAGATGCCTGCTTAAAGCAAAATTAGGGACAGAAAGCGCAAAAAAAAATCGAATTTCATAATTGCTTCCCATTGTTGCCCTCCTGTCCTTCCTGCCTTTCAAGCTGAGCACGTCCAGCTGCTGCTTTCCTCAGCTCTGGGGCACCAGCACACATTTTGCATTTGAAGGTGCAGTTCTGGGGGTTGATGTTTTGAATATTTACCTGCACAATGGTTAATCCCTGTGGTCAGAATCATCCATCTGTCCCTTTCATTCCAGAAAACCCGAGTGCTTCCCGGAGCATCCAGTCCCATCCAGCCCTCGGCATCCCTCACATATGTTCCACTGCTGCTGTACCAGCCATCTCCCAGCTCTTTGTTCCACTCCACCCAGAAATTACTATGTTTGTTGCTCCGCCTTTGAGCAGAAATCTCAGATAAAATCACATTTCACTGTCCTGTACGAATTACAGGTTGCTGAAGCAGATTTGAGATGCTGAGACCCCTTTGGATAATTTAATTTTTAGGGCCCAAACTTGTGAAAATCAGATGTGCCAGATGCTTCCAGCTGTAACTGAGGCCTTGACTTGGAATCAAACATGTTTAGTGGAACAGCAGATGACAAATTTAGAGCATTTTAAACAAGTGTTCAGGTGTAAACATGATGGATTCACCCCCAGCAAATGGAAGGTAGACACTGTTTCTGTGGTGACATCTCTAGAAAAGCAATTCCGTGCCACAGAAAGAAATGGTGTCTGATTTATGGATGAGCTATGTCAGTGTGTACAACCAAACAGTTCCCTTCCCTGTTCAGGTCCCACTCTAGGAAGTGTTGTGAACATTTGAACAGAAACATTGATTTGACCCCCCTATTCTCTACTTTGCACCTGTAGCTGCTACAGCTGTTTAATTTTTTTTTGTTAGGCACTAGAAAAAAGAGGAAACAGCATCACTTTTCTTGTCATATTTTTCCCTTTTTTTTTTTTTTTGGCTGCTTTATGCAAAGCCTTTTTGATTTAACAGTACTTGTCTGTGCACTTTCATGTTGCTTCTCTGGAATCACTCCCTGTAGTGTGAATAAATGTTATTTGTGTCAGCAGCTAATCTCACTCTAAAGCCCGTATTGTTATTAATATGTTTATTCAATACTGTTTATTCCAGCCCCAACTTACGCATTTCCAAGTTCTTTATTTCTGAGGGCCCGGTGCCCATCAATCCTCACCCTCTGCTGGGATTAAGGGATGAGGGATTACTTGTGCAGAACATCTGTCACTGCCACTGCTGGAGGAGCTGCAGGGCTGGCGAAGGACAGGGTCAGAGCCTGGATTAGAGCCCAACCAGAGCTCGGTGTTGCCTTTCCCTGGGCCTGCTTACACAGCCAGGGTGTCTGGACACATTCTCACCCCTTCTCTTTTCTTGGGAGCTCATCAGAAGTGTCTGTATTCAGCACTGCTGCACTCAGTGATCACCCTTCCCTGTTTAAACAGGTACAAATGCCTGTTGATGTGATGTTAATTTCAGTGTAAATGCTGGTGGTTTAAGGAAAAAGTAGCTTGGAATAATTATGTTAATTTATATCTAATATCATCTAGGTTTGGAAAAGCATTTAATCCCTGGAGAATCTTTGCCTCGCGTCCCAGGGTGCAATTCTGTAACCTTTGGATGCGGCTGCAAAGAAAACACGTGGCATGTCCAGGAGCTCAGCATGATGCCCGTCTCAGAGCCTGCATGGATCTGGCTGTAGCCAGGACCATTCGTGTTGTGGTTCAGCCTCACAGTTTGTGGGAGAATAAATGATAATTTTCCTAATTACAAACCTTAATCTAAACTTAAACTGAAGAAGCCTAGGCCTATACTCTTGATATCAGTTCCACACAGAGGGAAAACGGGATGGGGTGGTTTTTTCCTGATCTTTGTCAGGCCTTGGAGCATTGACCTAGGGTATCGACTCATATGTCAAAGCTATCACCACATTACAGCATTTGCTGCTTCTGTGGTAGAAATAACTTTTCTTCTAGAGATTTCTACAATTTGTCTAAAAGCTTCTTTGAGAACCTTTGTCTGAAGCTGTAATGTTACTTCCAAATCTTATGTGTGAATTGACATGAACCTAATTTGGAACCAGCCATAGAAATTCCAGATCAAAGCGCCGGTATTATTTAATAAATGATTCTCTTGGTGTTGGCCTTGCTGTCTTTGAGGCCCAAGCAATTTACACAGGTAGCGTGTGCCATGATTTAGCTCCTTAAACATTCCATGTCAGAACCTGGCTAGTTAGGTATTTCTTGAGTAATAAGCTGCTTTATTTCCAAAGTTGCTCACTCCTAAGGCCTGAGCTTCAGGTGTCTCAGCGTGGACACTTGAAGAGTTTTCCAAATGTCTGTTATGAAAGTCTGTTTGGTTCAGGAGCACCATGAAGCCTACTTGGGGCAGTAAATAATTGTATGTGTCCTCTAAATACGAATATAAATCTCACAAAAATAGAATCTTAGACAGAATGTTTTTCCCTTGGTAGCCTTTAGTCCCTTTCCTGTGCTAGGCCATCCTGGTGCCTACACAGGCTGTTGTTTTACAGGGAGCAGTCATTCCTTAGGATTCTTCCTTTTCCATTGCCTCCTGCTTGTCATGGGCAGAGCTGTTCTTTCAAACTTTTTGGTTGGTGCATAATTAAGGAGGTATATGGGACAATAGCTTCTTATTTTAAAAAGCCATAAAGATTTAATGAGAACATGGCTTCAGGGCCTTCCTCAGTGAGAAAGCGGGAAAAAAAAAGAGAAGAAAAAAGAGGAAGGCATATGTATTGCTGGTTCCAAGAGAACCCTGCTGCAGCACAATGGAATATCTCCAGACAGACGTGGCAATGAAATGCTGAGAGCTTTTGAAGAGGCAGCTAACAACAGGAAGAGAAAAGGACTTAAACCATCAGATGAAATGAGTGTGCTTTGCAAGGAAAATGATCCAGGCAAAGGGAGGCTGGCACTGGCTGCTGGCAGACCCTGACGTGCTCGATCTGCTGCATTTGCTCTGGTTTGTATCCTCACAACTCCATGCTAGAAACACACCTCTGCTTTCTTGGGCCTTTTGTTTTCTGCCTAATTATTTCTAATTTGTCCCTTCCAATGTCATTTCTCTTCTAATTTTCACTCTGGAGGTGTTTTCCTTTCTTTGCTGCTTTGTTCCATAAGCACTGTTCTCACATCCACGCTCTGCAGCCCTTTTAATCTCTCTGAGAGCAAACTGATGCATCATCTGAGACTTCTGTCTGTGATCCTCATCACACAGACTGCAAGATGAATTCAGAGGAACAGAGGGATGTGCACCTTGCAAAAGCTCTTGCAAAATTTTGCTAAAGACAAAGGGTTCCAACTCTGAGCAACGCTGTCTTTTGAGATTCACTGGTCAAGGGAACGCAAATCTGAAGGTCTATCCTTTAGCTGGCCCTCTGCAGCATAAAGTGCTCTTTGTTTAGTGCTGTGCTGTAATGTAGAAAATTCCTTTCTTACAACATTGCCTGCAGTAGTATTCATCATCACATGGAAACAGAGGTGTGTGTTAGGAAGATGTGGAAAGAGGCAGTGATATTTATAGAGCAGATGCTAAATTAACTGCATGCATTAACCAAAAGGCAGGATGTACTTCAATCATATGCTGTTATATTCCTTTATGTTTAACCACTGTAAAGTACATCCTGAAAGGGGCTATGAATGATCAGTCCAGAGTGCTGGTCATCTTCCTGGCTTTTGGGAAATCGAATGGGGAATCAAGGCTTTACCTATGAACCTGAACAGAGAGCAAAGGTACCACACAACTGCTGTGTGAACCACAGAATGGCCTGGACTGGAGGGACCTCAAAGCCCATCCTGCCATGAGCTTTAAGGCCACCCCTGCCATGGGCAGGGACACCTCCCACTGTCCCAGGCTGCTCCAAGCCCCAATGTCCAGCCTGGCCTTGGACACTGCCAGGGATCCAGGGGCAGCCCCAGCTGCTCTGGGCACCCTGTGCCAGGGCCTGCCCACCCTCCCAGGGAACAATTCCTGCCCAATATCCCATCCAGCCCTGCCCTCTGGCACTGGGCAGCCATTCCCTGTGTCCTGCCACTGCAGCCCTTGGCAATTGTCTCTCTCCAGCTTTCCTGCAGCTCCTTCAGGCCCTGCAAGGCCACACTGAGGTCACCCCAAAGCTTCTCCTCTGCAGGCTGAACAATGCCAGCTCTGGCAGCCTTTCCTCCCAGCAGAGCTGCTCCATCCCTCTGCTCATGCTGCTGCCTCCTCTGGGCTCTGTGCAGCAGCTCCAGGTCCAGAATAATGAACAGAAGGGAGCCAAAAGCTCAGAATAAATGTGGAGCCTAAACAGAAACAAATGGTGTCACCTTTTGCCCCAAGGCAGACAGCAAGAAAAAATAAACACAACAGCTCTGCCCCTTCCCAGCAGGTCACGGACACAAACTGCAGAGCAGGGCAGCACCTTGGGCTCTCTCTCCTGCTGTTCTCTGTGTTTGCACAGGACTGGGTGAAACTGTCTAAATAGAGATGCCTCCATCGAGATTTGTCTGATGAAACCCATTTCTGGCCTCTGATAGTTGTGAATTTTGCAAAGTTGACCCAAAACTGCTCTAACCAGTGCAACCTTTCTGTCCATTATCCTTGCTGCTTATGGAACTAAGTTTTAAGGTCCCCACTTTGCAGCATAGGAAACAATTCTCTGTTCCAAACAATGTAAAAACATCCTCTCTGTATGCTCTCCCTGCTATCACGTGAAGTAGCTGCCTGGATGCATTTCCACACCTTCTTCTACAAAGATTGTTCCCAAGATAGATTAATATCCTTTCCAAAAAGCAGATCAAATTAGTCCTAGTGGAATATGTGTAGCCATAGGAGGCTCCAAAGTTTTTTAGAGCTTTTAACATCTTATGCTAAAGTATAGAGAAGTCTCTTCTGTTTGATACATATACAAATGATCTGTATTTTCAGAAGCCTTTCTTGTGCTTCAAAAACTGTCATTTCTTTTGTGTGCCTCCATTCAGCAAGCTTCCTGTTGGTGGTCAGAGCAGTTAAAACAAGTTTTTCTTTTTAATATATTTTTTCTGTTGTTTAAAGATTCTGACTGTTGTGATAACAATAGGTGAGCAGTTTTATTTGGTCCCTTGACCATGTAGATGAACAGATGGATTCACTCACATACATGCTCATATGGAGTAGACATCCCTTTATTTATCCTTGGTTTCCTGCAGCAGATTGTGCAATGTAAAGTCATTGTAAAAGTCATCTTGTAGTGCCTGGCCTCAGTTTAAGGGTCATCCTCAGCCTCTGGAAACCCAAACATGACGAGTGTTTTGACATGTCAAGCTCTAAAGCTCCCTAGGAGTCTGGAAATATTCTGTGACTGAATAAAAAAATCTGTGGAAGGCTGGAATATAACTTAGAATAAAGCAGAAGTGATTCAACCTGTGTAATAAAAAGAAAGAAGTTGCAGTTTTCTAGCCAAGGAAACTTTGTGCTGGGAGAGAGCTGAATTTGCCTATTTTGTTTTATTCTACTTTTTTAGCATTACCTGTGTGAGATGCTCACAGCAGGGCTGCAGTTTGGGAACTGGGACATTCCATGCGATGCTGCTGCTGGGGTTTGTCTGGAGGGAGGGATGGGGGTGGCTGCCTTTGCTGTCGGGGTGCTTGAGAACACCCTGGGAGTGCTCTGGGAGCTGCTTTGCTCTCTGCTGCCCTGTTTGGTTTGCAGAGAACACTTTAGCTGTCTGCCTAAAAAATCAGGAAGAGCAGAGGACATTCCTGGGCTGCTGGGCCCTTCCCAGCCAGGCATGCAGGGCTGCTGTGCAGGAAGAGCCATGGGGTGAAGAGCCATGGGGTTTACAGCATGTGCAGACCCTCTGTGTCCCCTCTGCCCTCCTCCTCCTCGGATCCCACCTTTTGTTCTGCGCTCTTGCATCCCTCCGTGTGCACAGGCACTTATATGGCAGTTTTGGGGTTTCTTTGAAACCTAAAATGTGGTTATGGGTTCTTATATGGTAGGAGAGATCAGTGTTTAATTTGTCCTAATCTGTGTAGTGGTGAATCCCAGGAATTGGGATCCCTGAGTATGAAAAAGTGCAAACATGTGATTCAAGAGTTCACTGCCTGCTGTTAAAGTCAGGGGATGCTCTGCAATAATAACAGGGGTTTGTCACTTTCAGATCTTCCCCAAAATTTTAGCATAACAGACACAAAGTTTCCGTGGTGGGTGCTAAATACTGCCCTGACAGGCACAGTGGAGGGCTCCAGAATAATTGTTTGCAGAGCAAGGTTTAAACAGGGAGCAATAAATAAGATTTAGGCTGTGCACTGAGCAGGGATGAGAAAACAAAATATCGAGTGGCTGTTCATTAAGTAAGCACTGCTGCACCAGGGCAGGGAAAACACAGTGAAGTAGCACAATTGCAAAGTATATCTTTATGATTTATGTGTGTATAGATGCAATGGACAGGTATTCAAGTTACAGGGTGATGGTGGTAGCACTTCCTAGCTTCTCAGCTTTGCTGTTCCAACCTCGCTGGTGAGCTCCGTGTGCGTTTTATTTATGTGTGTGCTACTTCATCCTCTGGTCAATTGTAATGAAATTAACTGTGTCATCAAGTCTTGCAAATGCTTTTCAGTTAATACCAGTGTTTCTGAATACCTTTGAAATTAGAGAGAAATAGCCAACTTGCTGGGTTCCCAGTGTAAGCCTTTTATGTGACAGTTCTAGCAAGAAATGTATGCGATGTCATTAGAAGGAATGGCATGATTGCAAACTGATTATTTCATGAGAGAGGACAGAATTGGTATTTAGCATAATATTGCTTCCCTTTATGTTTTGAAAACCTTAGTTCTAGGGAATACAGTAGAACTTTAATTTAAGCCTAATTGTTGGACTGAAATGTCAATTTTCATTTCACAGCAGAGCTGAAGCTTTACAAACACCATGGGATTTCTTGCCAACTTCAGTGGAAAAACTGCTGAAACCTGCACATACCAGCTAAGATGTGAAAACCTCTGCTTAGCCTAACATACAGATCATTCTCAGAGGCAAAGTGGGTGTTACTGCTTGGGGCGATCCAGCAAAGATCAGTGTTTGGGAGGCCTGTTGGTAGAACAGCAAAGGCCACACACTCACTGGAGGCAGCTGAAGGGACCCAAGCTTCCCTGAAGGAATCATTCCTCAGGTGGATCTGGGATGTGGAGGACACCCAAGGAAATTTTAGTTTTTTAAGATGTGTTTAAAATTATCCTAATCACTGTTGTCAAGAGCTGCTGTACAGTAATAATAACAAAACTTTCCATGGGAAAGATGGGGTTCACATCAAGAGCTTGTACTGCCAGAGTTCTATCGCTCCTGTGTCATAAATTTAATGCAGTTCACAAAAGTGGCCTCAAACTCCACAGGCAGCTGTCTCGTGGCCCTTGGAGCCAAGCACGTGGTGCAAACTCCAGCTCAGTCTCTGCCGTGTCACTGAACTGCTGCCAGCACAAGGCACCGGCCCACAGCCAGCTCTGGTGGCTTCCTTATTCTCTTAGGGGACTCTGGTTCCTTGCAGTGCAAGGTGTGCTCTGTAAAACCCCGTCCTGGAGATGAGGTGTGACCATGAACCCCTGAGCCTTGCTGGTATAGACATGGAGCAAAGTGGGAAAGAGCAGATGCAGCCTAAAAGCTGAAACGGCCGAGCCTGTGCAGCAGAATTGTGAATGAATCCACGGTAAAAGTGAGGGATCAGGTCTTCTTCTCCAAAAATGCATCCCGTACCTGACACCGCAGTCCAGCCCTGCATTAACTGTCCTGAGCACCCACGGCAGCTCATTTTGTGCTGTTCTGCCTCCCTGCTCCCCTCTGCCTCCAGGGGCTGACTGAGCCAGCTGGATTTTCTCCATTTCTCCCTCCAACACTGTTCCAGGCTCTTCCTTTGGGAGTCACCTCTTGGTAGCAGGAGCTTGCACTCGTGCCTTTTTGTCTCTCCTTTATTGTGCATCCATTCTTCTCTCCTCTTTTAACTTCTGCATCTCCAGGTGCTGCTTCCTGTTGGGGTTGTAAATCCCTTCCATCTCCAAAATTCACTGCTGGCACAGGCAGATTGTCATATCCCAGTGCAGTCCAGTCCTCGCTGCTGCCTCTGTACTGAGTCCTGGTTTGAAGAGGAGGAGTAGCCCCTGAGCTGGAATTGGTCCTGCAATTCAGGCAGCACCAGACTTTTGGAGCAGGGCTGTTCCTTGCCCTTCCGTGCTCCTGCTCTGCTGTCTGACATGAGAGCTGACTCTGACATCAGAGAGATGCAAAAGCCAGGGCAGAGGACGGTGAGAATGTGCTGGAAGCGCTGTGTGAAATGTGGGAGAGGCGCAAGGACAGGGTGGCATCGGGCAAGGCAGAGGATCACTGAGGTCACAGGAGCAGTGAGGCTGTGGAATATCTGTGTGGGCACGAGGTGGTGTGAACTGGAGAGGCTCTTTGTCATTCCAAAAACAAACGAACAAAGAGGTTTGGGGGAAACAATTAAGTGTACAGAGGCTGTTGAGCAGAAGAGAGTATGACTGTCATGCCTTTGGCAGGCAGGAGGAAAGAGAGTAAGATCTGGAGGTGGGAATGAAAACGGCAAAAAAAAGGGAGTGAGGATAGTGTGTGTTGGAGAAAACAGGGTTAAAGAAACACTGAGAAGTAGGAAACAGTCCAGAGATTCATAGCTGACATTGCCCCATTTTTTTCAATGTATAATTGGAAGCTTTTTCAGAGGGAGGGAGGAGAAATGGAGTGGGAAAATGCTGTGGATCATGACACCTCTTATTTTGATTTTAATTATCCTATAGAGGGGCAAGTCATCTCTGCACAGATGGGCCTCTTTCCTCACTCCCTAAAGTGGCTTAGCCCTAACCTGTCTGATGGGCCTGGTAATTATAAGTTTCACAGGTTGAAATGTGGCTGGAAATTACCAGCACATTTAGATGTGAAAGGATGTAGATATTTTAATAAGCCAATTTTTATATTCCATTTTCTTTGTCCTGAGCCTGAAGTCTCCAGGTGACTTACAGTGGGAATGAAAATCGTGGTGAAGATCTTGTTGAAGCTCTGTATATCCAATTTAAAACAAGATCAGTGTAAATATGGGGCCATCATCTTCCTGATTGCAACAGGTGGGATTCAACCTTAAAGTGTAGGACTGTTACATGTTACATTTATGGAAACAGGAGTTAAAAACACAGCCTGGTGTAAGGCAGAAAAATAAAACTAACAGGAGTGTTAAAATGAAATTTAAAAAATCATAGGAGACTTGAAAAATCTGCTATTCAAGAGCATTTATTTCTTGGAGAAAAAGTTCTCCTGGCCCTGCGGGGTTTCAGAAATGTTCAAAGATTAGGCAAATTTACCAAAATATTGGTTGGATTAGAATATTATGATGTTAGTGACTATCTTGCACTGTTTCTCTTTGGGGGGAGGTTTGGTTCTGCAATAGGGAGTGACTGTGCCAGGAGTTATCATGCTAGTGTTCAGCAAAATGCTCAGAGCAGCACAAAACTACTTTGAAGGCCTCTTATTTTAGTCCTGATGAAAATTCTTTTTTTTTTTTATTTTTTCCCCAGTACTCTTAATGTTTTGTTTTTAAAGAATTCGGCCCTCTGCCCCTCTGAGTGTTCCTACACAAAGGTCTCCCCTCACAGTTGCTTTTAGCTGGGTTTCAGCTGAACAAAGCAGTCAGCTCTTGCTAATTCTAAACCCAAGGGGCTCCTCTTTCTGTACATTTCTTAATTACATGGGTTATTAAATAGGGGGCAGAAATGCAGCAAATTGTATGAAGGAGCTGTACACAGTGAAATAAAACCCTGCTCCAGCCTGACCCACATCCACATCACACACCCAGGCTGCTGAAGGTGAGGAGGAACAAGCACACACTACCCAAGGGTTTGGTGCCTACTTATTAAAATCACTGTCAGATTTCTTAACAGACTCTCTGGCACAGGAATTCCAAGACAGCTGCATGCCTGGAGACTGCAGGCTTGATATATGGAGGCTTGTAGTTCACACAGGCTCTACAGATCCTGGAGAATATGTCCCCAATAAACACACACAAACCCCAGCTTCTCCCCAAAGCACAGTGCTGCCCCTTACTTGGTATTTCAAAAATTACTTTCCTATTTTCTCAGCACGGGAAAAACCCACAAAAGGAACCACCAGTGGCCCTATTTGTATATTCTGTTGAAATGTTTGGTTCAGCTTTTTTCTGCTGGGTTTTATTCTGAGTGTTTTGGGAGGTCTGACGAGCACTTGGTCTGGTCTGTTGTGGAATTTCCTGCCATCTCCCCACTCTTGGAAAAACACAGAATTCAACAGCAGCAGAGTTTTTTGCTGAAACAGGTTTCTTTCTGCCTGTCCCCAAACACATGTTCTCTTAAGCACACAAGCAGGTGGCATCAGTATTTCCTGCCAGTGTCCCCTCCCAGACTGTGCTGTTGTGGATATTCACAGTGCTCAAGTTTATTAAAGGTGCTGCAGCAAGGAAAGGAGGGAGCTGCTCTTGTTCTTGAGTAAGACAAGAAGCAATAGACATTTATGAATTGCAACCCAGAACTAGATCAGATGTTAGCAAAGACACCCAAATGGCAACGAGGGGAAGGACTGGAAGAGATTGCCTTGGGCTTGGGGAACATCCAGCACCAGTGATTTGGGTACTGTTGGTCCTGCCCTGGGCAGGAGAATGGTGTAGCTGACTTACTGAGCCCCTTCCAGCCATACTTGTTAGGATTTTATGCTGCAGAGAAGAAGCTGTGTCCAGAGCTTCCCCAAGTACAGGATCTCTGCCACTTGGGCTTGCAGGACCAAAAGGGCAGCAAAGTTTTAGTCTTAAAAATTCTCATGAGAGTGCTCAGAAAATTTCTGTTCTGCAGAAATTTGTTACCATGCTTTATGAATGTATTTAGTTTTAAATGTGTGTGTAAATCTAGTGTGGGTGAGCAAGTAAGGCTGTAAGGCTAAATTATCCAATAGGTCTGGTGTTTGGCTGCTGTGTTTGAGGCAGAAGAATGGCTTATTCGTAAACTCTAGTCCTGGTTTTTGATCACTGATTCTCTCTGCTCTTTCCCCAGACCCAGGAAATTAATGACTCTGTCTTACAGGGCTCTTTTCAGTATGCAGTTCACAGTTATCTAAACTGTTGTTGCCCTGTCCTTCTTCCCCTTTAACTTTTTGACTCCCCTGAGTCAAAACCCTCTGTGTGGGTTTTGTGTCATTCCAGAGGCCACAGGCAGCCCAGCAAGGTCAGCTGAGTGTTTTTCTTGCCTGCACTTCTGTGTGGTGGAGCTTAATGGATGTGATAACAATCTGCAAAAATCTCAAGGCTGTAAACACTGAAGAGGAGTGGGAAGAAGTTGACCAAAGGAACATGTATAGTGTGTACTATGATAAGTATCTTCACAGCTGGAGCTCTGAGAATGGAATATGCTTTCAAAAGATTTTTCAGACCACTTTAAATAAATGATGGAAAGTGTTCTGCAGCGTCAGCTCTCGATGGTGCTGCGGCTCAGCACACTATCAGAGCACATATGCTCATTCTTTCCCCCAGAAAAACCAGTTAAAGGGCATGAGAAACCTCCACTGCAGCTGCTACACAGCACAGGAAAAAAATCCTTGGAGTTTTGTTGCTGATTTGAAAATTCAAAGCTGGCTCATGATCTTCATGATAGTTGAATGTCTCTACAAAATTCAGCTGTCCTGCTCGCCCCGTTTGAGGTGTCTGTGGGTCTCAGACAGCAAATTTTGCTCCCTTCCTTGCAGGATCCATTATTATTTCCACTTCCCAGTATTCCAAACCCAGAAGGTTTTAATGAATTCCATGTAGTTTTCTGCTCCTTGCCAGCACTGTTTGCTAATGCAATGTGAAAATGCTAATGGCAGCAATACATTTGGTACATTTACTATCTTCTGACACAAAACCTCACTGGGGTAGGTGATAAGGATGTCTTTATTCTCTGCATCTTCATAGGATTGTATTGCCTGTGGAGCTCTGAGAAGCTGGGCAGATATGGAGCCCACCAAGACTTGCAAGAAACAGCCCCATCTAGAATTCCAGGACTGAAGTCTCTGAGCCCTCCTGGGTCTGTGAACCAGCAGAAGATCTCTTTGCCCTGCCTTCCTTCCATTTGAAACTTCCACTGCCACAATTCCATTGATGTAGGCTCCCTCCTTCAGGCTCTGAGCAGGGCAGGACATCCTCCTGGGCTATCCTCCTATCAGGCTGTCAGCAGAAACACTGATTTTCCTTGTCCTGCAAGGATTTACTCCAGGTGGGCCCGTGGGAAATTATCCTTGTGCATTCCCAGTGGCTTTTTTACTCCACTCCTGTCCAGAGCCTGGGTGCAAATGTATTGCTGATGCTCCAGCAGAGAATCTCAGTCTTTCAGCTTTTCCCTCCTCGCTTTAAAGCACCACTATTGGCTTTCTGTCACTTGACTTCAGGCCTGATTAATACTATGTAAAACTGAAGACTTCACAGCTATTCTTCAAAAGGATTTAAAGTCCCCTGATTTCCCATAGTGAAGTAAGCAATTGCATTATTTCAATGTGAAGGAGAGAAAATTGAGATCAATATCCCCTCGTAAATACAACGCTGCAATTCGTAACAACAACGATGATTTAATTTTTCTGAAGGCCGGGGAACCAAATAGGTGGCAGTTCCTGTGTTCTTCCATAGCCATATATTTCTGTGTTAAACTTCTCCTGCTGGTTGACTTACAGGGCTCAAGGAATGTGTCTTCAGGATATGTTCTGATGAAAATAAATAACTTTGTTTTACAAAATTTGGGGAAAACACTGGCAGTTGCCAGCAGTTTTGCCTTTTCCATGCTCAGTGGTGATTCAGGATTCAATTCACCCCCAGACTACAAAGAGTGAAGGGGATTAGACACTCAATCAGGCTGGAAATTCCTAATCCAGGTCTTGACTGTCCTACAGGTGAGGCTTTAAATGGCTGAAAGGTAAAGGTGAGTGAGGAGTGCTTTGAAGGAAGATTTTTTCTTGCAGGGAACTGGGAGTTTCTCATGGTGTGATGTTCTGCCATGATGCTTCACCTCAGAGGCAGGAGCAGCCTGCAGGCAGCAGGGCAGAAAAATGGCTGAAAAATTGGTTCTTCTTTAGAAATGAGAAAGTTGGGGTGCTTTTGGTTAAATCATGTGAGAGGAACTGAAACACAGCAGAAGTGCTTCTGCAGCTGAAGAACAGGACTTTTATGTGTGAGGATGTTACTCCAAAGAGAATCTTCAAGTCTGCACTCTAAATCCTAGGAGGGAGGCTGGCTATTAATATTGATAGGGCATGACAAGCTCTCCTAGGGACTTGTGGGGAGTGTGAGATGCAGAGTAAATGCATTCTGAGCAGGAAAAGAAGCAGAGTAGGTGCTCTGATTGTCTCCTCAGATTAAATGCATGGATTGCCATGTATTAAACCATGGTAACTCTCTGGTTTGCCCTCATCCCTGTTGATCTCAGAAGGGATTGCAAAAATACACGGATGCAGCTTCCCAAGGCAGAGTGGATCCCCAGATCCCTCTCTGGGTGATGAATACACATTCCTGTCATCCAGAAGGACTGTGGTTTCCAGGGTTCCTTGTGGTGCTGAGAAAATCACTGAAAACTTTTTTCATTTGAGACGAATCGGTTTGTTTTGTGTTTCCAGAGCCAGATGGGGAGGGCAATAAACTCTTTTGGGGGTGGAGGGATTGAGCTGCTGAAGCGTTGGGTAGGAGCTGGAATTAATTTCAGATGAAGAGATATTTGCATGCTAAAGTCTGTGCTAGCTCTAACTATTGGACTAGATTTACTTGGAGAAAAGCTGTGCTAAGGGAGTGAAAAAAAGGTTACACGCCTCTCCCAGGGAGTCTGGGGAACAGGAACAGTGGGATTTATGTATCTGCCCTGTGGCTGAGATTAGATAGCCAGCAACTGTAGCCTGGGGGGAAATGTGCCATCATTTGCATGCAGCAAGGTAATTACAAGTTCCTCCATTTAATCTTCCCCTCTGCATGTGGATCTATGGCTTCGTTAGGACAAGTCCAATTACCTTGCTGCTCTCTACATGGAAATGTACTTGGAGTTCACTCGATGCTAAATAAGGCTGCCAGTGTGCTTGGTGGGGTTGGTTTGATGTGGATATACTGCACCAGCTGGAGGACTGGGATGCGTTTCCATTTGCTTCCATGTATAATTCAGGACGTTCATAAAGAGCTGAGCATCCTGGATATCTGAAGGGTACTTTGGGGCCACCCTGGGACTTCCATTGATTGGTTATCAGGGGAACAGTGCACAAAGTTTCACTCCAGCAAGTGAAATCATTTCATGCTCCCAGCCAGTAGAATATTCAGGCTGCTTCTGTAGCAGAGCAGGAGCAACTGATGCAGGTAATGGGACCATGGATTTTTTATTGGAATCTTAGGCCTTTAATACAGCTTTGAATACTAATAGTGAGGTGTCATCAGTTCTGCACAGGGGTTGTTCTCTCTTCAGCCTGAAAGCTGCACTTCTTTCCTGTCTGTTGCTTCTTCTCTGACCTGCTTCTCCTTCCAGCTGAGACAGCTTTCAAACTGAACTGTTTTTGCTTATTCTTTCACAAGACCTTTGTTTAGACAAGGAAAAAACAGGATTAATTTTCTGCCTAACAAATCTTTTAAAGTTCAGTTCTTCCCACACCGTCTCTTCAGCAGGTCTGGGCTGTGTCCTGTAGCCCATGCTCCCCTGAGAAGGCACTAATTAATTTTTCGTGTGCCTCCAGTTATGTAATCCTCAGAGGGAAAAGGAGTCTCTTGTCACCCTGCTGTCCAGTGAGGGCTGCAGTGAAGTGACCACTTTTCAGTCACTCATTTCGGCTTCCTTTCAACTCCCATATCTGAGAGATGAACACTTCCCATTAAACTGCAGGATTTTGCTTTCTCTCCATTCCTTCTTCAGTCTCTCCTTGCTGATAAATAATAGATACAGGAGAATGAATAAAGCACTAAACTTGTGCCATGGGACTGAATTTTCCATCTAATTGGTGGTCCAGCCCAGTGTGAAATCTATTTGGTGGTTTCAGCTTGGTACTTTTGGAACAGTATTCCTCCTGTGAAGATATTAACTGTGAAAAAATTTAGCATGGCAAAGCAATCCCAGTGTCTGCTTGAGAAAGGCCAAAATGAAGTTAATATAGAGCAGGATTCCCTTCCACTCCTACACAAAGTGTCTCCAGGGCAGCCTTACGCCAGTCCTGTGCCTGCTCACACTCCTGGAGGGTTCTGTTTGATAGACAGTGTCTGGTTTTAGTGCTTGGGCTTTTGAGTGACATCACAGAACCACAGAATGCTTTGGGCTGGAAGGGACCTCAAAGCTCATCCCATCCCATCCCCTGCCATGGGCAGGGACACCTCCCACTGTCCCAGGCTGCTCCCAGCCCCACTGTCCAGCCTGGCCTTGGGCACTGCCA
>NW_008238440.1:2587349-2608080 GCF_000691975.1 Corvus brachyrhynchos | reverse complement strand
TCGCTGCCCAGCGTGGGCCTCACCCCAGGTCAGGGGGGTTTGGGCTCCCAGCGCACACGGCCGGGGCAGGGCCAGCTCTGCCCCGCAGCTCCCCCAGGGCCTCTCCCAGGGCTGCTCCCTCTGCTCAGCCCCAGCCTGGACTGATCCCGGGGGCTGCCCTCACCCAGGTGAACTTTGCTTTGTGATATTGGATTTATTTCTATGTATATATTCACAAGTGTAATTATGTATGCATATATATATGCATAGCTATATATGCGTGTGTGTGTCTATATACATATGCATATGCATATATATATATATATATATATATATATATGTAAAAGTAAGATACTCCTCCCACAATTGCCTCATATGGGGGAAAACACCACCTGGCTGTGACTTGGAAAGTAAATGTCTAATGTCACTTACATCACTGCAAGAGCTGCCTTTTAATAGTAAAAAAAGAAATCTTAACCTGCTATTAATGTGCTGTTTGCAAATCTTCATAGCCAGAAAGTCCACTGTGTTTGATTTTTTAGCCTAATATATAATTTTATCTTGAAAATAGAATAGAATCAGGAATGAGTAGCTCAGAGTTGGATGTTTCAGCCCATATTCTGTGCCTTTTTGATTCCTATGGGAAACACAGCTCTGTACAATCATTTGTCTTCCTTCCAATGAGAATGATAAGTTTATGAGAATTTTTTTTGCATGCCAGAGTGACCTCAGAGTCCTGGCTGAGCTTCATTGCCAGAAAAGTGCTGAAAGAGGGAACGTTTAAGCACCTGTACATGTGTGCAGAGTCAGTTCAATGGTTCCTCCTGTAAAGAAAAGTGAAGGTCTCAGAACTTTCTGAATGTAATAATTGGTGCTGGCGTCTGAAATCACCCTGGATTTTGTAGTTAGGGCTTGGTCATTGGGGTACTGACTACCAAGATGTTCATGGCAGGGCTGGTCCCTAAAATTAGCCCCTTGTGTCTAAAAATTCTTTTAGTTTTACTTCTCCTCTCTCGAATACTGGAACAGGTTTCCCAAAGAAGCTGCATCCCTGGAAGCATTGAAGGCCATGTTGGATGAACTTTAAGGCGTCTTCCAACCCAAACTATTCAGGGATTCTGTGATAACCCCAAGAGTGGTTGGTGGAATGTGGCAGTAAAAAAGCTCTTTTTGCACTGGGAATATTCGGAGTGTTTTGAGTCCCTTCCTCCAGGCTTCCACTGACCAAGCTCAGGACAGGAAATTCCTGAGGTTCATCCACGTGTTCAGGCACCTGAAGGCATTTGCATGAAGCCACCTAAAATTAGGGACAGGAGAAATAGAAAGTTTTGTGATCGTGCTCTTGTGTGTAGATAACAAACTGCACAAGAGGCTACAGAATATATTGGACTGAGGAATTAATGGCTACACTTCAGTCTTTGCTGTGCCTTTACAAACACTGATAATAACAGTGAATCTTCCACCATTCCCTGTAAAACTCTACTGTGCTGCAGAATAAATTAAAAAAAACCCAACCAAGTGTGCCGAGCTCAATGGAAACTTTCTGTTGGCTTCAGAGAGGGTTGGAGCAGCTGCTAAATGAAATCTCACCATGAACCCACAATGTTTTCCTCTTGTGGGGAGAAATGCGAAAGGCAAGACCAGTACAAAAGTTCTGCACTGCTGTTGGTGGAGAAGCCAAGCCAAGTGAGGAGCTTGTAGGAGAAAGGAAGCAGCATCAGGGCCCGATGGAAGAGCTTCAAAACAAGAGAGAGCACCAGTGAGGGTTTACATCTTCCAGCAATAGCAGGATGTCTCTCTGGACAGAAAATTCCTGCAAGAGGCAGTGCCAGCAGGGAGAGAGCAGGTCCTGCAGAGCCTGATGGAGCAGGGCAGGTCAGAGCGGTGGCTCTCCCTAATTAGAACTTCTCTGGGTTTCAAAGGCAATCTGCTCTAAAAGCTGATGCTATGGCTTGGAAGCCCTGTTTATCCTGGAGAAATCCCTTCCAAACAAAGTGGGGCATTAACAAATAGCAACTAGAATTTCTGTTCAAAATGTTGGCTGTGGCAAATAAAAATTTGTCTTCTTGGGTAGCTTGTGCTCCTATGTCCAGGACACATTTCTGCAGGCTCCTGCTCATCACTGGCTCCTCTCTTGAAGGAGATAAATAATATTGACCTTTGGAAATGTGTGGCTCAATAGTTTGTCTTGGCTTCAGAACTTGCCAAAGCTCATGACTACGTCTGGGAGGATTGTTTCAGATATATCCATGTCAATAAGAACTTATGTGAGCTAAAATAACCAATTTAAGAGTGCAGGACTCAGTCATCTTGTTGACAAGCTGCCTTCATGTTAGATATGTTTTCTATTATTGGTGACATTTCCAGCAGATCCCAGAACAATGCTAGGTGAGTTCTAAAATTAATACCCCTTTCCATGGTCCATTAGTTTGACTAGGTCTGGATAATAAATGGAGCTACAAAATCCAAGAAAGCAAGCAAAACCCCTGCACTTCCTCCCAGATCCAATCCCAAAACTGCAAGCGGGTTGGTTTTTTTTGTAGATAATTTGAACTTTGACTGCGGAATCTTTATGGAAGTTCTAAAAACAGCATCCTCATTTTTCTTTTCACTTTCATAAGCCTACCGAGTCCCAATCAGAGTGATAATTAAAATGTTGAAATGCAATGAAATAATGTCTGTGAAGTGTTTCTAAGCAGAAGCAGAGCTCTCTTGCAAGATTTCAGCTCAGTTCTGCAGACCCAGAGGATTTAGCTGTTTCTGATAAGCCAAGATAAGCTCCTGGACTTCTGAATGCCTGAACTGCAACTCTGAGCTTGGTGAAGTTCACTTATCACCAGTGAATTTTGTATTTAATTTAATATTGTTTTATCAACTGTCTTTGTATAACTTTCCTTCCTCCTCTCCTCTTCCACCCCCCTCAAAGTCTTGCCTGACATTTTAAACCCAAATCCCACTTAAATATTAGCAAGTTCAGTACAGTAATTATAGATCAATATATTTTTAATTGCAATCTACAGGCTCTGGTAGAGATTGACAATTCTACAGAGTAGCAAAGGTGTTTACATCACTCACAAATTAAATATCTTTAGACTTTTGGACCAAATAGATTCAACCTGTAAATATTTAGTTGCTAAATAAGTAGTTCATTTGGAATGAATATAGGTTTTACATATATACTTGTACTCTTACAACAGCAATTTCTCTTACTGCATTAAATACAATCTTTTAATTAGGCCAAGACCTCCAAATATCAGGAACACTATTGGTTATTTTATAACCTTGACTTTCTAGCAAGATGCCTGAATAGTTCTAATGATTTCCCAAACATGATACCTGTAATGTTCTTGTTGTAATTTGGGATAATTAGAATGGTGAAATTATATTTTTTAAGAGAGTGATATATGCTTGCTAGTCTGTATTGAACAATGCTTGTCACTTTGGATTTAAAAATGTTTAAAGGTAATTATATGAGTCTTGAGCTGTAGTAAAAAACCGTACAATTACAAGTTTGCCTAAGGGCCATACAACATTTGTGTTTTCTTTCTGAACTCTTCACGCTCTGAGATTTGTAATTGTCCAGCACCTCACCTGATTTGCCTGCCTTTGTTACCTGAGTAATCCTTGGTGCTACACGAGCTTGGAAAAACATTCCCAGGTCTGTAGCCAGAGCAAAGCCAGACTCCTGGAGTTCAGGGCAGTGCCCCTCGTGTCAGTGATTTTAGAACATCTGATTCTGTATTAGAACAGACATTTCATTATTAATATTTGATTCTGTAATTACTTGATATTTAACCTTCTCCTACCATTGGGGAGGGGTTGAAAAATGATAATTTTCTGTGGGACAAAACTTGGAAATTCCAATCAGTTTGATGTTAAGTTGCTGCTCCTTCAGATGTGAAATAATGTGGTTTAATTATTCTGGCATTTAAAGTGTCCTTTCACTTCAGTCCAATGTCATTTCCATTCCCTGTTGAATTCCTGGGGTACTTTTAATGTTCTGCTCCACACTCTTAAGGAAAGTCATCTCAGGAAATAAGAACCTGTGCGTTTCTAACCAGCAAGGTGCATGTGTAATTTGCATTCTTAATTCAATTTAAATAGGAGCATGAAGGTTTTGTAAGCAAACATAAAAACTTGGCCAGAGCAGATGCTGAAGAACATGTAAAAGCAAAGGGTTTATACAACATTTCAAATTCAAGATTTAGAGTAGAGAGATGGGCCTGGTCTGACCAGGACTGGAGGGGTGGGGTGGTGCCAAGAGCTCCTGTGCCCTGCAGTGGGCACAGCAGTGGAGCCCAGCCCTGTGTCCATGGCATTCTGTCTCCCTAAAAGAATATAAATTGGTCACCGTGTTCTTGTGCTCGTGGAGGATTTTTACAGGGCTTGATAACTGAGGGCAGTTCTGATAAATACTGCAAGACAAAGATTTATGCTCTGAAATGTGGCAAAGGGAAATTTCTGCTCTGATTTTCATCTTCAGTTTGAAAGTAGAGGGGAATGCGCTGTGTGCACAGACAGCTTGGAGAGCTGTATCTTTCCCCCTCAAGCTGTGCATTTAAAGGTCCTTAGGAGATTATATAAAATATGTTGACAGTTTGTGAAACACAGCAATGCTGCAGATTCATCTGTCATGTAGACAAATCTTTATTTCTAACAATTATAAAGTCATTATAGTCAGGAAAGCTTAAAAAGCTGTGGAGTTCTCACTTATTGTGCCTGTTCAGCTGAAATTATTAATTGGAAACTGAAGTTTCTAGATCTCCCACCTCGGAGGACTTGAAGCAGCCCTTCAGACTCCTTGGTGCGCCATGTTGGTCTAAATTCAGAGTGAAAATACGTTGCAACTATAATGTTATTGATTCTTTATTGCAGGTATTAATCTTTTCCTTTAGCAGTAAATAGCAAACATAGGGGCAGGGAGAATAGGAAGTGCTTCCCAATGGAAAATTGAGTAATTAAATTTTGAACTGTAACTTCTGGATGTGTATACTTCATAAGAGTACCCTGCTTTTATCATGACTTTTTTCTTTTTTTCAGCAAAATCCAAGCTGTATTTTAGGTAGGAAAGAGAGAACTCCTTTAGTGTAGTTACAGATTTTTACTCAACTTATGGCTTGGGGAGGCTGACTCATATGGATATTCAGTTTCCCCTGGGAAAAGAATTGGTAAAAAGCGGGATGGAGGCAGGAAACAGAAGGCTTTTTCCTGTGTATGGGTGTAAAACCAGAAGAGAAGTGAAAAACAAATATAGGGCAGTAGGATTTTCAGAGAACAGCCTTGGGTTAGATTTTATTCACATTTAGTCTGAAAAAAATGTTTGTCCTCATTTTTAAAATTGTTCAGCACTTTCCAAATTCAGTCTGAGTGATCTAAGCTCTGCACTTCTGGAAATCCAGGCACTTATTTTACCTTAAATATGGACAAGAGACCAATTATAGCTCTTTTATTTTAGTCTGGGCCTAAGTGCACTATATACCATCATAGCATATTCAGTGAATCTCTAGCTCATGGAATATATTTTTCTATCCCTTAAGACATTTATAAAACCAATATAAAACCCTCAACCTGGTGAAATGGTTTGAATTACCCAGAGGCAGAGCTTGCTGAGGCAGTCCTGGGTTTTGTGAGCCTGAAATATCCTTGCAAGGTGAGCACCGTGTCCAGGCACTGTCATTGTCCTCCCCATCGGGGAGGGAGCAGTGGGGTGGCAAATGGCCTGGTCAGCAGAGGGGTGGAACAGTTTGCATCCTGAATTTTAGTGGGGTTGAGGGTGTCTGTGATTTCCTGCACTGGACACAAACTGGGCAGGTCTGGTGTAACTGGGGCTGTGAATCAGCTCTGCCTGTTCGGCGGGTACTGAACGTGACCTAAAATACGTTTGGGGCAAGAGGGGTGTTGGCACATTTTGAAGAACTGCAGCTGAGGAGATTTTCTTTGTTCTAAGTGACAGATTAAGGACATCTTTACCTTTCTGATAGTGCTGGAACCAAGGCTTTCCACGGGGGATGTGACAGAAATGGTAATGACTGACGCTTGGATTTACCTGCCCATTGGAATGAGACCTCATTGCCGAGGCCTGCTCCAGAGCAATCCCTGTGCCACTGATGCTCCTTGTGCCCAGGAAATAGGTGGTGTCTTTTTGCAAATGTCCAAATTACTTACTTTTTAAAATCTTATTCTGTTTTCTGTTCGAAATGTGGGGGTTTAGGATTGATTTTTGCTGAAAACTTGGGTCAGGCTCTGCTGCAGCCAGTTTTAGTTTCTGCTCTGCGCTGTTTCATTGCTGTGGCCTGAGGTTTTCTTCTCTATCAGCTGGGCAAGGTGGAATCCCATGGCACATCTGGCTAAAGAAATCTGAGGGAGACTATTTACCAATGCCTCCAGCGCCAGGACAAGGGGAATGGCTGCCCAGTGCCAGAGGGCAGGGCTGGATGGGAGATTGGGCAGGAATTGTTCCCTGGGAGGGTGGGCAGGCCCTGGCACAGGGTGCCCAGAGCAGCTGGGGCTGCCCCTGGATCCCTGGCAGTGTCCAAGGCCAGGCTGGACATTGGGGCTTGGAGCAGCCTGGGACAGTGGAAGGTGTCCCTGCCCATGGCAGGGGTGGCACTGGGTGGGCTTTAAGGTTCCTTCCAGCCCACACCATTCCAGGATTATGATTCTATGAAATTGTCAGTTGCTTAAGGAAAACAGAAATTGGAAAGAGTAGCCACTCTAGAAGTACCCTGGAATAATTTTTTTTCTTCATCTTCCTGTATCCCAAGAAATCTACATCTTGCAGTGGAATAAAAAAAGTAGTGATCTTCAGCAGGTTAAATTTCAGTACAGATTCGTGGTTCCAGTGCGAATAATTGTGTTTATTTGATGAATACAGTGTGACATGGAAGTTTGCTGCTGATAAATTTGTTCTGAGATCAGAATGGACGTGTGAGAGAGAAAGGGATACAATCTGCAAATCATCTCTTTAACGATTAAGACAAACCCCAGACTGCCCAGAGAATGGCCATAGGGAAAGTAAAAATGTGAGTTTATGACAAAACCCTGAACCACGCCAACACAACACTCAGCTGTATCTTTCTGGTATGAAATTTGGGGAGTTTCTGCTTTCAGAAACATGCCAACATTTTACACCCATTCCTGTGGTTTCTCTCTGAAGGGAATAAAGGCACGTTAGGGTATTTAGAAAACCAGAATTCTCTGCAGAAGAAATTTCTGCATTCTTCTCCAGTTCACTTTTAATCCCTAAGTCAAGAACTCTTTAACACAATGCCCTGCCTGCATGCAATACAAATGAGGGAAGGCTGTGTTTTAAGCTTTTTGTACAGACAAAACATAATAGCACTGACTGTGGCAGTAGAACACATCATTTATTTTGCATGTTATGCAGCATGTTAATGTTCACTGGAGCTGGGATTGACTCCTACAGTTTGAGCAAATGTACAGCTTTCTGGATCAGAGTCAGGGACTGCTCAACCCACACCTTAGGGAAATTGTTCGTGTTAATTGTGTGGGCAAAATACGAGGGGGGCTCCTGGACTGGGTTTTCTTCTCACCTGCCCCAAACAGTGTTGTGAGTGAAGATTTCTGGCTCCCATGGGATAGTGAAAGAGAGTAGGGTTAGGTTGTATATTGGGAAAAAGTTCTTGGCTGTGAGGGTGGGCAGGCCCTGGCACAGGGTGCCCAGAGCAGCTGGGGCTGCCCCTGGATCCCTGGCAGTGCCCAAGGCCAGGCTGGACATTGGGGCTTGGAGCAGCCTGGGACAGTGGAAGGTGTCCCTGCCCATGGCAGGGGGTGGAATGAGAAGGTCTTTAAGGTCCCTTCCAACCCACACCATTTCAGGATTCTGTGATTTTTAATAATCCCATGTTTGCAGGCAGTATTTTGAAGCTTGACATAAATAAAAATATAATATGAGTGAATTTAGCAGCAGAAACTTTGCTGATTTATTTATTGTTTTCATTCTAGTTCAGCACCTTTTGTTCCTCTCCATGCTTTCCGTTTTTAGGCTGATGTTCTGTACCACCTGGCAATATGTAGGAGTTCCTTTAAAACCTCCTCATCCGGGGGTTGTTAACGTGGAGATTGGGAGCTGAATGCAGGGAACTCATGGCAGGAATGAGAGCAGGGCGTGGCTGTCCTGCCCTGCATCCATGCAGGGTGGCAACTCACGCCTGGGTTTTCCTCCTGTGCCAGGGGATGCTCTCAAAGCTGCCTTGACGTGTGATGGATGGGCAGAACGGGGGTTCCACCCTCGGCTGTACCAGCCTGCAGAGCTATAAATCAAACGCTGAGCCTAAAAAAAAGCCCAAGAGGTTTAGATTTACTATGTAGCATCCAAAATACAGTTTATTTGTAAACAGCAAGGTAGAAATAGAGAGCAGCTTTCAGAGTTAGCCAAGGTACATCTGAGATATTTCAAGAATATGCTAGCCATAGGTGAAACTGGCTAATATCTACAGCACTGTATTTTAGCATCGAAGCAAATGGGCTTGATGTCAAATTAGTCACTTATTTTGTTGTCATCTCTGCTCACTCATGGGAATAAAACATATGAAGAACACAACTGTGCTAAAAGGTAATGTTTATTAAGTAAATCTGTGATGGTGTATACTTTAGGCTATGCAAATAAGAACTTTGCTGCATTTGTGCAGAAACATAATTGAGATATTTCCTTCAAATTAATTTATCTTCCTTTAACAGAATGTAATGTGTGAGGTGTTAGAGGCTTCTTGTTTCTGCTTCTGGGTGGCACCAGACCTTGTTTACCACTTGTGGCTTTGCATGGCTTTGTTTGACCTGAAATTCACTGACCCTTCGAGAAAATATTGGGTCCTTATTTTTCCAACACGGGATGAGCTTAGTGTAATTGTACTAAACTTTATCTTCAGTTTCAAAATCAGTTGTTATTATGTGGTGTAGGAAAAAAAGGAGCAGGATCAGGAAATGACTCTGGTTTAAGAGAGGCTTTTTACGAGTGCCTTCAGGAGTGCATTAAGCACCATGAGTTACATCTGCCTCGTGTGTTTTCTGTCCCTGGGAGGGGGGTGTGTGGTGGCGTGTTTTGTTTTGCTGGGGTTTGCTTTCTATCCAAACCATCTCTGTTTCTGTGGGGAGGTGTTTGGAGCACTGGGGCTGGAATTACTGCTGCCCCTCCAGGCTTGGCGGAGACACTGAAGGGAACACCTCAGTGCAAACCCGGTGACACCACTTTGAGGAGAGTCCTAACAGGGCAATTCTTGTTCAACATGCTGAAAACTCATTTATTCAAAGCATTTTTTGGGGACTTCTCTTAGGTTTGATTTGGGGATTTGGTTTTTCTTGGTTGCATCAGCAATTCCTGCATCTATGTGGAAAAACTCTGTATCCAGGGGGACACTGAGCTGTGCCATCAGCTGAATCCCAAGGGGAGGAGTTCAACTGAGGGAAGAAGGACGGAAGGAAGGAAGGAAGGAAGGATGGATTATGGATTTTAGGAAATGTCAGCAGCAGCTCCCCTCTCAAGGACTTGCAATACAAACAGAACTTTACAAGCAAAAAATATTTTTTCTTGTCTTGGTGAAGGGCACAAGAAATAAACTGTAAGAGTAAAGGCTGATGAGAACAAGTATGGACTGCTGTTGTTGCCACTCCTTATTGATTTAGGTGGTGTCCAAAAAGACCAGTTAGAATTAGACCCCTCCTGGTTGAGACCCTATAAAAACCAGAATGAATTTCCCAGCTTTTTCTCAGCTGTGCATCCTTTGTAAGTGCATTGCAGCAGAGAGGCTGCATTCCAAGCACAGACAAAGCAGGAAATGTGTTTGTGATTCTGCTTTGGAATCTGTGTAGCTGTGTTTGTCTCTGCTGCTGGGTTCACCTCTGCACAGCACAGAGGCACAGCCAGAGCTGCTCTGGCATTTCTCTCTGTTGGGCATTATCTGCTCAACAGCAACAGTGATTAGACTAAATTTAGAATGTACAGAGTGGTGAATTTAAGTTTTCAAAACAAACCCGTGCCGGAGTTATGCACACAAGAATGGCTTAAATTGAGTATTGAAAGAAAAAAGAAATGGACTAAATCACTTCTAATTTTCTGGTGGGAAAAGACTGTAAAATATGCTAAAGAATACAAATAGGCAGAAAAATCCCATTGTAAGCTGGGATTCAGACTTGATCTCATTTCTTGTCCAGCTGTAAGACAAGGAAGCATAGATTTTTTATCAGATTTGATACAGTCTTGACTGTGTCACTGTGATGCTCCTGCCGAAATAATGAGACAGTTTCCTCTAGTCATCCAACAGATGCAGAAAGGTTGTGTATTCTTCTAAAAAGAGTCTAAAATATTTATCTGGAAAGTGAAGAGAGAAGCCCAGTCTGACCCAAAGACACGTCCTAGAAGGGACACCACCTTTTTGGTTGTTTGTAGGGTTTACTGTACTAATTTTTTAAAATTATTATTATATTTTTTAGTTTGATTTTCCATAAGAGGTCACAACAGATAAAAGTGTAGAACAGGCAATTTCATCTCAGTATCATTTTTGTTCTGTCTACAATTTTGGCACTTTTTCATGCAGCAAATTCAAGCAGTTGCTTGAATGGAACAGAAAGTCTGGTTTGCTCCAGTGCTGTTTAATACTGGAAAAGTTAAGAAGAATAAGGAAAACTCACACTTTTTATTAAAGATGCTTCAAATTATAACTAAATTGGTGCAAAAGGCCCATCTTCATGGAGAACCTGTGACTACAGAACTCCTCAGGGGCAGCTTCTCCACACACGCAGGTCTGTGTGCATTTTTCTAACCTTCCAAAATAACCTCGATAAATCACGTCATTAAGAAACTGTCTCAAACAAACAAAAATAGCTTCCATTCCTAAATCACTGTTAGTTTGGAAATCAGAAGAAGTAATGGTCTCGTGTTTCCTGCAGTAGGTAAAGCTGCAAAGCAAGCACTGAACAATGAGCCTCGTGGCTTCTGCTGGCAAAGCCGTGCCAGAGGGTTGGAGCCAGGGAGTGGCAGATCCATCTTCCGTGAAAGGCAATTCCTCACTGTTCTTTAGGGTGGCAGATATTAAATATTCTTTGTTTTGCCAGTCATACCTTTTGGAAGTCACAGATTGCTTTATCCTAAGTAATTAGGGTAGTTTCAGGTAATAGGGATCTAAATTATGGATCCTTTTATTCTGCTTTTATTTTTGGAGGCAGAGGGGAAGGATAATTTTATTTTACCTTTCAGAGAACTAAGGCTTACCTTGCTTGGGGAGCTGGGACTGGGAGAAAAACATGCACTATGTCAAAATTTGCAATAACATAATGAGCTCTCATTAACACTGCATTCCACCCAAAAGTTTCCTATTCTTCCTAATAGCTTTTCATAGCAACACAGTTTCCCCCAGTACCAGCGGGGACTATGTATAGTACCTAACTTTAAAATGACAGACCCATTCAAAGACATGATCCTGAGAGTTTTACTTACCCATTAGCTAAAATAAATACACATTTCCTTCTCATTTCCATGGGCAGCAAAGTAAAGACCCACAATTGCATCTTGCTAAAATGTGAAGTTTTTCAGCTTTTTTTGAGGGGAAACTTTTTCTAATATACTGATTCCTCAGAATATGTGTGATATTTAAAGAGAAAATGTTAACTGAATTCTTGCAAGAGCTTGCAACAGGATTTCTATGAGAAAAAAAGCCAACCCCCCAATAATTTAAAAGGGCATTTAAATAAAGATGGGGGTTATCAATTTTTTTTAAGTAGAGTCATTTTAGTTATTTTCTCCCAACCCATCACCAAAACCCCACCAAAGCAGAGGAGTTAAAATTATATTAATCTCCATGAAGACACAGGGACTGTCTGCACATTTGGATGGCTGTGGTCTGTTTATTCAGGTCTTAGGAACCAGAGAAAATTGAGTTTGCAATGGGGCAGGCAGCGTGTGTGGGTGGAGAGTGGATGGGAGTGAAAGGCAAAGTGGGAGAGCTTCCATGTTGTGAAATCAGGAGGGAGTTCTGCTGCATCCCAAATGAGTGCTAATGAAACCTTTATTCCCAGCACCGTCATGGATTCTGCATATGCTACATATGAGGTGGGAAAAACTCAAATTAAAATTGAGGGAGAGGGGGAATATGTGAGAGAGAGGCAGAGAGGTTTTATCAGCATGGGGTTGGGAGGGGGTGCCTTACTCACAAAAGCAAAGCTGAATTTATTAGTTCCCATTTTTTCTTTCCCTCTGAGCCCTCAGTCTTGGCACTCACTGGAGAACAGGGGCTTATGGGCACAGGCTGCAAAAATAGTCTCAATAATCTATTTTAAAACTCCTTTTCATCTTTCAATAAGTACTTTTTTTGACAGAATATATGAGATGGTTCAGGGTACAAAAGTCTTACCAGCCCTTGTTTGGAATTTCCTGCATTTCTCACTCCTAATTTTGCATATTTTGAATGCTTTTGAACTCTCATATCTGAGCCTTGGCCTTCAATCCAGCCAATGGCAACAAAAACCTCCTTCTAAGAAGGAACATTTCTTTCTCCACCCACCCTTCTCCGTCTCTAAACACTTTTCCCCTTTCCCTGGATGTATCGTTTGTTCATCCCTCCCAAAGCCTCAGCACCTGGACACTGTGAAGTTCTGGAATGGTGAGTTTGGTGTTGTATTCCCAGGGTGATCCAAAGCTGCAGGAGCTCTCCCAGGTTCATGGAATGCTCCTGGAGCTATGGGAGCTCATTTGGCAAAAACTTCCCAGCCTTTCCATGGTCAGCACAATTTCGAGTCATGCTGCCTTTACAAATCAATAAGCACTTAAAATACCTTAAAAAACCAGGCTAAAATGTATAGTAATGAATCGTTGGCCGGGTTTAATGGTCGAGCCAGGTGCGCTGTGAGATACCTGGGCCATCGTGAAGGACCTGCCTGTCTTCACCTCTGGTTTGGGAGATATTATTGCTCCCCTCTCCCTCTGTCCATGTCATTCTGTTTGACCTGCCTGTGGCTGTAGGACCAGAGCAAACAGCAGCACCGAGATCTTTTAATGTGGTGACTGAATTCTGATTTTCCAACTAGAAATAGGCAGAAACAGTTTTTAATAAAGGTGACCTTAGTTACACTTCCAGATAAGCAGTGCCAGAGGGAGGGAGAGGACACCAAAGCATGAAGGGTTTGTGGTATTAGTGACAGGAAAAGTAGTGCAAGTGTTTTATTCCTCATTAAGTCATCTGGTCATTATGTTCTTACATCTCTTGACTTCGAGCCTTGGAAGAAGAAAATCTTTCAGATTCCACCAGGAGGGGTCAGGTGGCATGGAGGAGGGTTTTTCCTCCCATGCCTTCTCCTCTTCCTGACCTGATGCTTTCTCTCAGCAGGAGCAATTCCTCACCTCACTTTCTGCTGTGTGCCCAACATGAGGGCTCTAATTTCACACCCTGCCCCTCCAATCATATTTTATCTACAAAGAAAAAAAAAACCAGATAGGAGGTCCAGAAGATTTGTTCCTACACCCACAAAAGTTTCACCTTTTTTTTTTTTTTATTATGGTTTTTCTACTTGAATATATTTTCTCTGATATGTGGATAAAAGGGAGAAAAAAAAAATCAAATAATGGAGAAGAAATGGAAACTATTCTTGCCATAAATCTTCCCTCTTTCTCCATTTACTGGAACAGAAGATTGGCTGGGAGTTGAAATGCAGTGTGTATATCTGTGTGTGTGTGCCTCTGAACCTCCCTTTCCAATGCAAGAAGTGACATTTTCCTAATTTCAGTTTATATAAAAAAGGCTTTGCATGACTTTGATTTTCATAACATGAAGGTCAAACAATTCAGAATGGAAACAATAATATTCTTCAGAAACTGACCCATGAAAATGTGTTTGAGTTGGGTCTGGAAAACTGCCCTTCAAAGCTCCTTCCCAAGTAAACTTGCAATGACCTTTCAAAAACAGAACGTGGACGCCGGTAACTGTGGGGAATTTTTGGATTGTTTCTGCTAATTTGGTAACCACGCACAAAATACCTGTTACACAAATCAAACTCCAGTAATTTGCTATCCAGGAGCCTGATCTTGTAACAGCCAACGTGCTGAGAAATGTTTGAGGATATTCAGCTCAGTTTTATATACGTTCTGTATTGCTTTCTCTATTACTTTGATTGCTGATCTTACTTCCCAAGGCCTTTAACAATGAGAGAGATAAAGCTGCTGCCCTGTTAAGGCACAAGGAATTGAAATATCAGAGTAATTTGATGTCAAAGGGGTCGTTCAGTTAAGAATTAAGGTTTCATCATGGTTTTATATCTTTTTTTTTTTTTTGGTCTTTTTCTTAAAGAAACAAAGCGTGGCGTTGCCTAGCTGGGCTCAAGTGTTTGGGCAAGCTAAATGTCCTGTCTGTGTAGATACAGCAGCCCATGCCTGTGGCACTAACATGGACAGGAAGGATGGGGGCACTGGAAAATTGCGGGGCTGGAGCATCGGGGGATCTGTTTTATCTTCCCATCTCTGTCAGACCCCATAAATGAGGGGTAAGCACAGCTCCTCCTCGTGCTGCACAGCAGCTGAGGGATGCCCAGGAGCCACAGCACAGGTGGGAAGCTGCCTCCAGAGTCCTCCTGAGGCCCGGCACAGAGGATTTGTGTGGCAAGTTCTCCCTCAGCTTTCTTAGAACGTATAGAAGCATTGGTTGTTTATTATAGACCTTTCAAAAGGGTGAGGGGGAACGGGGTTTGATAGAAAATGGGCAAGAAATAAGTCTTTAATTAGCTTTCTTTGGATGTTCTATGACCTTTGTCTCGAGCTCTCTTCCCTGTTGTAGATTACCTGATACTTAAGTAGTATATAAATATAAATAATACTTTCTGAATATGCTAAATAATGTGTTGGAAACATGTAAGTCCCCACAGTGATGGAGATCTGGTGAGGGATAAAAATCCCCACCTTTAATGGACTGGGCAGGGGTGTGGAGGGGCTCATATGCAGAGAAAGCTCAGTGCTGAGAGCACAGGGAACCCAAAACACCCAGTTCCTGGGGGAATTTGCTTCATGGCAAGGAAGTTTTGCCTGGTACTGGCCTAGTGATTCTGTGTGTGTAGTGCCTGAATCCTGGAAAGGAATTACTTGGCATCAGCTCTCATCAGCAATTATCTTCCTGCTGCATGCTGGATAAAAATTGAAGAAGCTCTGTGGAATATCTGGTGGATTGTTATGTAATACATATGTATAGATGTATCTTAAAGGCAAAATGTAGCTGTGGGTGAATCCATGAGTCCACCAGCCCTACAAAGACATTCCCATGTCCATACCATTCCACATGTTTCATTTCTAGCATTTTGGGAGTGATTTCACCGTGAATCTCTTCTAGTTGTAGCCCTCTGGATTGGGCTCTTTAAATACAGACCTGACTATATTTTCTTTTGGTTTTTTTTTCCCCTCTGCATTTCTAAATGTTTTCAGACTGAAACCCTTTTGCCATGATTTCTAAAGGAAATACCATGTATTGATCCGGAGCCATGTGGTCTGTTGTGGCTGACATTGTTTTATTGCCTGGATTTAATGGTTTTTATTGGTTAAAGCTTTTAGTCTCAAGGCCCAGCAGTTACAAGGGAGCAGTGAGTGTCTTGTGGATGTAAGAAGGGTATTATGCTGTCTGGTTTAACTGCCAGCTCATTCCTCTGGAGGCATCATGTTTGTCAGGTCATTTCTCAGCTGTGCCACAGAGGCCTGGGTTTGATATTTATTCTCCCTGTAACAAGTTCTGTAATTAATTTATAGATGGGACACTGAGGAGTTCCATGTTGTTGCTTACTATTGTTATC
Source organism: Corvus brachyrhynchos (assembly GCF_000691975.1). Lineage (NCBI taxonomy): Eukaryota > Metazoa > Chordata > Aves > Passeriformes > Corvidae > Corvus > Corvus brachyrhynchos. The sequence goes on along the minus strand of NW_008238440.1, from coordinate 2,592,324 downwards.
ATTACTTTTAAAATAAATTTTGACTAAGTCTTCATTTTGCCAAGGTTGGGTTTTTTTAAGAGAAGGGTTTGTCCTGCACTGGGTGAATTCTTGTCCTGACCATGCTCTGAGGGTTACAGGGTTCTGCCCTGGTTTAGGTGTGAGCACAGCAGGACTGGAGGGATGCTAGGAACCAGTGGGATTTCTTTTGTTGCTTCTGACTTCCAGCTCAGCTTCCAGTTGCTTGCAAAACTTCTGGGAGCCAAGGCAATTCCAGAGTTATCCCATGGCTTGTGTGAAGGTGGATTGTGAGGAGACCTCAAATTTTCCAAGGTTCAAGTTTCCCAAATTTGGGGCTGTTCAGCCTGGAGAAAACAAGTTTGCATGACAGAGACCTCACAGTACCTTCCAGAAGGGATCTTCAAGGAAGCTGGAGAAGGACTCTTCACCAGGAACTGGAGGGACAGGACACAGGGAATGGCTTCCCACTGAGGGCAGGGCTGGATGGGATCTTGGGCAGGAATTGTTCCCTGGGAGGGTGGGCAGGCCCTGGCACAGGGTGCCCAGGTGGGAGGGGTCCTGGGCTAGTGGAAGGTGTCCCTGCCCATGGCAGGGATGGAATGGGATGAGCTTTGAGGTCTCTTCCAACCCAAACCACTCTGGGATCCTATCCTCAGTTAATTTTGCCTCTTCTCCAGAGCTGAAGGTCCTATTTCTGGCTCTGTCCCTCAGAGCTGTGTTTCCCTTGCCCAGAAACAAACCCCTGGAGACCCAGCTGAGATGGCAAAGCTGAAGAACTGGCCCTGGCAGGAGCCAAGGGCAGTTCCTGTGTCTGCAAAACACATTGCTGAGGTGAAGACCAGGGAAGGATGTTTTCATCTTTAGTTTTCTGCTTCCTTTTAGCTGCTGTCAGTCACCTTTATCAATCCAGGGTATTTATAAGGCACGTATCACTTCAGGATCTAAATGACACAGGCCTCCCATGGAAGACAGTTTAGATAAAATAACTTTGTGGAATAACGAGCTGACAGACTGCAGAGTGTCCTCAGATGGGAATTCACTTGGGAGAATGAATACATGCCACAGCATTTAACTGCTAATATATAAACTCAATTGTAAATATTTATATTCTACCCTATAACACTGAGTTTTGGCACATTGTCCATAAAATCTTGATATTTTGAGACAAGTAGAATTTAATTTTCATATATTTCATGCAACTATATTTTTAATCAGTTTTCAACTGAATTGTGTGCTGAACTGCAGCAGGAGTGAAGTAAATATTAATGAAAATACATTTGAAATAGTAGTTTAATTATTAAGGTATGCTGGGTAACACCAGAATATTATATATACAGAAATATTCATGGCTAAATTCTAAATTAATACTGCAAGATTAATTTCCAGAGCCTTAATTAGCAGATGACCAGTGGAGAAATGATAGGTTTGGGACAGTAAATGTTCTCCTGTAGGCGTGAGGTGTGATGGGTAGAAGTATTTTTGAAAATGTTGCTGGGGTATCACCGAAATGTTGCTTTCTGCAGCACTAAAACTCATCATCAGAATTCTATTGCTCTTTTACACTTAGCTTGAATTACAGGGAGAAGTATCTCAATTTATGTCTAATAAAATACCTGCCCATCATTTTAGTGGGAACCAGAACTATTCAGAAGATGGAGGTTGCTTTAAGAGGAATATGTTATAGGTAAATTAAAGAATTCTTATCACATTCTAATGAAAATGCTTAAAAAACCCTAAATGTGTGTGTGTTTTAACCAGAGGTTCAGGCTCACAGCCCTTGATTGTGCTCAAAGCTGTTGTTCCCAGAAATGTTGAACCCTTGATTGATGTATCTGTAGTGAATATACAAATAATAAACAGGTGCAATTTATTTAGTTAAAATCTAGAAATTAGAGGAAGGTAAAACAAGCTGGAAATCTCCTGGGTTTGCTGTTACTAGAAAAGCAAAAGCTGTGGGGCTTGCGGGAGGTTTTTTAGTTGCTTACACTGGGTCCATTTCATATATTTGGGTGTTCTGCAGGTAAAAATACTGCCAGTCTCTGAGAGAGCTTCAATTTATCCCATCTCATGAGCTCTAAATCTGAAAAGGTGACAAAAATGGCTGTTTCAATGAGTTCTTTCACAGTGTCATGCCAGCCCTAAAATCGAGAGCATCTATTACACATACACCGTGCTCTGAGCAAGTAGGAAACATGCTCTGATCCTAAAAAAAAGTTCAATGTTTTTCATCTGGAGTTGGTTTTCTACTGTCAGCAAAAAAACCAAAACAAAAACAAAGTCTCGACCATGGATGCAGTTGTGTATTTATGAGCAAGTTTTATCTCTAAACAGATTTGTAACTAAAAACAGAAATATCTTTTTATGGGAGACAGCTGGTTGGGAGATTAAAGAAACCCAGCAAGGGAGGGAGTTCAAATTAACAAGCATTCCTAGACAAGGAATGCCTGTAAGCGTTAGCAAGCTTTTAGCTTGCGACCTAAAAACATATCTAATCTCGTCCATGAGGCTGCACTGATGGGTTTCACTTGGTCATTTGCTGATAAAGAAATCTTTGAAAAGCCCAGTGTGGAGCCATGACTCTTGGACATCTTTAACTATCAGAGAGACCTTATAAATCAGTGTCAGCCTAAAAATTTCCAATTATACCATGAGTTGGGTGTCATGGAGTTAAACCTCAGAGAACTTGTGCTGGTACAGTTTTTGTTGGGACACACTGCTCTGAGTCTTCAGCATCCGCCCTGAAATCTTCCAGATCCTGGAACAGAGCATCTTCACCACAGCAGATGTTTTCTCCTAGAGAAAGCAAAATTTTCTCCCTGAAGAGCCAAATATCTGAAGATGGGTAGGCAGGAAGCAGGCTGTCCACAGCCTGCTCAGCGTGTAAAGTCAGAATGTCACAGGAGCAGCTGAACCCCCTTTTTGTCCCAGGACACTGCGCAAGGCAATGTGTGTGATGCTCCTGCTGGTGCCACCAAGGTGGCACCTGGGACTGGAGCTCCTCAGCACCTCAGCTCCTTCAGTTTTTAATGGAACACAGAAAGGCAGCTCTGCAAAACCAGGCCATTGTTCTGTGCAGAGAGGATTTGAATAGCCAGACCTTGAGTTATTTGACAAATCTCGTTGAACTTTTCTCAGAAAGTATACAGTAATATGTCAGTTAAAAATAGTTGGAGTATGCCTGTGCATATTGTATTCTGTCTTTGCTTGTTTAAATATTAGTATTGGGAATGCTGCCAATTTCTAACAGAGCTATTGTTTGTTTTTAAGTCAGTATAGTTACATTTGGAATTGTGTTTCTCCTTCAGACTGGGTTGGTTTTTATATGATTTTTCAAGTTTGTCTTATAAGGGCACATCTTCTGCAGGAGGAAGCCAGCTCAGATTTACTGTCTTCCAATTGCACCAGAACAGAACCTTATCTATGCTCAGAAAATTCCCAGAAATATTTAGGCCAAGGAGAGAAGCAAAGTACCAGCATTCTTAATACCAACTGCTTTGAAGCCATTTTATTTTTTATTTTTTAAGCTTCACCTGATGCATGATTGTGCTCTTGTGCTGTATCTCATACATATCCCCTAAAAAACTGAAGGGTGGAAAATCCTGTCCTCAGTGCAGTTAGTTAAATCCAAGTTTGTCATTATCCATATTCTCATCCCTTCTGCTTTACTTGTTTACAAACCCCAAGTTTGCTCAGAAAGAATGAAGTGAAAATGAAGTGAATAAAATTAACTCTGGTAATTAAAATGTGTATGAAAGGAGCAGAATGGCCAGGATGGGACTTTTTTATGTCACAGGGAAAAACTTGGAGAAAAATTTGAAGGAAATTTGTATTTGTGCTCGTCCCCAGCTCCCTCAAAGAGCTTCTGAGTGCTGATATTTGGCCATAAAGTGTGGCTCCATGAAGGGGATGCAGGTGGAGATGGACAGAAATGAGTTGAGATACTTCAGTTCCCTGATTTCTTGTCTGTGTTTCACTTCTGTGATGTTATTTCACCTGCTCCACTCAGATTCCAGGTAGTACATGGAGGAGAATTTATGCCTGACATCCATATTTCTCAGCAGAGATCTCTTTGAAAACTTGCAAAATCAAAGCTTCCTGAAAAATATTGTACCTAATTTGAATGTTGATCTCAACACAAAGAGGCTCTGGGCCATTCCTGGTTACTGCCTTTTAGACAGAACAATAAAATGTGTGACTGGTGAAAAACATGCAAATTGAATTTTAAAGGAGAAGAGGTATAAAATCCTTAAACTGTGTTTTAGAGAATTAGAGATCCAATGGAGAATTTTTTGTTTGGTTTTTTTTTTGTTTTTTTGCAGTACTTTTTTTAAAGCAAGATATTAAAAATTATTTCATTACTTAGATATATTTTAAGGATATTTTGAAATTATTTCACTACTTAGATATATTTTAAGGATATTTTGTTCCCTGTAGGATTGGGACTTAAACATTTTAGGGGTTAAATATGGAATTTTAGATCTCTTCTGTTTGCTTTTTAAGTGGATTGAGTGCAGGTGCCTGTAGCAATTTATGCTTTCACCTTCCTCATTGCAATTATGTACATACATTACCAAATCAGAATCCTGCCTCTGAAAATCTGTTTCGTTCAGTGCTTTGTGAGAGTATCATCAGTTTAGATCTTTCTCACACATGTTCCTGATTATATCCTAAAGAGGAAACATTTTTCAAATTCATGAGTTAAAAAAAAAAAGGGGAAACTGTATCTGATTCTTGAACCCGAGAAAGTAACTTGAGAATCATTCTATTTTGGCTGGAATTCTTTCTTCATTATGTGCAATTCTAATCTAGAACACATTTTTATTGCCCTCAAAGTGACATTCTTTCAGCATGTGCTTGGGTGGAGAGCTACAAAAAGACTCAAATACATTCTGAGAGAACAATATTTTTTCCATAACAATGGTATTGGTGACTATCTATTCCATATATTTATGCTGGGAATATTGCCCTTTCCCTA
>NW_008238440.1:2586090-2587333 GCF_000691975.1 Corvus brachyrhynchos | reverse complement strand
GGGATCCATGCATTGTTTGATGCATTTGTCTGCTATACAAAGATATTCACTGGGTATTTAGAAATGAGATTTGTTGGTTTGGTGGTGGTCTGTTGTGGTTTTTTCTGGGTTTTGTTTTGTTGATTTGATTTCTTTCATTTGTATTTATGCCACATTAACTAATCTTGGCAAGTCACATCTTAGAGATTTCTGTAGACAGCACATAAATCCTGGTTTTATTAATTCTCAGAACTCACCTTGAATGCATCCTGGTACATTCTTTTGTTCAAAAGTAAAGAGAGTTGGGGTTGGAAAAAAGCTAAAATGGGTTATTTTTCATAAAAAGACATAAACTAAACCTTTCCTTTGAGCAGCATCCACTTCTGCAGTGTGAATGGTCTCTGACTGACTACTCCAGACCATTCACCCCCTTTGCTGGAATATTAATATTGAAAATATCAGCCATAAAACCATAAGGGAGCATATGTATTTAAAGATATTATTTTTTAAAAAATAATTAATAGACCTCTTTTGACATCTTGTTTCTTCTCCACTAAACAAAGAAGAAAATCAATTGGAGAGCAATAACAAAGGCAAGTAAAGGAGATCATGAAGGAAATTCCTCCTGCAGCACAGGCACTTATAAAGATGTGTGTGTGTACGGAGCTCAGAGAGCAGGTAATCAAAAAGTGTTTTTAATTTCAGGATTGGCTGGAACCATTAGATTATCTGTTTGACCTTTTATGTGCAATAACTCTTGCCCTTTTCCTTTATTGTGCTGGGCCCATGATGTGAGTGAGGCAAAAGCACTCGAACAAGAACAGCACCTCGATGGGAGATGATGAATTTTTTTAATGCCTGCTGTGTTCAATTAGCCAGCACATACCCATGCCTGGCTGGGATTTGTCTGACTCCAGCATGGTTTATGCCAGCTATGTTTAGGATTTCCCCAGGTAAATTTTCTGTCTGTGAGTTCACCAAGTTTGCCAGAGAATTTAACACCAAAAACCAGCATTTGTTCCGTCACATCCTCCAGTTGTCACTGGAAATCCCTGTTGTCATTGTGACATGAAGGAACAGTTGGTTGGTGCAGTTCTAGCTACAAACCGACCCCTAAATTCCAGTGTTGCTTCCACATTTCCCTGTCTTTGTGCAGGGGGCTGGGGTCAGGATAAAGTTTCCCACGTCACCTCTTTGTGCTGTCTCCTCTTCTGGGGCTCACACCATTTTCAGCAAGCACAGTCAGCTTAATTTAATTTCCTAA
>NW_008238440.1:2575277-2586074 GCF_000691975.1 Corvus brachyrhynchos | reverse complement strand
AGTGAAATTCATAGATTTCCTTAAAATGAAGAGACGGCAGAAAGATTCTTACTTAATTTCAGTTTCATTTCTCTGCAGCTTGTTTTAAATGTTAATGTTAATATCTTTAATGCTTTCCAGCGTTTTTGCTGGTACTTTCTTAGCAGCCATAATACTTAACGTTATTAATTCTGTTAAGGTGATGTTTACACTCTGCAGAGCTGAAACCATAAAAGTCCCTGGTAATAGGTAATGTAATAAGATATCCAGAATTACAGCAAAACTGAGAAGTAGGTGTGCTATTTTTTAATTTAAGCTTGTACTTGTTCCCCTTTTTGGCAGGGCTACATCAGCACCAGTGTTCTGGTACCTTCATGTCACCTCATCAGTGAGAAGCCTGAGGACTTTTAAGAAATTCTTATTTATTTGTTGAAGGATACAGTGGACTGAAGAGTTGCTGTCATGCAACCAGGTCTGGAGTTCTGCACAAATCCAAAATAAGTCTTTGGCAGGAAGGGGGAATTAAGCTGAGGGTCTCACTGCCTGGCACTGAAGTGTTTTACAAATTTTGGAAAATAAGTAATATTAGTACCAATAGAGAGCAATTCAAATAGCAGAGAATACATCCTTATCATACTGGAAACATTAAGAAGTGGTGTTAAAAAGCAGAGAGCCTCCTGAGATGAATGCCAAAAGCAAGAAGATTATAGAGCACACTATAAAATTATTGATGCTGCTCAGTGGTTACTTTAATGATTAGCTGAAGGTTAAATAAGAGTAGTAGTAAAGTAGAAAGAAAGAAAGAAGAAAAGGAAGCTGAGACAAAGATGAAAAGATAGAGTGGAATTATCTTATTGATAGCCTGGGTCAATTTTTTTTTCCCCAGGAGACTTTATGAGATATCTTGTCATCGTCCATAATTATCTCCTGCTACTGCAACAGCTTTTTCTCTCCTCTCACAACCAGTTCTTCATCCAGTGTACAATCCAAATTATTTCTGATTTGTGTTCTTCATTCGAGGCATAACAAAATGGAAACATTTTATTTTTTTCATAACATTTCCATTGCTGTTATTCCCAGTGAATTTTCCCAGGTGGAAGCAGTCCAGTCCAGCAGAAGTCCCAGATGTGTAACCTGTGGGTGGTTTGGGGTTGGATTGGTCAATGCTGCTGTGTTGTGGTGAGCAAGTCAACATCAACACGTCACAGACAGAGTCAGACTGACAGGAGATTTTAATAAGAATGTCTAAACCAAACATTCCTTCACTGGATGTTTGAGTATGTTCTGGTGGATATTTTAGTCCATATAAATCCCTTTGTGCTGTCAAAGTTTGAGGAGTTCTTTGGCTTCCTCTGGGGAATCTGTGCTGAGACTTTAACAAGTACAAACCCTCAAGATGCTATAGAAGGTTTGAATCATGACTTGTGGGGCTGTTTATTCTCATAGATGAGTCCTTTTATACAAGAGAATTCAGAGGAAGAAGCTGGCCATGGCCCAGCTTTTCCAGCTCCATAGGCTGTGTGTAACTCGGGCCCCAGTGTGGCCTGGACCAAAAGGATGGAGGGAAAATGGAATTCTGTAACCATGGATAAGCAACTTAGACTTATCTGGTTTGGAATAAGTATTTCAGATGAAATGGGACTGACATTTCAAGGTGAAGATAAGTTCCTTCAGTATTCCTGAAGCAGGAAGATTTCATGCTGATCAGGTCATGAAAGCCAGAACAGAGCCCAGCGTCCCCCACCACTTGTGCTATGGAGAGCTCGGTGTGGGTTAGAACAAAAGGAGGAATGGCTGTGTAAGAATTGATCCCAAAATCCTGTGAAACACTGACAGAAAAAAATACTAGAAGGAGCTGGTGTTTATTTCTGCATTCCACACCACATTATTTTTGTTCTCCATGTAGAGAAAACCAGCAGAGACACGGTTGTGTGATTTACTAATGCAGATCATTAATTCTGCTGGCCTTGACCTATTGGAATGTTTGACTTTAAACATTATCCAAATGTAATCTTGCTGTGTTCAAGGCATCCATGGGGGAAAGCAGAGCCAGTTCTCCTGTCAGATGATGTTGGGATGTGTGAACACTGGGAAGAGCCTGGTGGGGTGTGGTTACTCCTACTCCACAGACCCCCAAAACCTTCCCCAAGGAGCCACCAAGAATGAGCTCTAGCCAGTGTTTTCTGAGACAAAGGAGCAATTTCAGCCGCTCAGTTAGGGCTCTAAAGTTATAGAAACAGCTCCAAGGGTTCCACAGGCTCCATATTTCCATGACTGGGATGTGTACAGCTGGGAACATATATTCCTGCAAATTTCTGTTGGCTAAGTGAACATGATATCTAAAAAGCAGAAAGTGCATTCTTATATTTAATTTAACAGTAAATATAAGCCCTAGTTTAAAAGCAAGCTTTTCTGTTACAAAGTGATACTTTAAGCTAAACCATAACAGAACAGGCCCTGGGAGTCCTTAAACTATTTTCTGTGTCTCCAGATGGTTGTGCTAAATGATACAAATAATCACGTTAACCTGCTCACTAAGTCATTACTGACAGGGGTTGCTGCAATGATTAAACACTCAACTGGGTTCTCATATTTTGCTTTTACAAATCCAGTGAGTTTTAGTGCAATTTACTCAGAATATTCTGGGGGAAATTTTTCTGACTTGAGGTTTGAGGCAGGTGGTTTTGCTTTGTATTTGAAGCATTCCACCTGAAATATTGTTCTCTCATCTAACAGAATGATGAGGGCTAGTTACAGTGCCTTGGAAAATTGCCTACTTTTAAGATGAATGGCAATTAGCACCTTTTTGTTCTAGGATTTTTGTAATATCTCTCTTCTTTCACCTTTGTGCATTGCCTTGTAGCTATTATTCTCTGCTGTTTTTTACTGTATTTGATGTTTTACCTAGGTTTCTTCTGTTTTGTGCTTCAAACATCAAGTGTTCATGGTTTCTGTAGGTCACTTCAATGTTATATTCACACTGGGTTCTTTCAGGCAGTTTGGGCTTTGAACAGAAACAGCAATATGCAGCTTCCCTCTCTAACTTTCCTTTCACTTTATATTGTTTCCTTGGGTTTCCTGGACAGTGTTTCAGATGTCTCTAGGTTTTATTGAAGGATCAACACTTAAATTTTATAATCATGTTGTGAACTGGAGAGGGACAAGGATCGACATAGAAAGAACCAGAACATTTCTCTTTGCCAGGGGCAAAAATGCAAATGGGTTGCGTGGTGACTTGCAGAACAGCAGCACAGGAAGAGGAATTGTGCTCTGAATCAGGGGAACGACCCAAGTGAGTAGTCAGGGAGAGAAAATGGTGCTTCCAGCCACATTATTTCCCCTGTGAACTCTGTGGCCTTTCCATAGAGACCTGGTAGTCTGCAAGGCAAGAACCCACTGCTGGTTCTTATTCCCTGTTACAAAGATGGGAATTACAAGCAGTTGTCAAGTTGGCACCTCCAGCAGAGCTTCCCAAAAGTGGTGCTGTGGTCTCCTCTGATCCTGAGCCGTTGAGTGTGTCCCAGGTGTTTTGCACCAGTCTCGTGGATGGGGAGTACAGTTTGCACAGCAGGGCTGGAGATTGATCTGTTCCCTGATTTGCCCTGATTCAAGGAAGGCAGGGCGTAGATCCACTTTAGGACTGTTTGAATGTTTGCATTGTCTTTGGGAATCATTTTTAGAAAGCTTTAATCCAGTGCTTTCCTGTGAGCAGACCCTTCAGTAAGCCAGCAGAGCCAGACTGTGGCAGACAGATGCATGTCTGTGGTGTGGAGATGTGGTACTGAACGACCCCAGGAGCACAATCCTTGACTTCCTCCGTCTGCGGGATTTAGCACCATGGTCACCATTTAGCAGACAGGATTAGCACCATGCTAATCATGCCTCAGAATGGGGAGCAGCTATGTCCAGTTTGCTCTGCTGGCTGGGCAGGCTCAGGAGGAAGAGTGGTGTCATCTGCCCCTCACCCTTTGGACATGGCTTATGTGTCCTTTGATTATCCCAAGCCATTCGCTGCTGAGAGATGAGAATGCTGATCATTATTTCCCAAGCCATCAGAAAAAAGCAGAAGTAAAAGAAACTGCTCCCAAGGTACTCAGTTGTAGTATTAAAAGTAACAAATGTGTTGGTTTCCAGTGTACTCTTTTGGAAAGCTTTCCTGTATATCTGATATGCTGTTTCCACAAAGAATTACTGACACCTTGAACATTATCAAAGCAAAATGTACCCATCATTCCTTAGAGGAATTTACATCAAAATGAAGCTCTTCCACCCCCCTATTGTAAGTAATACAGTAATCTACTCTTTCTACTCCCTTGGCTTTATAAGCCTTTTTTTAAAGAGTTGTACGATACAATACACTTGATTTAAATAAACTGTTTCTTGATAAAAACAAGGAGCCTGGTAGAGCTGTTCTGTAATTGCGTGATGTCAGAAATAATGGGTGGAATATTCTGCACATGAAAACTGACACAGCCCTGTTGCCTTCAAAATAGTTCTGTGAGTTAACAGCAGAATTAACAGCCAGAGGTGTAACTTTGGACAGGCTCAGGACGTGACTGATCAGCTGCTGAAGTTTGCAGACTGGTTTGGGTTTAACTGGAGAAAGACAAGGACAGCTTGGTCCTCTCCAAGCAGGAGCAAATTCCTTCAGCAGCAATCAATAAAAGTTACTTTTTTTCCAGCAGACTCCCAAAATCTTTAATAGACATATTTTCTCTCTGCCCTCAAACTGTAACAAACAAATGCAAAACAATTCAAGAGAGAAACAAAACAGAAAGGAGAAGTTAATTATGATTTATAAATGTATTCACTTGTTGAATATTCTAATGAACCAAAGCAGGAATTTAATTTCGGGGCAATTCCGCTGAGGTGTGTTGCCAAAAACAGCTCCTATGGAAAGGAAGCAACATCTGTCAGATATGGCTTAAGATCAATAAAAATTGTAACCTTTTAGCCATTGATGTCATTTGCTTACTTATAGATAAGCGAGTAAAAGTGACAGATTACCAGCACGGCATAGCTGAGCCTTGCAAAGAATCACTAATATTTCATCAGTAGAACAGCAGTGGCAAAGGCAGAACTTGGGCACGTGGGGGCTCCTGCAAAGCTTCCCACAAATTCCTCTGCCTGTGCAGATGCTGACTGTGGAAATGCTGCTGCTGTGTCCCGGGGGATGAGTTGGTGTTGATGCATGGAACCACAATCTCTCCTTCAACAGCAGCACAGCCCCGCTATTTTAATGACACAGATGTCAAAGTGAGGCTGTGTTGCTGCCTAGAATGGCAAAAAAATCCTCAATTCTCAGCTAATACTGAAGAAATTTTGGAGGTATTCAGTGCAACTCCGTTACAGCAAGTTAAACTACTTGCTGTATTCAGGAGAATGTTAAAAATAATAATATATTAAAATAATAGTAATAAATTAAAAAGAAATTAACTTTCCCTTTTGCATATTATACATCTGCATATATTTTTATTTTGGCACTCTCTGTGCAGTATTCTTTAGAACAGCAGTTGCATGAACTCAAAAGAGGAAGATAATTTGCCCAGTGTCCTGGAGCAGAGGAGTTTTGGAATCGTCTGTCCAGTGTCCTGGAGGTGAGGAGCTCTGGAATTGTCTGCCCAGTGTCCTGCAGGAGAGGAGCTCTGGAACTCTCTGCCCAGTATCCTGAAGTAGAAGAGCTCTGGAACTCTCTGCCCAGTATCCTGCAGGAGAGGAGCTCTGGAATTGTCTGTTCTGCAGGAGAGGAGCTCCAGAGCCGGAGCTGCTGCCCATGGAGGTGGATGCTGAATTGGTGCCTGCACCCTGCTAAACTCTAATTCAGATGCAATTCTCTGTCTAGCAGTCTTGGGGCTGGGAGTGAAGGATACATTCCTGGCAGTTTCACTCCCTGGATGCCGGGTTGGATCTGATGGGAGCAGCGGCTTCCCACTGGAACAAGCGAGGATTAAAATCCCAAATGTATTTGTGTGGAAAATGCCCTTTCCTGAGGCACCGTGTTTGATGGCAATGATAACACCACTCTGGATTATCATGGTGACATTTGCAAGTCTTTGGCACCTTTCATCTCAGGGTTTCAAAGCGTTTTATAAACGCAGTGAATCACTCCTCATGTGAAGGGGATGAATGACAAGTCTCATTAGAACTGCCTTGTTTTGGGGGCCAATTTCTAGCATTTTTGTTTAATGGAGTTATGGCATTTTGTTTGTTGAGGTTTTTTTTTGTAAGTTTTAATACATTGGCAATCCTGTAGATTCATTAGATTAAATTTAATTTAAATTAGTTATTCTTCCCTTTCATTGATGTCAATCATCGTGCTGTAGATTAAAATGGCTGGGAATCTGATATGATTTGTAAGTTTTCTTTCCACTTGCCACTCTTAGTATTCCAAAATATTTCAAGCAGTACATTGGAAACATTTCTTTCTTTGGACAAAACGTCTTCATCTTTAGAAAGAAAATGTGTAACTCTTAGAGTCATAGAACCACAGAGTGGTTTGAGTTGGAAGGACCTTAAAGCCCATCCCATCCCACCCCCTGCCATGGGCAGGGACACCTTCCACTGTCCCAGGCTGCTCCAAGCCCCAATGTCCAGCCTGGCCTTGGACACTGCCAGGGATCCAGGGGCAGCCCCAGCTGCTCTGGGCACCCTGTGCCAGGGCCTGCCCACCCTGCCAGGGAACAATTCCTGCCCAATATTCCATCTAAACTTCCTCTCTTTCAGTTTCTCTTCCACCCACTGAGATGTTGTCTCTTCCCAGATCTCAGCCACCAGCTCAGGTCATCCCTGTATTTAACGGCTTTTCCAAGTCTTGCCCAAGAATTGCCTATTTCTGTCATTAGGGAAAAGTCTATTTTTGACATATGAACCAATCCTTTTTTTTCTGAGTGTACCTCATGAATATTACAACCCAGTGCAATGCTTTTGTTTTCTCTGGGAAAACCATATTTCGTGGTTATGAACAACACTTAATACTCATTTTGTCCTCTCACTTTTACACATTTCTATAATTCTCTTGTTATATAGCAGTTTATAACAATGGATTATCTAACCCCCTCTCTCTGCCACTTGGATGCACAGCCTCTCCAATAGGAGCTTTCAAGGACTTTGATTGCAATACAGAAATTTGACCCCCAATGAGCCATTCCTGTTAATTCCATCCCAAAAATGCACAATGGAGTGATGACCTTGTTATCTTGATCATAGCACTGCTTTTGATAGACCCTCACTTTGCCATTTTCATCAATCCTCACATGCCTTGTAATCTGCTCCAGGAATAGGGTGACATTTGTGCTCAGACTTGATCATATCTTTATAAAAGTTTGTTTTTACACATTTTAGCTGCTGCCTTTTCACATTTCATTGCCTTTTAGATGTTTAATATGTATGGAGATAGGTAAAAATAGGCTGTTCTTTTTTTTTTTCTGGGACTATGTAAATTATAAAAATATATTTATGCTGGATACATTAGCATGAGAACCTATCCATAAGATCCTGGGGAACAAAGGTCATGGAAGTACTTTTTTATCAAACCAATGAACTTCATAATTTACAAGTTCAGTGGAATATTTCTGTGCAGGTCATTATCATATTACTTATTACCAGCATTTATAGGTGTTCCATAAACTTCATTTAAACTAAGAACTGATATTTTTCCTATTTGTTCAGTCAATGAAACAATTAAAACATTTTTTTCTGTTTGAAAAGAAACTGTCAAAATGTATTTACAGTTGAACTAAATGCTCTAATCTGCTCAAAGACAGTTTTAAACATTTAGGTTTGAGAAATATAGCCACATTTCATTTTGGTTTACATTTATAAGTAACATTTTCACACATTTTGTTTAAAATATATGAAAACAATGTTTTGACTTTTCTAAAATGTTTCCCTTCTCCGTTTGCCTCAAACCTATTTGCACACTGGATTTAATGTCAATTTACTAATAATTTGTTGTTAAAACTTCAGTTTAATATTTTGACTAGCAACAAAGAAAACTTCAAGTAAATCTATTATGGAAATGAGCAATTTAAACAGTAGCTGATTAAAAGACATGCAAATTCAGGTCCAAGTTGCACAAGGCACTGAATATTTTGTGCTGAAAAGAAACATTCCTGTTGTTAATTGGGGTTTTAATTGGAAAAGCTGAAGCACCAAACACTTTGAGAGGTGAGACATTGGGCGCCACGAGGGCTCTTTGATTTAGGACAGGGAGGTGAAGTGCATGGATGCCGGGGATATAAGTGCAAATAAAGCAGAAATAATGGCATTTAATGGACTACTGAGGAATGTCATGTGGGACATGCTTCAGTACCTGCCACACTCTTGTTGGGATTTTTATTATAATGAATGTAAAATCCCATTTTCTGTTTCCTTGTGGCAGATCGGTTTCTAGAGAACGAAGTTATATTGACATCTGAATTCTTTGGTCTTTTACAACAGGCTTTGCCCCCTTTTTGTCTGATTGCAGGCTGTAATTGCTCTGGGCAATAAAATTAAACTATTTTACTTGTATATGTATTTCAGTTCCATTTTATTCCAGAAAAAGCACTACATAATTGTATAAAATTTGAACTCGGTCACTGTTGCATCATAAAACACAAACAATAAAAAAATCACTTGTGAATTAGAGAAGATGCTTTCTTTAAGGATTTTCCTCAGCCAAATTTAAGGCCAGTAGAATTCAAAGACTTCTTCAAATTAGCCCATTATATAAAGTTTCATGTTTAATGTATAATGTCTTTATGTAGTTTAGATTGTTTAAAATTATTCTCTTGGTATCTTTAAAATCTGCATACTTTAGTTACTACAGCACATCCCTGAAGAGGATGATTTACAGTGCTTGATTTTCAGGGTTAAAGGTGCAAAAAAATTTGTATGTGTGCTTTGTGTGTGTTTTATTCAATTCTTTGGTGTACAGAGCCATTATAGTTGTGCTCCAGAAACATCTGTAGATCTGCTCAACTTTATTTCTAGTTTGTACATATGTGCATAGGAACATTTAAAGGGCACATGATGCTCAGAATAGCACACATAGTTTGGGAGTGTAGCATTAATTTCTGCTTCTATCTCTTACCCATAGACCAGCACCAAACCAGGCTTCACTCTTTGTTTATCAGTTCTTTGGTATTCTCATTTATTCAGGAAAATTTATCAACTGAGCCTATGACTTTCAAAGTATCAGAAGATGGATATTGTGTCCTCTTATGCCAGATAAGAAATTAATTTGAGTGGAATGAAACTCATCCTCTGTTTCGAGAATTACAGATTGGATTGTTGCACTCCTCTTGCTGATGCTCTGAAAGCTTCCTGCAGATTACAGCTGCAGACATCCGAGAGCACAGGCCTCCAGACAAAAATTAGGTTTTCCATTAAATTCTGTAGAAATCCTGTTTAATGAATGAAGGAAAAGCAAGATGAGGCATCAAGGCTGAAATTAGCACACAGACATGGAAATGCTGAATATTAGTCTTGTGCATGGGAAAAAGCAAAACAGCCCAGACCAAAGTATTTAAAAGTTTTCTGAGTTACCTCAGCATTAGGCTGTCCTGAACAGGAGTCAGGCAGCTGAATGATATCGAAATCTGATATCTGTGCTTTAAACCTAGATTCAAAGTTTTATTGAATAAGTGACCAGAGCATAAAGCTATCCAATATCTGGGTAAAATTGATCCAGGAGTGCCCCTGTGCTCCCAGAAACGCTCTCAGAGCTCTCTCCCCTCATGGCCTCCCTTGTTCTGTTACACTCTCCCATGATGTTCAGCTTCTCTGCCAGCTTCCAGGTCCTTAAAACAGGTTCTTTTGGCAGCTGCAAATGCTCTTATCAGCAACTGCATTTGAAATTTATCCAACTCTCAGACAGTTGTAAAATCTTGCAAATTGAAAATCCTTGGATCTCCTGGGAAATCGCTGTTTAAGATCATGTTTAATCTCCTTTTAATATCCTCTCAGCAGTTTGATCCTGATCCTACAGTGATGTAAATTCAAAGTAACTCTCCTGAAGTCAATGTAAAGTCTAAGTAAGCCAATGGTGTTATTTTGGATTTATGGCATGAGAACAGAATCTGGCATGGCAGCCTTAGATTTTAGCTCATTGAAGGAGCAAGTGGGAAAGTTTCTGAATCCTGTGCTCTTGCTTCATCCTTACCAGCCAAGAGGCTTGTTTGCTTTTTTTCAGCTTGACCTGAAGACTCATGACATTAATAATTAATCAATTATGTTCTCTGGCTTCTTTGCCTCTTTTGTTTGCCTCTTTATTTTGCAGTTCTCCTATAGAGTCTTTGTCAGTTAACTTTCCAACAGAACAGATACTGAAATGGTACAGGAACAGTTTCAATTTAATTGCCTGAATCACTGCAATGAAAGAAAAAAATATCTCTTTTCACGTCATGACCAGGAGCTTCAAAGGTTCAGGCATATTTTTCTATTGGTTTTTTTAGACACTTGTAACCATCATTATTATTAATTTTAATATTACAAATAAAAGTCTGAAAGGTCCCTAGATCCAGGCTTTAAATATGTAAATGTGTAACTCTTGGGGACATAGGGGTGTTATTTATCAATACTGTTCTTAAATTCTCTGTTTCTGGTATTCTTGAGTCAAAATTTTCAAAAACTGTGTTCTACCACAAGTACTGCAGTCCAATTAGATCTTCAAAACAAACCAAAAAAGAAAACATGTAGGCCTATAATATAGTTCTGTGTACTTTATATATGGCATGATAAAAATCATAGAGTGGTAGGGTAGTTTGGGTTGGGAGGGACCTTAAAGCCCCCCCAGTGCCCCCCCTGCCATGGGCAGGGACATCTTCCACTGTCCCA
>NW_008238440.1:2565968-2574934 GCF_000691975.1 Corvus brachyrhynchos | reverse complement strand
TGGGCGCGGTGCAGCAGCTCCAGGTCCTCCCTGGGCTGGCCCCAGGGCTGGGGCAGCTCTGCAGGTGGGGTCTCAGCTGAGGGGCAGAGGGGCAGAATCCCCCCTCCCCTGCTGCCCACGCTGGGGCTCAGCCCAGGGCAGGGGGGTTTGGGCTCCCAGAGTTTGTTGCCGGATCCATGACTTTATTGCAGAAGTCTGGTTTCTTCTACATTGAAGTAATTGACTTTAAAAAGCTGAGGATGGTAAGAGCTGGCTCATTTTAACATCTTGTGGGTATGTTCTTGAAACTGGGGCAGCATCTTGGTCCCTTCAGGGCAGCCCTCAGTGCCTGGTGTGGAACACTGAGCAGGCAGCAATGGCAGAGAGCACCCACTCGATTCTGAAATGCTGTGGGGGTCACCCCTTCCCAAGAAGATGCTTGGGAAAGCTAAGGAGAGTCAGAGTGATCAATATATCCCTAAAAGCACCTACAGAGAACCTCTTAGAGGTTTCTACCTGGGAGAGCATTGCAGGAACTGCTTTCCATGGAAATGAGTTCATCTAGATGCTAAACAGTTTAGTGAGGGCTCCCTGCACATTCCTACATGGCAGCAGTGGAAAACGGAGAAAGATGAGGCTTTCTCTGAGTAGGTCTTATGGAAATGAAAGCATTTTCCATGGATTAAGGGCTCTGCAGATCCAGAACATATGTAATTTTCTCCAATACTCCTAGGAAAGAGACATTCAGCTGCGTTAAATTGTATGAAATGCTTCTGTGAAGCATTGCTTTGTGTTGTGTAACCTGAACAGAGGCCGAAGAGGCCTAGTCCTTGTGGAAATTCCCATTTGTTTCTTTTGTAAATACATAGTTTTGCTCCCTTTGTTGATTAAATTAGTAGGAATGGCACATTGGACTTTCAGGTGGAATGTGTTTTTCTCCTGGTTGTGTTTGACAGTGTGGCAGCGCAGTTTGAGCATATTTTTCACGATTTTTTAGCACCCGCAATATTTCACTTGGAAAAAACCCCTGACGTTGTTTGATGCATTAAGCATCTGTGTTAATCCACCTCCTGATTTTGAAAAATGGAAGGCAAACAGCAACACATCTCCTCTGTGGAATCGACAGAAGATTTTTAGGGATTTTTCCCTTAAAAACTGAAAAATATCACCACTTATATGGAACAAATAACCAAAATCAGCACATGACCAAGGAACAGAAAGGCATTCTTATGATTTCCTACAGATGCCTAAAAGACACCACATTTTTCCACAGAAGCTTGTTAGATGATCTATCTAGGTGAGAATTAAAGACAAATAGATGGCTGAGCTTCCTGCCTGTCGTTTTCAGGCATCACTTCTCTGAGTGGGATTTATGACCCCGGACTTGCTTGTACATGGAACTAAAAATGCTATTCAATATTTCGTTTGTATTATCGGGAAATACAGGGGAAAAAAAAATCAGCAGACTCTTCAAATAATTATCTGGGCTCAAGCAAAATGATGCCATATTATACACAGGATTTTAAAAAGATTGCTCTGTGTGATCAATGAAATGTTAAACCCCATGGCAGATTTATAGTAAAGAGGTGCCATTTCATTTTTTTTTAACAAGTTTAATAACTGAGATTGTTTTCTTGTTTTGTGATTGATTATTGTGTGAATCATCTGATGTTTTTAGTTGTGACTCATCTGACAAACTCCAAAGTCTGTTATATTTTTATCTCTTGATAAAATCAATAGTAAAGAATTATAATCTTGTGGACTCTAAATAGTGAAGTGAACATATTTCTTTTAATAACTTTTTTACTCCAATAAAGCCACAGTGGTTTTTTTCAGTAGCAGATAGATGTGACTACAGTGACAATCCGTGATTTATGGATAAAATTTTATAATTTTGCCATTATTTTTCTAGTCTATGCACAATTTATAGCTGTTTACTGAACTCAAGAGTGGTTGGTCTCTTGGATCGTGGCTGTTCATGTACAGATGTGAAAATGCCTTTGATTATGGCCTTGCATGGAGAGATATGCAGCTCCCAGCTCCTGGTGGCTGGAATAGCGTGGGGACACGGACAAAAATCACCAGGAACAATCTGAAATACTCGAGGCGCATGCTGGGCAAGATTGACTATCTTGAGCTGTGGGCATTAAATGAAGAAAGATCCTTGTGCTAGATAAGCATGACTGCCTGGTGTTCATCAGCACAGGAGGGTGAGCAGGGAGATTACAGGGACATCACTCTCCTTTGAATCTTCCTGGGCACAGCCAGGGCTATTCACAAACTGATGGTAGATGTGCCCCATACACACGGAAAGAATATTCCTAGCAGAAGTACATTCCGACAAATCAAATGTGATTTCTCTAGACAAAACAGGAAAATAGAAAAAAAAAATTGAAAAATTGTGAAGATGATCTATTTTTTCTTAGATTTTGGAAGAAATATGATCATGAATTGTACAGCATGTCCTGCACAAAATAACTGACATTCA
This sequence comes from Corvus brachyrhynchos, assembly GCF_000691975.1. Lineage (NCBI taxonomy): Eukaryota > Metazoa > Chordata > Aves > Passeriformes > Corvidae > Corvus > Corvus brachyrhynchos. The sequence continues at coordinate 2,572,467 of NW_008238440.1, read as the reverse complement.
GAATCGACATGATTATTACCAGCTATTTAGCTGTGCTATATCTTGTTGTCAGATGATGTGTGTACAAGCTGTGCATGCTCTCTAGTAAGATGCAGTGATTTTTTTTTAACTTGTTTTCTAACAAGATAAATTAATAAGCTATCAGTTGACTACATTAGAGGAATATATTTGGAGGTGTCATTCTGCTTGGCAGCCTGTGCAGACAGTGCCCTGCACATGGTGGAATCATAGAACCATGGAATTATGGAATATCCTGGGTTGGAAGGGACCCACAAGGATCATTAGTCCCTTTACTGCTGACTCAGATCCCACTGGCCATCCACAGAGCCCCCAAGTGGCTTCCTGAGGCTTCTCCCCAGCCTCTCCTTCCCAGCCTGTTCCTTGTTGTGTGTTCATACACATATACAGAAAAATGCATTGTTTTCTTTCAATGCACAGCATCAGAAATAAATGAGCCTCGAGTTCCTAACTAAATCATACCTTGTCTAAATGAGAAATTTAATTTTAGTATCTGCATTTCTAAAGAATTGTTAGCAAAAGACATTGATACATTAAAATGTTTATGAGGTTGGTCTGACTCACCCATGCAGGCCTTTTTCCCCTCTGGATTCTTTGTGCTGTAATTTTGGATACTAGGTTGAAGCTATAAATAGTATATAGTTGTGAATCTACATTGGTCAGCAGACCCTTTGTATACAGCATCTTTGAATTACTGTCTTTATAAATAACATTCTCTGTGATAATCCTCTTCAGCATGGTAAAAATCACCCAGCTGGGGCTTGATTCCTGCGTGGGCTGAGTGTGTAACTCAAAGCAACCACAAATGGCCCGATGCTTCTGAAGACCTCCCAGGCATGAGAGAGCCCCTCAGGACTCTCAGAAAAGCTGACCAGTCCAGTCTTGCCTGGTCTTCATTGCCTCACAGCAGAGCTGAGGAAATGGGATGATGGCCAGAATGCTGCTGTATTCACATCAGTTACTTACCACATCATAAAACTGAATAAAATAGGCTCAAAAGATTCAGAGGACTGTATGAGGGTAAGATGATCTCAAAGCTCAGTGACAGAAGTGTTTAAGTGTCCATACATTGCCAGACATCCTCAGATTTTATAAAACAAAGTGATGAGGGAAGCTCTCCCACCAAAGCCTTAATGCAAACAGACCCAGCTTTAAAAGGTCTCTGAACACTGGAAAAAAAGAAGCTTTTTTCTACTGCAGCCTAAATGAAATTGGACTCCATTCTGGTGACTCCTGTGGGCAGGAAGATGCTTGTTCTGTGGTCTGAGTGTGGATGCCTGGGTTTGCCTGACAAGAGGGATTTTCATCTCCATGGAATAGCTGTTCCACTTGAGGTAGGTGTTTCAAGCTGATGGTTTCTCGATGCAGCCAGTGCCCTTGCAAGAAGCTCCATGTGCACATCTGAAATTTAAAATTTCAGTCAAATCCCGTGTTTATGACTGTACTATTTCCATAGTTCAGTTTGTTTTTACTGTGATCCTCTTCCCACTTCAAAATTTCCTTTTCCCTCCAGGTTTCGACGCTTCAAGTCTAACCCCAGGAGAATGTTTGCATTGCTAACTTTGTGGAGATTCAGTATCAGTTCTTTTGTGTATATTTGTTTTAACCTCAGTGGTTTTGCCTTTGTTTTAACCTTTTTCAAGTAAACACATGTTGTTGTATTCTTATATTTCTACAAGAAAGACATTTGTTATTGGAAAAAATGGCTTTAGGTAGCAGCTGCTTGGAGCTGTTCATTATTTATTGTGTAAAAACCTTGCTTCCTCACCACAAGGAAAACACTTTTGTTAGTTATACTCTTTTTACACACTTATCTTCTCACTGGGCCGGCATTGTGGCTTTAATTAGTTTTCCCTTTTTTGGCATTATTAGGAACAAGGTTTTTTTCTCTCTGTCACTCCTGGCCACCTTTCATGTTTCCACATAGGAATCAAATTTTGCTTTGATTCATTAGCAAAATGACACTGAAATTGAAGGACATTTTGAACAAAAAACTTTGTTCTGACTATATGGAATATTCTTTCCTGTAAACCTCTGCTTCTCTCTCACTCTCCTGCTTCTTCCTGAGCTCCCAGCTCCAGCAGATAAGAATATGCTACTCATGTGCCTCTTAAATCTCTAATATTTTCCAGGTGAGAAGAAAAGTGAAGGAACTGCAGTTCTGTTAAAGCCAGCTGAGAGGGAAGAGTGTGTGTTGGAAAACCCAAGTGCAAACAGGGCTGGGGGGGGCCTGAAGAAAACAGGGTCAAAAGATGGAAAGAAGTGTCTTTCCTGCTCCCTGTGTAAATGTGCCCAAGCTGGTGAGCAAATGGGCTACTGATAAATTCATTTGAATTGCTAAAAGCTTTTGGGAGTTCAGTTCCTGAAGTTCACAGTTCAAGCTTTTCCGTGCACCACAATACAAATGTCCAAATTAAATTCCAACTTTCTTACCCTTATTTCATGAACTCAGTATTTCCTAGGACAATGATTCAATTAGCAGAAGTGCATGTACCCCTTCAGATGCTTAGAAAACAAAGCAGCCAGCTTATTTCCAACAAGAAATGGGTTAACTTACCCAGCAATAAGCATTATTTTTAAAAACTTCAGATTCTGTAAGTCCACAGTAGAAAATAAGCCTTTTTTTTTTAGGTGTTGCAGATTTGTTATCACAGATGTTCTTAACCTAAATATATGGATATGCAAAAACAAATACTGTTTAAAACATGTATAAACTTCCTTTATTTATGTCTGACACTGATTTCATTCTGACTCCAGGTTTCAAGCAGCTGGAAATGCTAACTCCAGGGCTCAGTGTGCTCCCCTGCTGCTCCCCATGCCTTCCTTGGCAGCAGGAGAGCTCAGCCTGGTTTTTGGGGGTGCATCTAACATTCTGTGAAGAGAGCTGGCAACTGTATGCAGAAAGATTTCCCAGCAGTGGATGTGACACTGCCCTCACTGAGTTTAGCTTGGTTCAACGTGCCATTCATAAAGTGACCACCAGCCCAGTGCTGTGGAGGTGAGGAGTCACCAACAGCAGCCGTGGTCTGCAAAGGCAGAAATTGGGAATGGCAAATCCTCTTTCCCTTTCTTTGTGTGTCCTGGGAATATCAAGGTGTGGCTTGGGCAGGCTGTGAACTCACCAGCACTGGCAGAAATCAGCGGGGCAGCTCTGCAGCCACTCCAGGCTGCCCTTCCTCCCTGCCCACGTCTCCTTTCTGTGGCCTGCTGTCACTCCTTGTGCAGTGCTCTCCCGGAGTGATGGCAGGGAAGTTTGGAACTGCCAGAACGAGAACTGCAGTGGCTGAAGGGAATATTCCAAATGTCACCATTTATCAGCATCACGGGCTGGTTTTGGTTTGACCACTTCTTTTCTGTGTCCAACAGAAAAAGTAGAGGTAGTGCTGCCTCATCTCCTCTGGCTGGCAGATGGCTGTAGGGAGGTTTTTAGTGTGAGGAAGTTGTCTTTGGGATACAGAGAGGCATCTCCAGCTAGTGGTCTGTCCCAGTTAGAGGGACTGTTTATTGACTTTAAAAGAACTTTTTCTGCAGACAGCCTCTTAGATACTCAATTTCCAAATGGCTTCAGGTAGGTGAAATTAATTCCGCAGTGGTTATTCAGGTAATCAGCCTTGGGACTTAGCCAGAGGGGCAAACACAGATTGCAGCAGGAGTTTTGCTTCAATTTTGTTTGCAGATAAGGACCATCTATCTATAGATCCTATGGGAAGATGAACAAATGAGAAAAATAATAGCAGAATCTGATTAGTTTATGCTGAGATTTCAATGCAGAAGGAAGGGAAGATACAAGGCTCTCTCCAGATCAGATGTTACTGCACTCATTTGTTAATGTGCGTCCTTGAATGGAATTAATGAAACCTTTCATTATAGATCAATATGCTCTTTGACTAGAGAATATTATGGGTACCTATTGTATATGCTTAATTAGATTGAAATTGCTTTCACATTTCCTTTATATTCAAAAAAAATCTGATCTCAGCAGTTTAAAAAAGGGAATTATAGAAGTTATCCCCTCCACCATGCTGCTAGAGTCAGCAAGAGAAGGGGAAGACGGAAAAACTCCTCAGCCAGGTCTCAGGTCTCAGCTTGGTAGCAATTTTGGCAGAGCTCACTAGTGCTGCAGTGTACCCATGACAAAAGCAACTGGTAATTCTTTCACCATCACCAGGAGATTGACAGGTGTCCATTAAAGGCAACAGGTTTGGACTGGGTCTATGTGATCAATTTTGAGACATACTTGCCTTTTTAAATTTCTGTCCAAAACCAATTTCTTGACAAAACTGTTCCAAATTAATGTGCACCACCCTCCTTCCTCACCCACATCCCCACAAAAACATTCTCAAGGGATCCTTTGCATGTTTCATTTCTCGATGGCCTTTATTGTTCCTTGAATTGTCTCTCAAAACCAAATCCTAAACCACCAGTCCCACAGCCCTATTGCTATCAAAATGAAGCCCTTTAGTACTTCAGTACTAATTAGTCTGCTGTGCTGTTACCTCATGCTTTCAGCTCAGTCCCTGGGATGTTTCCAGGTTTGTTCCTGGCTGTCCCAACCACAGCCCCTGCCCTGGTTTCTCACCCTGTTCAGCCACCCGGGTCCCCAGGTGTGGCCCTGGGGCTGTGTCCGTGCTCCAGTCACTGCCCCACATCCTCATGGCACACCCAGGCCTGTCCCTGGGCCTTTCTGAACTGAAATGTCAACTCCCAGCCACTCTCTGAGGCAATTTTTATCCTTAATTCTCCAAGCCCCAGCTTTGCAGCCAGAAGGCTCCTGCTGTTTGCCTGGGGCTGGCATGGGGCAGGATTGGGGTTGTTTAGCCTGGAGAAAGGGAGGCTCTCTCTCCTTAGAGCTCTCTACAATTCCCTGACAGGAGGTCACAGCCAGGTGAGGGTCAGACTCTGCTCCCAAGGAACAAGAAACAGGACAAGGGAAAATGGCCTCAGGCTGTACCAGGGGAGGTGTAGATCGGCTATCAGAGAAAATTTCTTCTCTGAAAGGGTTGTCAAGGGCCTGTCCAGGGAAGTGGTGACTCAACCACTCAAAGACATGTAGATGTGGCACTTGGGGACATGGTTTAGTGGTGGATTTGGCAGTGCTGGGAGAACGCTTGGACTTGATGATCTTACAGGGCTTTTCCAACCTAAACAATTCCGTGACTTAGTGTTCCACTGTGCTACGTTCAGCGTCCCCCGGCCTCCTAAGGATGCATTGTTTGTCAGCTTTCCTCCTTCCAAATTCCTTGTTTGTATAGTGGCAGCTTTTTTGCCAATTCTTTTTTTTTTTTTTTTTTCCTTTGCCTGGAGTTATTGGCAGAGCTAATTAACTACAGAATATAAAAGCCTTGCTCTCCAGGGCAGGGTGGTGTGGTCCCAGAGCAGCACCAGTGCTGCCTTGGGGCCTGGGGAATGAGCAGAGAGGGATGGGTTGCCCGAGGATGGGCAGAATATCTTCACAAAGAGGTACCAGGTTTATTCCAGCAGTGAATACAATCCTTATTCTGAGGGGGCCACGTGTTGCATCCTTCCTTGCTCTGCTCCACGGCCACACAGATGGCACTGGCTGTGCTCACAGGGGCTGGGGCACGATGGATGCTGATGGGTGAGAGGGGAATTGCAGGCTCACCTGTGCCTGCGTGGCTGTGAGGGGGCTGCGTGCTGCCTCTTGGTGTGGATGGGTGCACGGGCTCAGGGTACTCCTCCCTACGTTCACGGAGCTCCGCCACTGCTGGGAATCACTGCAGGTGAGAAGAACGGCGAGTGGGAGACGGGCAGCCCCTGGGGCAGGCGTGGTGGAGAAGGAAAGAGTCCCCCCTCCACCTCCAGGCCTGACCTGGCCTCTGGCTGTGAGCTGTATGAGACCAAGATTTTTCCACATCCAGAAATGCTTGAGGAACTTCGTCTTTTTTTTTTTTTTCCCTTTTTTTCCCCCTCCTCCTCTTCTCTTTTAATCCCTGTGGGGCTCTGTGATTTTTCATAGCTGGACTAAAGTTGTGTCAACGGGAGACTTGCACCATAAAGAGTGAAATGTTAAAGAAAGCTACAAGGAACAGCTTTGAGGCAAGGTTTCAAGCTTTGTCATCACGCTTGAAGAATTTTCTGTTTAATGTACTGTAATGCAGTATTCAATGGGGACAAGTTTAATTGAGTTTTACACAACCCAGTTGGGAGTAGTGCTGCAAGGTAGGTGATGTCTAGGTTTTTAATCTTCCACTCGTGGGGAGGGGACACCCCGCCCCTGCCCGGGCACAGGGACGCTGCCCTGGGCTCCTTCCCTCTCTCGTTTCGCCCCTCCAGCCCCAACTTCTCCCCGCGGGCATCAGCGGAGCGCCAGGAGCGGGGCCCTGCGGGAGGGCAGGGCCGGGGGGCTGCGCTCCCCTGGGCTGGGGGGAAGGGAGACGAAAATCGAGACGAAGCAACAGCCTCCAGCTTTTCCCTTCCTCTAATCTTGCTTCACTCCCCTTGCTCCCTCTCCCTCCCTCTC
>NW_008238440.1:2548802-2565678 GCF_000691975.1 Corvus brachyrhynchos | reverse complement strand
CTCTCCGGAGGGAGAAGGAAAACGCTCTGGCAGACGCTGCTTTTTTTTCTTTTTATTTTTTTTTTTCTCCCTTCCGTTCTTGCTCGGGGGCGGGGAGGGGGAGGGCGAGCGTTTGGTCGTTTTAAAATGTTCCTCTGGAGAAGCAGATGCCGAAAGCCCCGAACTGAAAATCTTTTACTTGCGCCGTAGCTCCCAGGCACGAAATGGATATGCAGGAATTAGGAGTGCATGAAACGAAGACTACTCTAGCCAGAATGAAAAAGGGAAGGACTTTGATTTATACCCTTTCCCCCCTCCTATATTTATTTATTTAATTATTTTGCTGGCTTTCAAACGCATTACTATTCACAAGGTACCAAAATGGTATCTGTCTCTAGCACGGGCTAGTCCAAAAAGCATTAGACTCCTGGGTGATGCATGCATAAGCACATCCCCAAGGAAGGTAAAATAGATCAGGCTGCGGGTCCCCATAAATACCATTAAGTTTAGAATAAAAGTGCTTCCTGTGCAGCCCTTCGGGAGCACATATAGCAGTCTGACATCATGATACAAATGCCTTCACCTCCTATAGAAGTCCCCCTTTATTGTCTACTCTTTTAAATATTCATTTGGTGAGGAGAGTACCAGTATATGCTGGGAGAGCTGCTTTGTACCGCTGCTACAAAGGACAGAGTGGCTGTGTAACACTGTATTTACCTACCCAGATATCTGTGACAAAGGAACCTCTTTAGCAAATGAGGTCACTAATTCAGAAATTGGCCCTTTATGAGGAGAATGCTCATTTCTTTTTCACGTTCCAGTTACTAGCAACTCCCTGGGAAAGACTTTCTTCCTGTTGATTTGTGATGGTGATACGATAAGCTTTTTACAGACTCCGTGCCTCTCTATTAAGAAATTAAATGTTTTGAATTATTTAATAATGGAACTGTTGAATACGAGAGGCACAGCCAGGCTCAGGAGCAGGGAAGCACGCACTCAGGCACTGCTGGCTGTCCATCTCTTTTCCCCCTCCCTTGCTCTTCCGTCTGCCTCAATGTTTCCAAAGTCTGTGTGATTCTCCAGGTAAATACTTTGTTCTCTTTTTCCGTGCTGGCTAACAGATCCCAATGAATAAATTGCCTTTCAGTGTAGAAGTCCTGCAATAATTAATCTGACATCTGCCTCAGCCAGGTCTGTCTGCTGAGGTTTGGAACACAAATCGATGCTTGTGCTCGGTCCTTGGACTGATTTTATAAGCGGAGATATGTGCGAGTCCATGGCAGTGGAACTGCAGATGTTTGCTCAGGAGCAGCAGATCCATGGCAGAGCTGCACAGTTCGTGTGGCTGGGAGAGGGGCAGCGAGAGCAGGGGGGAAATTGGCAGCACAAGATCTGGTTTGACTTCATGCCTTAACACACAAGGCATTCTTGCAGCACATTTCTGAGTCTGGAAAAGTCTATGCTCTAGAAAACAGAAGTTCCTGGCTGTAGTTCAAAAGCAGTTCTCCTGCCTCTTGCAGAAGAACAAAATAAAGTTACAGAACTAAGAACAAGATCTTCAGTAAAAGAATTGGAAATTCCTTAGGAAAATTTTACCTAAAGGACATCCTTCTTTGGCAGGCTCTTGCTCTTAGGCCCTGAAATAGGATTTTTATTTATTTATTTATTTATTTTACTTCAGCCTTGCACATCAGAGAATGAGCATGAACAGAGAATGCTATTTATAGGCTTCTCCACATCAGCTTTAACTTTGCTACAATTACAAGTGTTGCCTGTCCAAAAAAATCAGTAGGAACTAGATTACTTCATTAGCAGAAACTCTGCCACAATAGGACATGCAAAGGGATGAGATAAGTCATTGCAATTTATCAGCAGCAGTTTCAGAGGAAAATATGTTGATTGAAAATGGTTGATTGAGAGATAGGACAGCTAAATTAATTTTTCTTCTGCATAACAATATGGGGAAACTGCAAAGATTGGAGTGATTTCTGTGATTTATCTGATAAAATGCTTTAGAGTATATCATGTGATTTCAGCTTCAATTAATATGCTATTCTGACAACATCTGACATATTTAATTTAGTGTAAGGAACATATGTGAAGTTCAGAGTTACAGTAGACTGAGACTAGCATTCTTATTTTCTGTGTAACGTAACAGGACAACTTGACAAACAAACCTTTTAGTGATGAGAATTCCACAATAGAAGCTATTTCTAGCTCAGACATCACAGACATTTCAAGTCATCTCACACCTAAAACTAGCATCTCTTCTTTTTGGTGAACCCCCTAACTGAATTTTGAATCCATTTTGTGAGCTGGATGTTTAGTGAAATATCTTCAGCGTGTGAGAAGCAGAGGTCTCATCTGGAATCAATTAATTTGAAACAGTTTAGCAACATACTTCCTGGACTTTGTGTGTGTGTGTGTGTGTGAGCTCCTCTACCAGCATTTTCAGCTAGAATCTGTCTATAATTTCTTATGCCATACCCATTTTTATGTTTTTAATGGCACTTCAACCTTCATTGTTCCTTTGTTGGGGCCAGCCCAAGGCTTGGGGACAGAAATGACAAGATGGCCATTGATTTAAATGGAGACTGGGTCGGGCGCTTTGCCTGGGTGAATTAAGAGGACTTTATGGCCATTTTATGTCATCTATGTCTTTTTACGTCAGATACGTTATCTCTTACCGGTCGAGGAGCACTGTAGCTGTCCGGTTTGATACATGCTGGACATGGAGTAAAACTCTTTTATAGTATTTTAGGAGGAAATGTAGCAGTCCTGTGTGGGGCTTTGATGCTGAGGGCTCTTAGGCTGTGAGCGAATCGCTCCGTTGGGTGCATTATCCCCGGGTGAGGGAGGGCTTGGATCCCTGTGGCTGCTCCGAGGGGCGCGGGGCTGGCGGCGGCCGGGCTGCGGTGCCGCGGGCGAGCAGCAGAGGGCAGTGCTGGCCCGCGTGTTCCCGGCGCCCTTCCCGCACCGGGAGCATCCCGCGGGATGCGGGGCCGGACCCGCCGCGCCGGGATCACGCTCCGCGCTGCCCGGGGTTTAGCAGCCCTCCAGCCGCTGCTTCGCCTCACCTGCAGTGGCACGGCACCGTCTTGGCTCTGGCGGAGGAGTTTTGGGATGCTGGAAGTCAGGCTTGTCTGCAGACAAGCTGACTCCACAGCTGGAGGCTGGGTGTGGAATAACCCCCCTCTTGGAAGGGTTTTGCTCTCTCTTTCGTCCCTTCTCTAAGGCAGTGCCGGTTCATGCCATGCCAAGAGTAGAGAGGCGGAAAAAAAAGATACAACAAAATAAAATTTATTTCTTTCAGAGATGTTATCGGGTTAGAGAGTTCTTGTAAAGACACCCTTGATAGGAGGAAAAAAAAAAAGACATATTAGGCCAAATTGGACTAGTTCAATCTGTACACATCCAGATCAGTGGAGCCTACAGCTGAAGGACTGAATAAAGCAGATTGGTCCAAATCACTTCCATATATCCTGCAGCACCTTGGAATACAAAAGATGTTGTCACTACCCATGATTGGAAATCAGAGAGCCACAGAATGGTGTGGGTTGGAAGGGACCTTAAAGCTCATTTCCTTCCACCCCCTGCCATGGTCAGGGACACCTTCCACTATCCCAGGCTGCTCCAAAGCCCATCCAAGCTGGACACTCACCAGCAAGGACATGCATGACTGTACAGATGTGAAACGGTTGCAGGCATAGAAAGAGGCTTATTCCACCTGCCTTCTTCTGACACTCTTCAAGACATCCTCTCTGGGAGTGTTCCGACAGACTGGATCTTTGATTTGACTCAGACCAACCCCATTCCTGTGTATGAAAAGAAGAGACCATAAATAACAAAGTGGAGAACTCTACAATATTGCAGAACATCCACTGCGTGCAGCCAGAGAAGTTCATTCATGCACCTAACCCAAGTTCTTGCCTACAACTGATGCCAAACCCAGGCAACACAGTGCCATGATAGCTGTACAATTTTCTGTCAATGGCCTGAGAGAGGATATTAATTAAGAATTATTGTAGAGGAGCAACCCTTGGCGAGAGTGTCAGTGGCTCCTGCACAGGGAAACAAGTGGGCACAGGAGACCTGTCAGTGTCCATCCTCTGTGCTGCAGGGCAGGGAACATCCCTTCAGCTGCTCCCTGTGCTCGGGCTGGGAGGAAAACTTCGGGCTGCCAGTGCTGCTCAAGGCCCTCCCGAGAAGATTCTGCAGGGCTGGGACATTAGCAGGGACTTTAGCGGCGCCTTTCGAGCCAGCAGGAGTTCAGAGACGAGGATCTGGAGCCGGCAGCCGGCAGCCGTGCTGCTGAGCCGTGCCCAGGGGGAAGGTGACATTAAGGCTCATTTTGCCTCACAGGGGCACCGGAGCTCCTTCCACAGCAGCTTGGGTGGCGCGGTGGCTCCCAGGCCTCCCCGTCCCGCTGAGCTCTGCCGGCCCCACGAGCCATGATTTAGCTCCTTGGTTTTAAAGTGCTGGCTTAAGCAAATTCTAAGGGGTTTTTGTGTGTGTGGTTGGTTGGTTGTTTTTTTTTTTCCTCCAAAGTCTGGCAATGAGTGAGAGCCCTCTCCCTTCTGAATCAGCAAGAGTTCATCAGAATTCTTAATTGGAATGCAATGGCAGGCAGAGTTAGAGTGGTAGAAATCAATGTAAATGGATTAAAAGAAAAGGACCAAGTAACTGAATGCAAAAGAGGAGCCAGGATTTTCCAGAGTGATTGGTGAACAGTGCAGCAAGAGGTTCCCAAATAGAATTCATTATTACGATGATGGTTTAATAGTTCATCAACAGGTAGACTGTATCCACATTATAGGTAAACCAACAGAAATTGTGGATCATGGAGTATTATAATGCTGACAAAATTGAACAGGACTTTGATATGTGGATTTCAGCTGCAGGAAATGCCTATCTAGACAGCAATTACAGTTAAGGTTTCATTAAATTGTGTTGGTGCAGACTGACACCGTTGCCATGAGCCCCCAGTGGTGCTGTGAGGACATTGGCCCGTGCAGGGGAATGCTGGAGAGATGAGCAGGAGGAATTTGATTCAATAACCCTTGAAAACACACAGGTTTTGTGTTTGCGAGCTGCACAGCACCGAGCATTTAACTCCCCTATCCTTGTATGGTGCAACTGGTGCAGGTTTTCGTGCCCCATGAGCAAGCCCAGCCTGAACTCAGTCTGGCTGGGTCAGCTGTGCACAGGTTTGTTCCTGGATCCTGTCCTCCAAACCAGGACAAACAGTAAATCTGTGCCGTGCCCTCTCACAGCCCCATTGCCTCCCACGTGAGCCCCTAATCACACAGTCTGTGCTGGCCTGGGAAGCTCAAAACTTCCTTAACTCTGTGCCAATCCCATTGAAGGGCTGCTTCTTCTGCGCCACATTTTAGTGCTCTTCCTTCCACATCAGATATTCCAAGTGAGAGAGTTACACTTAAGGTTAAACTGCTGCCATATAAACTCTGGTTCAACATAATTTTGATCCCAGCGAGGCTGCTGATATATACTTTTAAATAAAATCAAACTTCAGAAACACATTAATTGGTCTCAGTGGTTAAGTTAAATAGTTAAATACATGCATACATATCATTCTGCCAAGGCTAAGTCATTAGTTCAGTGGAAAGCAGAAATGATAGCTCTATTGGAATCAGGAGACCAAACCCTATTTCCATTAATGCTAACTGTTTTATTAATACATGCATGTGTCGGCATTAAGTCATAAATTTAAATGGTCTGTCCCTTCTTGATTTAAAGTAATTATCTCACAGATCTTGGCTGCTGAATGAGTAACTCAGTTACTCCTTTCATCTTTTATCAACTAAGTTTTTATTTTTTTTGGGTGTGCGTATAGACATTGCAAGGCAAGCAAAAGAAATAGAGCTTGTGCAAAGCTGGCTGGGATTTGAACCAAAAATAAATGTATTTTCATTGCCCAAGTAAAATATCTGTAACCATGCCAGCCCCCAAACAAGGATTCCCAGACCTTTAGTCACAGACCTGCCTGCATCTTATGTGCACTTTGTACACTCATTTATAGAAGTGACTGGAAAACTTTGATGGAAGCAACAAGTAAGGCTTGCAACCTTTATATTGTTCAAGGGAAAGGACATTCAAAAATTTATCCCTATTTTTTGGACATAGTTTAATTTGATAAAGAGAGATCCCGAGATAAATACAGGACTTTGAATGGCATTTAGAAGTTAAGAATGGTCCCATTAGAAATGGAAAAAACAGTTGAAGTGTTGGGATTCAACTCCAGGATTCAATCTCATCCTCTCCAGAGCAGTGCTCCCTTCAGAGACCTGACCACACACTGGTGCAGTTAAATATTTCTCAGCATCACTCAGCTGAGGTGAGAGTGGTAGCTGGCCATTGAAGACAAGGTCTTAGGGCATTTCTTCCTCTCAGGGCACTGCCTGGCCAGGCAGGAATGACTGTGAGCTGTTTTCCTGGAAGGAGCAGTATCAGAGCAGCTGAGTGCTGCTGGGTTAACTCAGCAGGTACAGAGCACTGATCAAACCCTCCCATTTCATATTGCATGAGCCGCAGGGATCAGCAGCCTGGTGGAACTGAGAATCAGTCAAACATTTATCCAGTGCACACAGAGAACAGATATTTTTTATGATAATGGCTCCTTTCCATTCTCTTTCAGCATATTTTTCTTGCAACTGAAATTCCAGAGAGGATCTTCAATATTTCACATTAGTGAAAAGTCACTGTTCATTCACAGTTTCAAACCCAATTTCTCCAGACGTAAGAGGTTCCAAAATTTTGAAAAGCAGCTGAATAATAATTTTACTTGAGGCTCTGATCCAAAGAGAAAATTTTGTCCACTGCTGATTGTTGCCTTTTTATTTGTTACTGTTCCAATTATAGCTGGTATAGCTGGGAGAATATGGCTGATTAGTATGCATTTCAATTCTTTTTAGCACGGTGGCAATTTCCATAGCATTTCTTTTTCTAAAGCCAGAAGAAAACAGAGCAGGCAGTGGCATTTGCATGCAAACAATTTGTCATTTACATACAAAAGGGCTGATTGGGTAGGAATACATGTGGCTATAGGTCAGACAGGATGGTCATAATTGCTCTTTCTGTCCTGAAAATCGTAAATTTTGCAATATTTATATGAAAAATTATGTTCATAAATTCATTATGTTCGTGTTTCAAGTATTGAGTTACAAATCCTCTTAGAGATCTTTGGTTTTCTCTGGTGCTTTGGCCCTGTAGGTGAAACTGGTTTTAGCTGATCCGCTCCTCAGAGCTTCCCAATCCTGTGCTGCAGGCCACAGTCCTGGACAAACAAAGCTGATTTGGGGAATTCAGAGCTAATTGGGGCACCTGCATGACCTGGGTCACAATGAACCATGTTCAATAGTTAAGGCTGATGTCTCTGTGCCCTTGGAGTCCTGCCTGTGCTCCTGGGCTTGGTTTGGGGTCTCTCAGGTTCCTGCACCTTCAGCTGGAGTTCACTGAACTTGCTGATATGTGGATGCGATTCCTTGGCCCCCACTTTATTAGATCCTGCTCTCCCTCTGCAGCTCCAAATCTAATATTCAGTGAACATTTCACCTCCAGAATTTTCCACTTTTCAATGCAAACTTTGCCCTCTTACAACATCACCTTTAGCAGGTACAGAGGCCTCTTTGACCTTTCTTTTTTATTTTCATATTTCTCCTTTACTCAGCCATCTCCACTTGTGTTCAAAAGTGGAGGCATTCTTCTCGGCTTCCTTGGCTCAGGCTTATCCAACGTTTGCCTTCTCCTCTGGCTCTTCCTACTCCCTGAATTAAGTGAGGTTTCCATGCCCAGCCTGCAGGGCAATCACACCCCTTCACAACAAGCTTGGAGCTGATGTCCAGTGACCTTCCGCTGACATTATTTCACTTCTTGGATCCAACAGCAAAACCTCATTTTTCTGTGTGTTTGTCTCAGTATATGTCAAAGTGCTGGGAGCAGCTAAAATTAGTTCCCAGTACCTTCAATGACTTCAATAATTATTTACTTCATAAGAAAATAAAACTCCACATTCAAACGAGGCAACAGAGTGTGATCTGAGAAATACTTAAACACCCTCATGAGAGAGGAAATGGGAACCAGCCCTGCTGCCTTACTAGATATGTGCAATATGCATCTGTCACATGGAAATAGGGCATGATGAACTCCATGGAAAATGTAGCATGAGGATTTACTCCAGGCTTCAGTGATGTGCTGTCATTCTGGAGCATCACAAATTACCAACTGGCTGCTGGCTTGGGCTTTAAAGGAGCAGTCAAAACACATGAGGAAAATCAAAAGTCAAAAGTCAAATTGCTAATTTTTTTCCTCATGGCATGCACTTGACATAGATTTCCACCTTATTGTGCCCTTCAGTGTGGATTTGTACTTTTCGAAGGCATGGGTAATGTCCACCTTTGTCAATGCATGCTCAGAACTTTGTTATTGTTGTTAGTAGTCTCTTTAAATAATTTTTATGAGCAGATGAGTTTAAATTATTTATCTGATGTTTGCACTTTGCTGGTTAAATTCAGACTGGTGAACCTGATCTAAACCAGAGAAATTGTGCTGGAGTCCATGGGGTTATTCACTGACATTGGGATTGTTGATCTGTGCCCTTGATATGGCATTTGAAGGAGTTTCGGTTGTTACACTGATTTTGTGTCTGAATTTAGGTGGAGTTGTGCATCCCAGGACTAAGCCAGGTTTTGGTCCTACCAGAGTCAGGAATGCTCTCAATGCACCATCAGATGGATGAAATTACACTGATATTTGCTTAATTATCCAATCAAGTTCAACACGAAATTAGTTGGGCTGAAATAACCAAGTCGGCAGAGGAAGTGCCAGCTCTGAGATTTACCAAGATTTGACAGATGCTCATTGCTGTGACCTTGGTTTTTTGGTTTTTTTTTTATGAGCTGGATGTCAGGGAGAGTGTTCCTGGAATTTCTGCCTTCCTGGGATCCTGAGGGCTCTGACCAGACTGTGCACGTCTCCCACCAGTGACGGACTGGGTGCATTCTGTATTTTGGTCACAGAGCTGTGAAATCCTGCTCCTGACTGTCCCCACAAACAGTCTGGGGAACAGCTCAGCCTTTATGGTATTCCCCTTCAAAAATGAGTGACCAGCAAGTCATTTCTTGGAAGTTGTACATCATAGGAGAGCCAACAAAACTCGGGACTTTTAACTTCTATTGACTTTTTTTTCCCCAAAAAATTTACAGAAGGTCATTGATACTTTTTAAGAAAATAATGTAAATGAAATTAATCATGTGTACAAAAGACTTTTCCATTGCCATTTGATCATTTTGCCTACTGGAGGGGAGAAGGAGAATGTTTTTGCCTAGAGGTATCTCCCATCTGGAAATCACATCCATTTTTACTAGAAATGAAACCATTCAAAATAAACTGGAGTAAAGCTTGTGTTTTAACTGTTTCCATGTGCTTTAAAGTAGGCTATATTTAACCCGTAAGTGCCTTGGGCATTTTATTACTCTGAGTTAATGAATGCTAATTGCTTGTTGAATTTGAGACCAGCAGCTCCTCCTTTAACGCTGTTCACTGGTGTTACCAGGAGTGTTTGCTCAAGGAGGAAGGTTTCCCATTTCACATGTTAGTTATATGTGCTGCTCCTCTGGCTCTATGAAAAACGCATAAAATTGTGTCTACATTGACTTCTTTTCTCATTCTTACCAATTCATTATGCACATTTCCCCTCTGGGCTTTGCAGAAGGCCCCAAGTTTTATTTTCCCACAAATCAGAAACATCCCAAATTTCTAATAATTTATCAAGCATTTTACACGTAAATACTTGGCTTTCCATCTACATCCTCATGCCCCCAAATAATTTGCCTGTTATCTAGGGGAAGGCAGGCATGTTCATTATGCTTTTTGCAGCCTGTATCCCTGTGAATTGAGATGTCACTCTGCATGACAGGGATCCTTTCCACAACTGTACTGTGAAGGACAGATGCCTTTCTGCTGTGAATGGGACCAGAAAAAGTCCTGTTGCAGAACTGTTTTTGCCACATCTGAGTAGTCTGGTGAGGTCATTTCCATAATCCATGGAACAGCTGCTAAAATTTGGGGTTTATCCATAGCTGTGTTGTTGGAGCTGTGTAGGAAACTGAGTGAGAGATCGCTATACACTAATTATGCCTTCTAATTATGTCCTTTTAGTAACCTCCTCATGTCCCGAAAGAATCTTAGAATGAATGAAGAGGAGCCTAATTCCTCATTTATGGAGAGGAATTCTCTCAGTAATCATAGTCAGAATGGCAAATCAGCTGAGAGCACAGCGTCTGCATTGACTTTAGTTTCTGTTTTTGTGCAGCCAGCATGATCAGGGCTTTGACTTGGTCACGGCCCAGATGATTTCATCCAGGTTCTTGCATTGAGGAGAGGGAAGGCTTAAATCTACTTGGTTTTCCTATTTGAGGAGTGTTGTTTCACCTGACTAGAGGAGTCTGTGCCCACTCACTTTTCTTTTGGGGGAAATAGTTGGGAAGCATGAACGTGATGAAAACTCCTGCATTGCCAAGGCAAACCCCTTTTCTTCTCAGCAGCATTGTTATCTCTCAGTGTCGTGCCATCTAAAGAGCAGCTCCCAAAAATTAATATTAAGACAAGTTGACTAGACTGGGAAATAATTTCAGCTTGTTTAAAAGAGAGAGGTTCAGCCTTTCAATGAGCATGCCATCAAGCGTGTGGTACAGGGATCTCCTGGACATACTGTGCCTACTGTGCTCCTACTGGAGCAGCATTCCCAAATGATGCTGTGGGGCTCACTTTGGAATGCCAGAACGCTGCCTGAAGTCTGCTACCCTAAGGGTTAAACCCCACGTGGGCCAGTTATCTGTGTGGAACTTCAAACAGCCACACTCGACATCAAAAAGGGACTGCAGCAACTCCTTGATCAAAGCTCAGGTAATTTAATTATTTGCCTTCATGAATCAAGGGGTCCTTGAACAAGCTCGGGATGCCTGGATATTAGAATATGGGAAATTTATTGTTTCACTCCTTCTAATATTCCAACATCAAAGAGAGCCTGTTCCTGAAAACAAAGAAGTGGAAAGTCAAAGAATTCGAGCAAAAGCTAATGTGGAGAGACTGAGTTTTCTAAGGTCTTTGTGAGCTGGAAATTAAGATGATTCCTGTGGGGTGAAGTATTTACCACTGTGATTCTTTGTGTCTGTTTTATGTAAGAAAACATCTGTCCCATGCTGAAATGCTCAGCTCCTGCTCCTGTACAGTCACTTAGTTGCCGTAGTTTTTCCCTGTTTCTCAGTTTCCGGCGATGTCTCTCATTTTGGGTTGCAAATCTCTCTTTGCCAAGCTCTGAGTGGCTCTCTGACCACGTCACGCTTTGAGATTCTAATTAGCACGGTGCAATTAGACTGGGCACCCTTGTGCGGGGGAGGCGGCTCCCGCAGCATCCCGGCCAAAAGCCGGGATAAATGCCGGGAGGGGAGGGATGCTCGTGGCTGAGGGAGCAGAGCTCAGTCCCGAGCGCTCCCTGTGCCTCTCACAGCGGCGGCGGCAGAGATAGTTCACAATTAATGAAGCGAAAATGGATTGGCATTTTTAAAACCCCAACCGTAGCAGAGAAACGTGTGCTGACACCAGAATGGATCATCAGCCCGCAGAACTAAATGTTGCTTTATTTCTAGGAGAAATTTGTATCTTTCCCTTTTCTTTTTATTTTTGCATTCTCTTTCCTCGGTCTGCCAAATTTTCCTTCTCAGCTGTGGGCCTGACCCCTCTTTTTTCCTTGTTCATGGAGCAAACATAAAATACTAGAATTTCTTCTGGTAAGTGCCAGCCTTGGTGTGTGTGTTGTGTGTTTATGTGCTACGTCATTTCTGCATAGGAGCTCTCCTTGTGCCTGCTGCCCTGGTTTTGGATGCGTTTGATTCACAATCTGCACCAGTCCTGTGTGTGAGGCTGCTGCTGAAGGCAGTGAGATGTCTCTGTGCTTCCTTGTATCGTAGCAGGAGCAAAAATAAATTAGTGGGAGACAAATCCACACAGAGAGGAAACAAATGCAGTCGCTATGTGCGGTGACAAATGTTTCTGAGAATGATAAAAAAGTTACCTAAATAGAAAATAAAACAGTGGCTCATTCCACCTGCTCGTATTTACCTGTGAGGTAAGAGCCACAGATTTCTAATGCTGCAGATCCTTTTGCAAATGAAAATCTTATCTTTAAAAATGCAATGGAATTTTTTAAGAGAAAGGGCTGCAAAATGCAGAATACAATAAATAAACTACTTGATTATTTTATACAACACAGTAAATAATTAAGTTAGCAATGCAGTATTCTGCAGCTCACTGGTGAGGAGATCTACAGAGTATTTTGTTTAAATAGTGAGACGATGCTTGGAGAGATGTTCCTCTGCTTGGTGTAAAGAAGGTATAACCTTCATCTATTGATTAACTGTAGAACAGGTCTATCAGCTCTGAGTATCACAGTTCCTTACAGACCACAGAATTTAATCAACTGTGCTCTGTTTTAGAGACATTTCAAATTCCTACAACAAAACCCAGGCAACTGTTATTGGAAGAATGTTTTGTTAGAAAGTTTTAAAACCATCGAGTCCCATTTTCCAGTTTCTTTAATTTAGACAGGGAACTTTTAAGCCTGAAAGACTTTGCTTTTAATTTCCATGAACTAAACACGGTCAGTTTATTACCAGGTGAGAACCTCATTCCTCATTTTCTGAGAAGTCAGCCAGCAGAAAGGTGATTTTTTCGCTCAAGGGGAAGTTGCTTTGTTAGGATTTCCCGTAGCATCCCAGACAGCCAGGCAGGATTGCCAAAAAGTTTTCCAGGCCAGGCTGGACAGGGCTTGGAGCAACCTGGTCTAGTGGAAGGTGTCCCTGCCCGTGGGAGGGGGTGATCTTTAGGATCCTTTCCAACCCAAACCATTCCATGATCCTGTATGGGAACATGCACCCCTCTGGAATGTCAGTCAGAGACAGCTGTGAGTTCTCTGATGCAAACAGGAGCTTATGACAGCCTCAGTTTGTGCCCCAGGAGCTCAGAGGTTCTGTGGGCAGTGGATGATGCAGTGGCAGAGCTCATGCCCGTGCCATTACCAGAGGAGGAGGAATTGATTAGCTATAACACACTTCATTAACACTGCACTTTCTCAATCATTGTAATTGTGGCTCTTCCCCTAAAACATCAAGTGGAGCAGGTTTTGTTTCAACCAAATCAATCTAATGTGTTAGAATTTACATAATTTCCTCTTATTCCGTTTATGGAGTTTTTTCAGGAATTTTAATTTGCATTGTCTGTATAGTCTATAATCAAAGTGTTAAGAGCACAAGGTTTATTCATTATGTATGGCATGTGGTGACAAATTTGCATAATGGGCCACATCTTGCTGAAATATTCCTTCTTTCCCCACACCCACCTTGGCAATTTTGGCTATAACTGGTTTTCTATAAACCCGGTGATTCAATCACACAGGACTTTCAGTTCCTTGGAATATTTGTTGAGGAGAAGTATCCCTATAAAAATTAAAAGTGGATAAAATATCATCCTGAAAGAAGAGAAGGGCTAAGGGAAAGCCTTGAAAACTGGGCTGTGCTTCCTGATTTAGGGAGAAAGATGATATAAACCCGCTGTTGAGTGAAGGTGAACACTGAGAACATGAACGGAAAGGTGTCTTTTATGTTTGTTGAGTGGCAATTACTACATAGACTCTTTGTATGAAAATTTTCAGGACTAAGTTAGGGATTAAAAAGCCATAAAGCAATTAAGGTGCTGTCAATGAAAACCTCCATCACAGACTGTTGTCTGCCAAGGCCAACATGTGTTTATGAAAATGAAATGCTTAGCAAAATTTTATTTTTTTTAATAGAAGATTATATATTTTAGCAAATAGAGGAAAAAAATGTAGGAGCTAAAAATATTATCTAAATGAGGGATGTAATGCATCTTTTGGTTTGGATACACAGGCCCTCTATGGAGCATCTCTGAGCATAAGATTTATCATTTAGATCTTCAGTTGCTGAGTTTTGGATGTGGCACTGTTTCATTCTCCCTTTTGCTGCCCAAGGATAGTTAGACTAAAATGTAGGCCTTTACACTTATTTTTATTATATCCAGCTATCTTACAATCCAACAGTATAAACAAATATCTTTTTTGTACTAACATGAACAGAAATTCAGGTAGTAGTACAAGATTTATCTACCTTTGATCAAAGCAAAGCTCCTGAGAGAAATGCAAAATATCTTTAGATGTTGGCAGCCACGCTCTTTGTAAGAGAGTACATGGACAGGTGTTTCAGTCCTTCATGGAAACCTTCATTCAGATAATTTTTTTAACACATCCTTAAATCCCTCATCTGAGTTCAAGAGTTTAAAGCTCCCGAAGTGCATTGTATTATTTTATCCCCTGCTAAGAAAAGGGGCTGTGGGTGTATTACATGCATGATGACTTGTGTTTGCAAGTTATGTAAGTGGAGGAGCAGACACAAATCTGACATCTGTGAATCTTTCAATCTCTGCTCGAAACTGGAGTGAGACTTTGACAAGACTGTTGACACCCAAAGTCTGCCAAAAGGCTTTTAAACAGAGTTCTGTCACCGTAGATACAACAACTGCACACAGAAAAAGGAGAGGGAGCACTCTGAGTTCACATCACCAAAGTTTTAAGATTAATGCCTAGAGAGAAGGCTGCTCAGTTGGTTTAGAGAGGTGCCAAAGACAAATGTAAAGCCACTTAGCCTTTGAGAGAAAGAAAATCCCAGAAAAGGGGAGGCTCATTTTGCACTGAGCTCACCTCTAAGAGGTCCTATTAAGGTGATTAAGCTGTAACACTCTCAAGCCCTAACAGTGGTCACTTTTTCCCCCAGCTTTTCACAGAAGTTGCTGTATGTGCTGCACAGTCTGAAAATCCCATCTCCTTCTGCTCTCCGGCTCCTCTGGCAAGAACTCTCTTCCCTACTTTCCATCTTTTTTCTTCCTTACTCATTTTCCTACTATTTCTCCACGTCTGTTAAATGCTGTTTAAAAATCTGAAAGGATCTACCAAGGTTTGCAGAGAGAGACACATAGAAAGGGCAAGTCTGTCTTGGTTGTCTATATGCCCAGCCATATTCCCAGGGATAAACTATGTGTGTGCTCAGGATTCATGTCCTTAGAGTGCTTCTGTAGGAGCTGCAGAGTTGCGGGTGAGGGAATGTGCACAGTTTTTTAATTATCTCCCCTCCCTACCCATTGTGGCCAGCTGCAGGCACCCCAAATTGATCCTGGGAGCCTTGCAGAATATTCTTGTCAAGTTCAAATCTCTCTTGAGCCGCACCCTGTTCTGGAATCTGCTCAAGCATCAGCACATCTTGCTGGTGATTAAGCACCAGCTGAAAAAACACCGGTTGGAAATGTCCCCAGAGCTCCTCCGGGCCACCTGCAGGGAGACAGCCTGCCGGGGTGAGAATGGCCGCTCCTGGAGGGCCAAGGAAATACAGGCAAAAGTGGAAATGTATGAAGAGATTTTAGGGGCGATACCAGTTCGTCCTGTCCGAGGATGTGCCTTCTCCGGGGAGCTGCAGCTGGAGGCTGCGGGAAGCACGAGCAGCTCTGTGTTTGTATTAATAGCACAGTGAATTAAACCAGCCAGGTCGGCTTGGGAAATCTCAGTCTGCAGCAGCACCTCCGAGCTGGCCTTGTCCCGCTGCTTTCAAGGGGAATAAGAGCTGCTGAAGCCTAAACAGTGCACTCAGCCTGCTACTGCCATGAGAATAAAATGCAACAGTCAGGGCAATATTTCTTAACCCAGCTCAGCAGCTCCCTGACTGCTATCGCTCCCAGCCCGCTCCCTGCAATTTCAGATACAGTTTTTCTTGTCTGTGGCTTCAGCAGCTGTCATGTAGATCAGGCTTCAGCCCAAATCTCTGTCTGTGGCACTCCATGTGAATAAGAAAAATGTGTTTTACAACTCGGTGTGAGAGATGGAAGAGAAATCAGATAAAGTTAAAATGTTTTACAAGTTTAGCGAGTTGTCTCTTGAAATGGCTACAGAGCTTGGGCAGCCGCTAAAATAAAATGTACATTAATCAGTTGAAATAGCAGCTATTTGTTGTAAATGCTGTGATGTACAATTAAACAGGACCACTTTTATTTTTCCAACAGGCTATAGCTAATCCAATTAGAGAAGTGCCTAAGATTAGGGTGATTAAAAACCAACCACACTTCCTTTCTAACCCCTGGAGGGACAGTTTGGCGCCCAGGCAGGAGAACAAGGGGATGGCTCATCTTTGAGTGGGATGTTGTGGTTTGGACAGGACTTAGGCAGCCTCGGGTCACTCACTGGGGCTGTTTTCCAATTTGTACTCTTCTTCTTTTGGAACATGGAATGGGATTTTTTTAAAAATCATATCATCCCGGTCTTTTATATTGCAGACATGTTCCTCTTCCAGGACCTGTGCCTCATTTCCCAAGCTCTGTTCTAATGGCACTTTGGGTTTTTCATCTTCTAGTGCACATCTGGAGTTTCCTACACTCAAACCTGCATGCTGCCTACATGTGATGGTGCTTTAGAGGCTGCACCTTTCTAATGTCCTTCTTTGCCTGCCTGAGTCAGAGTCCAGAAATTCCTGGTATTCCTCTTTCAGTCAGTAGTGCATAGAGGCAATTTCTTCGAGAGTTTACATGATAAAACAGAAGTGAAAGTAGAAACCCCTTGTTTTAAGTGCCTTTATTTATCTGGTGCTTTGAAACTATTAAAAATATTGGTGTTGATAGCTTTCAAAGGAAATAGATCTGCTGCAAATAGACAAAATATTCCACTAATGGTTCTTTCTCTCCTTGATCCTGTTTCAATCCAGGGACTATACAAGAAGTCCAGTTGGTTTAGACCTATTAAAACCTATTTAATAGGATTTTGGAAACT
>NW_008238440.1:2533387-2548630 GCF_000691975.1 Corvus brachyrhynchos | reverse complement strand
AGGGAAAGATCAGCAATATGACACTGCCAGCTTGAGAGGAAAAATGAGATGTCATGTACCTGAAATAAGTGCGACAAGTCTTTGTGAGGCAACGGCTGTATTTTTTCCCCTGCATGATTAGATTTTATAAATATCCTGCCGTGTTCAGGTGTGTTCTCATCTGCCCATCAGCAGTGCAGGGCTGTGCTCCACTCGCAGCTGACAAGCAGCCAGCAGCTGTTAATGACAGCACTGGGATTTTTGGCACCTTTGTTACAGTGCACTGACTCCGTGCTCACAGGGTAATTATCTCTCTGCTCTGCTCTGTGGCACTGAGCACAGGATGCGCATCACTGCTCCTTCCAGAAATTTCCCAAGAATTTCTTAGGATTTGTGGGGAAAAGGACCGTTGACTCTAAATATGATTCATGCATTATTACCAGCACCAATTCCTTGTTTCTCTTTTCTGAAGTGCTTTCAGAGAATTTTGGGCAGGTTACAGCATTGGGGTAGGGGATGATAAGCAACTTTATATATTCTTGGATAGCAAAGGAATGCTGGCACATATTTGTGTGGAAGGTGTCAGAACTTTTGAGGATGGTTAATAGGGTTAAATGCAGACAAAGACAAAGTCATGGAGGTGTTGTACCTATGATCTTTGTTTCATGTAAAGTTCTATCCTGCAGGAAGCTCTTTATGGGCTCCATCATGAGAGATGAAACGTAGGGTAGCATAAGCAGAGCCAGAGCAGGGAAGAACATGGATCCTCTTTGCTCCTTATGCACTCTGTCAGATGAAAGATATAAAATTAATTCTTGTTTATAAACTTTCACTCCAATGTTGCTTCATCTTTTCAGTGCTTGAATCTTCTAACCTATGTCCCTACTGACTATTTTTCTATACACTCATACCATGGATTCTCTTTTCACTTTCTTGGTCTCCTTCAGCTCCATGAGATTCCTCCTGCTGATCTGGCTGAGGTCTGAGGGTTCACAATGCCGCAGGGACTGGGTTCCCAACCTCAGTTCAGGTTTTCCAGCACACCTACTGCAGGCATCTAATCCCCCTTTTGCTCTCCTTTTGGTTTTGGGTTTGCATTCCTTTTCTTTCTTTTTTTTTTTAAAAACTGTAATCCTAATTATTTCAAGCATAATTACATACTTCAACATTTTGAGAGTACTAAATGTTGTGCACAACACTTAAACAGCCAGTTAATACCCTCAGAAGCAGTGTCAGCAGGCTTTTGAAGAGGCCGTGGATTGCCCAAGGCAGCTGAGTGAGGAGCAGTGGATTACTGCTGCCACAACACTCACGAGGCACCGAGCCCAAGTGCTCCTCAGAGGAGTTTCTCCTGTTGAATGATCAAGATAAAGATGCCACAGCCCTCCTAGCTCACTCAGCCGCACAAGCTTTCATTGCCTAAACCTGCGCTGACCCCTCCAAACCAGGCTGGCCTGGGCTGCAGCCATGAGATGCCTCACCCCAAAAAACATCCTGGGTGAGTTGTTCTTTCTGAAGTCACTTGGAGGAAACACCATTGGAACGGGGACCTTTGAGTGAAGGAATACCAAAGCTTTTCTTAAGAGATTCTGATAATAAGAAAATAAAGGGTAGAATTTGTTGTATTACCCTTTTCAGATTTATTTGGCGTATTTTAGCTCAGAGAAGGCAAATTCCATTTGCAGTGTTTCTTCTGTATAAAGTATCCCTTGTGCTATTTCAGTTTAAATGGTGCATGTTTTTTATATTCTTACAGAGTCTGGGAAAGCCAAGGGGTGTAGATTGGATTCATGGACCTCTAGTGAAATCCATAGTCTTGTCCTTATCATTTAAAAATAAATTTTGTAAAAATTCTTCAAAGTATATCAGTTCACAAGATGTTCCTTGAATTTCATTTGTTCTCTTCCAATTACTTCAATATGACTATTTCAGTTCTGATTTCTTGTTTCTTCATTTCAAACAGAGGAAATGTAAATATTTTATTCCTGTAGTAAAACATTCCTTGAGGAGGTGTGAGAGTACTACAGAATGAGACAAAATTCAGCTGAAACTCTGTAATAATATCCTAAGGACCTGTTAAGTTTTCAAAAGAAAGAATATTAAATTAATATAGGGTAGTAGTTTCATTAAAGTATTTTCTTCAGATACTATGATATAGAATTTCAGTATTTATTTTTCTTTTTCTTGAACTGTTATTATTTTCTCCAGCTTCTTTTAGGATAATGTCAGGTATCTATTTCACTCATAAATCCAGCAGTTGCAATCCTTTATGCAGAAAAGAAAGGACATTTACTACCTCAAAGTGATGGTTTCTCAGATGCTAAAACAGGCAAAAATCATAAAGCGACAGACTTGCTGTAATTTTAGCTACTTATTTCCTGAAAGAAAAAAAGCCTTGAATTTTTAATTCAGAGGAAAATTAATTCCATCCCTTAGTATTCTTAGTAAATGACTCATGTAACAGTTTTCAGGCACCAGCAAATCTGTCTTTGGGTAAGACATAAGATTGAACTTCAGAGGAACTGCTGACACCCACACAGTATCAGTTGGACTCAGCTGACACTACTTGCCAAATTTTTTTCTTTGTCTGCCTCTTGTTTCTCTCTAGGAGAATATATGGATATCTTGGAAGTGGTATGGAGCATGGAAATGTATGTGCAGTTAGTGGGAAGCCTTCTGCTTGGTGTAACAGCAGTAGTAGCTCTGTCTGTTCTGCGGGATGGGAACAGGGAAATTCCACCAGAACAGACTCCTGGAGCTATGGAATAGAGGTGGCCTTTACAGGTCAGGGGGCTGAAATGATTCCTTCTTTTAATATTACTATTTGTAATTAGTTTCAGATCAGGATAGTGGCATGAAACAAAATTTTCTCCAAATGTAGAAGTTATCTCTTAAAGAAATGTACTCTCACCAAAACTTCTGCTCCAAATTTGATGTTTTTTTGTGGTTCAAACTTTAAAAAGGAAAAAAAAAAGATTCTTGTGAAGAAGATATGTTTTGGGTCCTGTTCTGCAGCAGAAAGTGTTTGCTGATATAGTTCTGCCAGGATATCTGTATCAACAACGCTCCTTATTTTAAGCACAGCATGTGCTGGCAAAGAAATGCTTGTATCAGTTCATGGATAAAACTCATATGCAGAAATGACTTGGGTTCTGCCAGCTGAAAATCTTCTCAGCTTTTTGTCTTACACTGTTGTCAGTCAGGAAGGGCTGAGGCATCTCTGATGTAGGCTGGACCCAAATTTTCAGGGAGCCAGAGAAAGTGAGACATTGCTAATTTAGACATCTCCAAAGTTTCTGCTATTTTTTAAAAAAATATTTCTACAGTCACAATTTTAAGGAAACACTGTTATCACCAAGAGAAAGAGATGCCAGAGGAAAGGGATTTAAGGTCTTGTAGAAACTGACAGAAAAGGTTGATAGACTCTATGGCTAATGTCACATTTGCTAATCTAGAGAGATCTTAGTGAAAAATGTGGGTTCTTTTCCTCCCTCTGTGGATTCTTTCAAAGACTTGTTTTATGGCCTTTAGCCAGGCCATTCATCTCTTTACACCATCCCAGGTGGCTGTGCCCATCTCTTGGAATATGTTTGCACATGGTTTTAGAAGTCTGGAGGCTTTAAGAAGATAGGTCCTTCTGTCAAACCAGGAAGAGTTTCCAATCTAAGTAATCTGAAGTGGATGAAGACTTTTCTTACATAAAAGCTGTGTGCAGGAAACCAAAAATCCGTGGATGTAACAGCAACCAACAGTGCCCTTCAGTTCAGAACCTGCAGGAGCTGTAGCTCACTGTGTACATCAATATTAAATTAGCACAATTAAGCACTTCTCAGCTTGGAAATGCCACTAATACGTTGCTGGTGAACAATGTGTCATTCATGCACAGTGTGACACAATCCTCAGTGCAAAGCACCATTTCCACTTTCCTCTGTAAAGTTTATAGGTGCAGAACATATTTACTGCAGGCCTGCAGTGCTTTTCTGTCTATGTCTGAAAGTAGGACAGAAAATAAGTAAAGAAAACTCTCAAACCTCTGTCCTGGATGTGTATCTGGGTCTGCCCATAGCTGTCACATGAGGATACTGCTACACCCTCTTGCTTCTTGCCCACAAGAAATTTTCCAGCAGCACACGTGGCTCTTGAGCTTCTCTCAGCTGTGCAAAAAGCCCTCCATTATTGCTGGTACCTGAGGGAAGTGCCAGTGCCAGGCTCTTGCTCTTTCAGACTCAGCTGCCTGGCTTGTCTCTAGGTCAGAGCTGTGATGGGTGTTGTAGGTTAGGATGGGCTCGAGCTGCTGAGCAGAGATGAGACACCGAGGGAGATGCTCAAGGGTAGAAAAGATGCAAGGGATGGGAGATACAAATGCCAGGAGCATTGCTTTCCATGGGAACCTTTGAGGGGTTATTTCCCTTTCAGCATTTATGGTTTGTAAGCAATGAAACTGTGAGTTTGTGCTGTGGGGATGTAGTCCAAATACAGGGTGAGGATCAGCTGGCACCAGATCTTTTCTTTGCTGGCAGGTTAAGAAAAGTGCTTGACAAACATATTTTATATACTAATATATAGTATATAGAGAGTATATACATATATATATATACACACACACACACACACTATATGTAGTATGTATATATAGTAATACTTACTTTTTTTGGTAATATTGACTTTACCATGAATTTCTATTCTGTTTGTTCATTGTTCTTTAGATTTAGTAGAAATGGCCTGCATTTTGGTTTCTACTCTGTGTATATAGGAGAGAGTTCTGACTCAGTGTTTTATGTTCCATATTTTTTTTACTGCTCTGTATTTCATAGACTTCTCTGGGTTTTTTTTTGTCACCTTCTCTACATACAAAAGTCACATGAATTAAGCAAAACGTGTTCTTTGCTTCTGGGGTTTAGGACTTAGAAGGTCAGTTAGGGCACAACAGGAGAAGAGTTACCAATGCAGATGTACAGAAGATACTTAAGGTTGTGAAAATTAAAAAAACATGTAAATTTTAAGGCATGCAAAACTTGCTGAGTTTGGAGTGAAAGGCAGGCGACGCCTTGGCACAGCGGTTGTCGCAATGGCATTTTGTCCATCCAGAAAAAGTTGTGCATTTCCTAAAGACACTGTGAACCCATCCTGCTGTGCCTCCAGCTGGAGCTGGTTCATCCTGAGCCCTGGTTAAACAGGGAGCAGTTATGGGATGTTTTATCTCCAGCTAAAAACCACCTGAGAAAAATCTGACCTGAAACTGGTACTGAAAACACATTTAATGCAAGACACTAAAAAAGTTAATATCAATTTATTGAATTGGAGTTCTTCCTTCCCAAGAACAGGAAAAATTTACTCTTTATCTGTGTGCAGTTTATTTGGAGAGGTACTAAATGGTGATGAAGGAGGATGGAGTGCTGCTAAATACTGCAGAGATGCGCCAATATCAGCCTGAGCTTCTGCTCACATCTTACCAGGAGTGCAGAATAATACACCAGCATGGCTTAATCTCTTAATAATTCTTCTAATGAGCTGAATTTGTGCTCAGCTTGTCTCCTTTTCCCTAATTTTGTGGGACTAAAATCTGAGAGTAAATCAGATGCCATCTGGTTGCCTCTCATGATGTTTGTTGTTTCAGTGCAGCAAAGCCATTTGTGTTGTTGGATAATAAAAATAATGCTAGACCTGATATATTTTATTTGGCTTCATATCAATGGAAATAATCATGACCAAACCTGCATTTCAGCTCAAGTGGGGGGAACTACAAAACCTCTCTGTACTGCTTGTGATTGAGGCAGCCATCATGTTTGATAATTATGGCTAATGATTGTTGGAAATTGGGATACAATTCATTTGGATTTGACAGCAGAAGTGTTGGGCGTTCAACTGGATGGAGCTAAGGAGAAATTCTAACTGTGATTACTGTGGTTTATCCAAATAGATGCTCCTACCTTGCCATAAAATCCTGGTCATGTGTTCTCCTTTCCTCAGAATTTACATGTTAAAATTACACAGGTGGATGTGCCAGGACACAGGGAATAGCTCCCAGTGCCAGAGGGCAGGGCTGGATGGGAGATTGGGCAGGAATTGTTCCCTGGGAGGGTGGGCAGGCCCTGGCACAGGGTGCCCAGAGCAGCTGGGGCTGCCCCTGGATCCCTGGCAGTGTCCAAGGCCAGGCTGGACATTGGGGCTTGGAGCAGCCTGGGACAGTGGAAGGTGTCCCTGCCCATGGCACTGGGTGGGATGGGATGGGCTTTAAGGTCCCTTCTAATCCAAACCATTCTGGGATTCTGAGATTCTAAGAAAAATGTGCTGATTTGGTGTAATTAAAAACACAGAGTAGTTTTTTTTGAGTATTTTAATAGCGTTATTTAATTTTGTTACAAGAATTCATTTAACGAGTGTCATCCTACTTTTCCACTTGCAGTATGTTCATGCAATAATTACATACTAACATAATTGAAAATTAGTTAATTTCAGCAAAGGACTCAGCAAAGACCCATGTATGTCATCAACTTTCCTCACCTCACTTGACCACCTGCAAAAGGTCACTGACAAGCATTGTTAGTGCAATTGTGTTTATTCAGGCATTTCTTGTGGGCTGTTTGAAGTGTTTGGAGCTGGGTTGATGTGATGTACAAAGTGATGTGTGATAACCTTCAGTTTCCTAAATGGATCTGTAGTTCTTTGAGTTTGGATTCTGACAGGAATATTAGCAATGACAACTTGAAAGGTTGCCATGAATAGTTGCCCAAAATATGCTGTTTCAGCAAATGCACTTGATAATCTGAATTCAGGGAAGCATTTGCAGATATAGGATCTGAAAGTGTGTGAATTTGATCAAAATGTTTTAATAGGAAATTAATATTTATGGTGCTTTGGCAATATTTGCATAGCTTTTATAATGGCTCATGGGTGTATCAGACTATCTTCAATTTCTTATTATGGAGAAAGAATTAATTAGTTGGGGTAAGCAGCTAAATACGGACAAACCCCTCTGCTTTCAGGAGGCTGCAGTGAGGCTCCACTCCTCACAACTGATTGCTGAGGTTGTATCCAGGAGCCCAAGGCACAGCTGTTCATCTCTGTAAGACAGAGCAGAGAAATCCACAGTTCTGCTTTTAATCATAAAATCACAGAATAATTAAGTTTGGAAAAGCTCTTTAAGATCATTGAGTTCAACCAGCACCACCGCCACGTTCACCACTTTGAGAAGACCCTCAGCATCCCACCAGAAACTGCCACTCCTGTAGGATCCCCCACTCAGCCTCGCTGTTCCATGCTCACACTGTTATTTTTACATTTGTTTATGTTGTCTCCAGATCCAGGACTGAATCCATCTCTCTTTGTTCTACTTAAAAGATGTCAATGGACTCAAGAATCTAACAAGCAATCTATCCTCACACTGCACTTAAAATACCTCCATTGTTTTCCTCACCCAAAGATAAAAATGGACTTGTGTGTCTTGCCCTCTATCATGAAGTTGGAAAAATGTGACTCTGTAGAAAAAAATCATTATAAAAATATCTTCAGAATTCCCAGCTTTAATCACTATCCACCCTTGCCATTGAAGGCACCAGAAAGTTTGCAGCTAAGCTTTCCTGAAGGTTTTTAAATACATAAAACTTTTTTTAACCTTTTATTTAGTGTTACAAGCTGATGCTTTCAGGTCTCTGATGCCATTTTCTCCCTGACACCTGAATGAGTCATACAGTCTCCTTTATTAATTGTTTTGTTATGTTTCCTGTGCTGCTGATACATCTTTTGATCCACCTGGCTCATGAATTCTTAAGCCTGGAATTCATCTGCAAGGTTGAGCACTGCAGCCTTAGACTGTTTGTTTTCACCTTCTAATTTTTATTTACTTAATCATATGAGCACTTAATTAATACTTTCCAGTTATTTCCATCGAGGTCACCAGATTCTTCATACCCTTCAACACTTTCTGTAGTCAGGATCTTTCATCATTGTCCAATTCAGCTTTTAAGTACAAACCTCTCCTAACTATCAATATTTGTTATGTGGCGACTAAAAATCAGTGATTTTTTGATTTTGTTTCCTCTGAAGTTACTGGAACTTTCTCAGAGTAACCTTCGTTTTCCTGGTGGTGATCACTTGGTAACTGGATTCTGAAATTCAGCTTTTACTTTCCCTTAATGCCTCATGCATTTTATTATTGAAGAGTTTAGAATAAAATGTAATTTTGGATAAAGGTTAAATGTAAGTGGGTAACTTTCAGGAAATGTCAACTTAATTTTAGCAAGATTATAAAAACTTTTTTTTTGCAAAGCTTTATGAGGTGGGACGTGCTCTGTTTCTTAAGGGCTGCAGAGTCCGCAGCATTTTGGGCAGTGACCTCTCTAACCGAATTTGGGTGCTAGTTTGGTTGAGACTATGAAAGTTGGATAAAAGTAACTTGACCTTGAAGTTTTATTCACATCATTTTTATGTCCACACAAATTTGTAATGACAGAAGTTTGTCCTTTAACTAATTTTAAGTTTCGGAATGTTTGATGCTTTTTCCAGCCTATAACTGGATTAAAATAAGATATATAAGGAACCTTCCTTCATCTGACTGACAGCACAGGTAGTGCACCTAAACCCTGCCTCCTGCCAGCTGTTGAACCACCAAGGAAGTGCTGCCTCTCTCTTTTAAACTTCCTCATCCAGAGGTTGTAATTATTTGTGCAATTTGTTAAAATTAGACATTTTTGCTTTTCTCTCATAATTCCTATAAAATTTCTATATCCATCTCAGTCATTCATGCATGAATTTCTTACTAATGTTTTCAGCAAAATAATCTTCGGTTCCTTCTGAGGCTCCAAAATGTTGTTCAAAACCAGAGGGGTTTGACCACTCCTGGTTTGTGTTAGGTTAGATATTAATTAACAGGACATTTTAAGAAGGGCACAATTTCTGGATCTGGTCTTCATTTTAAAAACCATGTCTGCCCTATAGTTTGGGAAAAAAAAATAAACAGAGAGTGCTCTTGCATCCTTGTTTTCTGTGCAAGATCTTCCATTTCAACTGCTTAAAGTGCTTATTTTAAATATTGTGTTATATAATTAATAGACAAGATTGTGGAAGGGAAAAAAGAGTGCCAGGAGCTCTTCTGGTTGTGAGCTGCAGTCACAGAATCACTGAATGGTTTGGGGTGAGACCTTAAATCCCATCCCATTCCACCCCCTGCCATGGGCAGGGACACCTTCCACTGTCCCAGGCTGCTCCAAGCCCCAATGTCCAGCCTGGCCTTGGGCACTGCCAGGGATCCAGGGGCAGCCCCAGCTGCTCTGGGCACCCTGTGCCAGGGCCTGCCCACCCTCACAGGGAGGAAGGGAAGAATTTCTTTCTCACATCTGCTCTAAACCTGCAGAAACCTTGAGCTTCATGTTGGAGGAAAGCAGTAGTGAAGGAAAAAGAGGCTGCACCTTGCCTTGGTCCTTCCCTGCCACTGCAGCTGGGTCAGGTGTGTTCCCAGTGTGGTTTCGAGGAAGTTTAATGTTGTGCTGCCCTTTCTACATTATTTAATATAAATGTCAGCTCGACTCCTTATGTGCAATGTATGTTTTTTACCAGCAAGACCTAACGAGGGTCAGCCAGTGAGCCATTGTGCCTTTGCTGGCAGCTGGCTGAGAGCAATGGCAGCTGAAGAACAAGACAAAGCCTTGTGAGTCCCATTTTTCTGCCTTGCAAATGCATAGGTACTGCTACTGAAACATGCTGAAAAGGCAGTTAATTTCATCACGTGGTTCAAAATGCAAAGGTTCCGTGTCCTTTAAGTGTAGGAAATAACCTTCATTTCAGTGCTCAGATTATCTCTTTTTTCCCCCTCTTTTAATCTAAACACCCATCAAATCTGTTTGATCTGCAACCCCAGATCAAGATTTTATTTGTGTGAAGGGCAGTAGAAAACACTGTGAAGTATTTCAGTGTTTCTCAATAGCAGCTAAGTGGATAAGCTGCTGTTGCTTTAAAAATATAATGTGAAAACTATAACGAGAAAAAGTTTGGATTTGGGCCAAAAACTTTAAAACCTTTATGGTGGATTAAACTGTTTTGCAACTAAATACCGCTTTTCTCTGAAACAACCCATTCCCTCATGCAGCTAAATACTGCCATATGTTTAAATTCTTGCAGGCCTCCTAAGGCTGACCCAGAAGAAATGTCAACAAATGTTTGTGAGTCCTTGTGGCCTTGTAACATTTTCTTTAAAAAGTGAAGAATGGAACAGCAGGAGCTGTAACACTCCCCCAGAACAGACATATGAAGGCATATGGCTGACATGGGAGCCTGCTGGCTCTTCCAAGATTGCTGGCTTCATTCTTAAGGATCCTTTCTTTTTTATTCCTCAAGACAGCTAAACTTGTCTTTCTGTTTCAAGAGTGGCTCTGTTCCGCTCAGAGCTGAGTTTGGGATGCCTGGGGTCCTGCTCAGCCCCCACTGTGCCACGGGAGAGCCCACAGGTTGTTACTAAAAGTGGCAGATGGGGAAATCCACGGATGGTGAGATGTGGTTGCTCCAAGCTGGAATGTCCCTGAAGGGTCTTTAGGCAGCTCTGTGCACACAGGAGCTCAGGTAGCTGGGAAGGTTTTCTCCATAGAGCAGAAAGCCAGTGCCGGCTCTGGTTTTGATAATTAAAATAAAGGACATTTGCTGAACGGTGATGAATAGTTGCACTTAACTTTCACTGCAGATGTGGGTTTATTACTACTTCACTAAAGGGTTTGAGTTTGCTGATATGGAGGAAGATCTTCAAATGCACAGGATCTCAAGCTTTTTCTGAGTCAAAGTGATTTAATTGTATAAAACCATTAAGCTTCCAATAGAATTTATGGTCAAAAAAATCTTTGGTGCTTTGGATCATTTTTCTTCTTCCTTGTAAATGTCCTTTCCTTCAATTATTATTTTTAATTAATTGAAATATTCCTGTGCTCTACCGAGGTAACTCCAGTACTGGAAACCTCCAGGGTACAAAGCAACCAGAAGGGTAAAAACCAGCTCAGCAGCTCCACTTCCAGCTGCCTGTGCTTCAGCTTCCTGATAATGTGCACTTTTCCTCCTTGTTCCTGAGGCACTTGGGAACATCTGTGTCCATAAGTCCAGCTCTGCAGGTTTGTGTGTTTTAGAAGCTGTGAAGGCTGTGGCTGCCCCAGGCCAGCTGGGTGAAACTGTGGATTATCACCTAGATAAGGAAGAGCAGCATGTGGACTGTGCCTTGGGTACTCATCCAGGTTTATCTCTTTGATGAAACACCAGATCTTGCTCTGAAACTTGCAACTTTTGGTCATTTTTGTTTCAGTCCATTTACCATGTTTGTGGATGTGCAGTGCTTTAAACCATGAAATCTTGACCTTTTGAGTTACAGCAGTGTGTGTTTCTTAATACCACAAGATATTTCTTCACAAAGTATTTTGGAAGGCAATTTATGTAACTGCTCATAAAATTATACTGTCTTGATGTGAGGGACTGGTGAGGTTTATTTTCTCCAATGTGGCTGGGGCAGTTCCTGTGCCCTGAAAATTCAGAGCATGAACCCAGCATTTGAAGAAAATACAAACTATAAAAGGAAAAATCCAACATTTAGTGGAGTTTCTACGGTTTATTCCTCATGCTCTCTTTTTCTCTGGGCACTGCAGTTACAGTAATAAGAAAACAATAATGTAAAAACAATGAACATCTTGCATGAGATTGACAGAATGAATAATTAGATTTCTTTTTTTAAAAGGGAGTGGAGAAGCTTATTATTGTGTTGGAAACCTCTCAAATGAATTTTGTGAAGTGTTCAGCCATAATTTAGCATGCAGGATGCTGTCTGTTAGAAAGGGCTGCAGTGTAATTATCATTTCTGTGACTGGAGGACCAGCGAGGTGTTGAAGCTGAGTTGTCCACACTCAGGTAAAATCCTTAGGGGGCTTGTTTCCCAATAACTCAGGTTGACACCATCTGAACACTAAATAACAGGTTTGTTTGGATATGTTGAGCTGTCAAGTACCCATAAGTCTCATGAACTCGAAGCTGATAGCACAGACACGAGTGTGTATTTACGTTATCTGAGTGGAGAGCTCACCAAATTGAACAGTAAGTGTGCAGACAGCCTTCATTTGGCTCGGTTCCACAGCACACATATGGAAAAAGGTTGGCTCCCTGAAGAAATCATTATATGGCCATCTCATTCTGGGTTTAGAGCATCTTAACACTGGTTGTGAGAGTAAATTAGCTCACCTTGCCCGGGCCGTTCCCAGATCCAGGCGTCAATTGCTGTCTCCAGCCCCTGGAGCTGAGGAGCAGAGGCTGTGTTGCTAAAGCCAATTGTTGGCAGATGGCACCTCAGCCCAGCCCAGCCACACAAACGCGTTTATCCTCGTGCCAGGGCTGAATTAGCAGCTCTGATCACAAGCTCTGTGCCTCGGCTCGCTGTAGGACCCGGTGGGCTGGGCACACTGTGCTGTGCTAACCACATTTATTCAGCTTCAACTCAGCCTGGAGCTCGGGCAGGAAAAGCTCACATCTGCCAGCAATGCACTGTGTAGATACTCCCAGCAAAGCTGCCCAAGGCCACCCAGGAGGCTTCAGTTATGGCCTGGAATATTCTTCCATCCCTGTTCAATTCAGTTGAAAAGGAAAAAAAGTTACTGCTGTATGAAAATAATTGCACTTACCTATTTTAGAGAAACTTTTGGCAAACAGGCTTTTCTGTGCTGTTGGGGAGAGTCACATTTCTGAGAGTTGGTAAAGTGACTCCTTTCATTACTATAAAGTAATCTTTGATTTTTATTAGGAATTATAATCATGGAATCATAAAATTTTAAGGTTGAAACAAGTCCAAACTGTGCCTGATCCCCACCTTGTCCCCAGCCCAGAGCTCTGAGTGCCACCTCCAGCCCTTCCTTGGACACCTCCAGGGATGGCCACTCCAAACCTCCCTCATTTTTCCAATATCCAACCTGAGCCTCCCCTGGCCCAGCCTGAGGCCGTTCCCTCTCCTCCTGTCCCTGTTCCCTGCCAGCAGAGCCCGACCCCCCCGGCTGCCCCCTCCTGTCAGGGACTTGTGCAGAGCCACAAGGTCCCCCCTGAGCCTCCTTTGCTCCAGGCTCAGCCCCTTTCCCAGCTCCCAGGGAGGTTATTTCCATGCAATCTTCCTTTTTCTCTAGGTATGTTAACACTGGGCACTCCTTGCTCAGTCCCAAAAAACTTAGAGAGTAGCCGTGCTTCGGAAATCTGGTGAAAGAGCGGAGACAGGTTCTCATCTTTCAGCCAGTGAGGGTTTGTTGCTTTGTGTTCGCTTTTTTTTATTATTTTTATATGATCTTTATATTTTCCTAAATACATCCTCTTGTTGGTTGAATATGAGTTTACCACATGATTGCCAGGGGTGCTCTGGAGCTCATTTATTGTTATTTAAAGAACAGCCTACAGCACTCAGGACTGTCTCCATCAGGCGATATCACTGATGGATGTCAGCGGGAATTCTTCCCTACTTGTGCAGTTTCTCTGGAATATGCAGAGCACTTGCTCTGTTATGGTTTGGTTGTGTGTATTTCTACTTCACAACCACTGTTTGGAAGAAACCTCCTAATGCGCTTGCTCGTAGCTTGTTATAATTGCACTACAGAAAATGAAAGCCTTGGTGCTATTTGGGCAGCATAATGAAGAGCAGACAAATGTTAAATATTAATATCGTCAACTTTTCTGGTTCATTTTGGCTGTGAGCTTCAGTGCTACAAGCACTTCGTTACCTGCTGCAGCTGAAATACAGGTATGTGCTTAAGTTACAGCTCCAAGAACAGATAGGAAGGCAGGTTAGCAAATAAAAGTAACTCCATAAAAAATATAAGTGTATTGTAATTTCTGGAGCGATACCCTGAAATTATAGGTGGTGGAAAGTCATATCATTCTTGCTATAAATGTTGCTGGAGTTCTGCAAAGCTGTATTAGTTGTGAGTAGAAACTGCACAGCAGGCATCATGAAATGCTCCTAGACCTTCCTCATCTTCCAAATCCTTATTGATATTTAGCTGAGTTTAATGATCATTTCTTTAAAATTATATACATATACATATATAAAATATACATTAAAAGTATCTCTGTGTGCATATATATATTATATATACACGAATATATTCTACTATGACAGTATCAAGATACCGGTTGCTCAGTATTGTTCAGTTCTGAAAACTGAAATTACCAGTTAAAGAGGATTTGGGTTTCTTTTTTTTTGGAATCAGTAGTGTTTATCTTGTCTGTCTGCATTTCTTTAGGCTTTCTTTTGTCAACATTTAAAGACTGTTTCATAGACAAATTAATGTGTTTGACATTGCCTTGTCCTTGATTGAGAAGCCAACTGTGTAATGTCCTTTGAGGAAACACAAAAGGAAATGAGGAAAAGCCAGGGAGGAAAGACAGAGACAGAATGGCTTCTGGGTGACCTAAAATGAATTTATGATCCATTTTCCCTTCCTGCCACCCTCCCCAGATCTAGACAAGCCGTGACCTCTGGGAGTCTGGGAGGAGAATGGAATAGGAATAGGCAAAGGGATGCATTTGGTCCTGAAATAAGATTGAATGAAACTTTTTTTAAAAGCCTAACAAATGTTTGAAGAGTCATTGCAGGGTTTGCAATAGGCTCCCCAGAATGAATCATGAATCTTCCTGGGCTGACAGAGATATTCAGTGAGTTGAATGAGGCACACAGAAATTCAGAAACATCAGATCTCTGTGGTGACTTTGAACAACTCCTCTTTTCTTTATTTATTAATAAAAGGAAGAAGGTTGGAAAAAATGTCCCTGAGACCAAAGAATTCTGTCTCTCTTGAGTCTCTTGGACAGATTCTGAGCTATTCTCCTTTATTGTATCTCTGATGTCCCAGAATTATTTTTCCTTGGGTGTCTCCAGTGGACCTGGAACCAGCAGGATGATTTTGTAGAACATTTATATAAAGATTTTTCCAAAGGTTCGTTGAATTTATTTTCTGTGCTGAGTGTCCCCTACAGCTTGACTAATGGGGGCATTCAGCATATACTTCAGTGGCTCTCAGTTTGTAGGTTTTCTTTTGAGGTCACTAGAAGAGATTGATAAAAGAGAGCAGAAGAAAGCCAGAGGAAAGAAATAGAGAACAGCCTCCTGAAAGATAATATAAATAGAGCACCAAAGGCTAGGGAAGACAGCCTCTGCTATGGATTTGCTCTAG
Organism: Corvus brachyrhynchos; assembly: GCF_000691975.1. Classification (NCBI taxonomy): domain Eukaryota; kingdom Metazoa; phylum Chordata; class Aves; order Passeriformes; family Corvidae; genus Corvus; species Corvus brachyrhynchos. Next base: position 2,533,484 of record NW_008238440.1, on the reverse strand, counting down.
AGGAAGGATCTGGCCATTCATGTTTAGTGGAAGAAAAGCACCAAAGAATAGGAAAATGGCAAGGGGAGGAAGCAAACCAGGAAAAAAAAACTGTAGG
>NW_008238440.1:2532027-2533084 GCF_000691975.1 Corvus brachyrhynchos | reverse complement strand
TAGGGAAAATTTGCCATAAAAATATTTCAGTGCTGACAACTCCTGATCCGTGGTGTCTGACATCTGCTGCCGCCGGTGGAAGCTGAGTTCCAGCATGACTCAGAAGGATTCAGAGCAGCTCTGTGTGCCTCCTGCAATGGCAGGAACTGATTTGGAATGCTCTGCATGCAGAATATGCTTTTCCAAGAGGGAATATATACAAGCCTTTTACTTGTAGAGGCTCAAGAACAAAGGTTTGAGATAATCTGCCAGACAACAAAAATAAAAAGTCAAGGTTTAGAGTACAAGTGAAGTGTTTCTCCCACATGTATGTAGTTTGAATTATATGTGGTGTGGTACATAGAAATATTTATTTAAGCATGAAAAACTCGTACAATTTTAAATTCATATTTATTTACATGCATATATATCTATATAAGCATGTAGGCAGAAAAAGTATGGGGCTGCTTGCTGTGGATCCAGTTCTCCCAAATTTAGATTTTAGAGGAAACTCAGGGAAGTTGGAAACATTGAAACAGAGGGCTTGATTTATGATATTTAAAATGACAGAACATACCTGCCTGCAGGCCTCCCAATCCACTTGTATTCCTAGTACCTGGGTAGGACGGGGCTGCAGCAGCATGAGGATAATTAATACAGACTTCATCCTCCAGGGCCTATCGTTTGCCTCCAGGCCCTTGTGACCCAAAAGCAAGAAAAAGCTGATAAAGTCTTATTGTACTGGGTGAGCACAGGACTGGGCACTCATGTGATTTGCAGAGACTTTTTGGAGGGGGGCTAATTTTTTCCTTGTGAGCCCACATGACCCCTTTCTATCCTGCTGGTTAATTTGGCTTCAGATGGGTGAGATTTGGGCTTTAGTCTGCAGTCTGTTAACATTCTGCAAAGCATTAAGACATCTTTTTGTCTCTCATGAGAGCACACAGCTATTCTGCTTCTGAGTTTCCTTTCTGCCCTGGTTTGTGCTCTCCCAGCTGACTGCTGAGGGTGGTGGATGGGTTTTGGAGCGCAGGGTTTGGCAGCAGCCGCTCCGGGCGGGTCCCCCCCCGCGGCGCTG
>NW_008238440.1:2526436-2531622 GCF_000691975.1 Corvus brachyrhynchos | reverse complement strand
CGCCCCGGGGGGCTCCCTGCCTGTGGCACTGCAACCAGTGCACAGCAGCGTGGATGGGGAAGGGATGGGGGAGCACCAGGGGAAATATCTGGGGAGAGTATCAAGTCAGAATAGTTCATGAGGAAGAGGAACGGGCTGTTACCCTGCTTAGAACAGAACCTCATTTGTGTGAAACCTTCTCTGCAGCTCTTGTGTTTTGTCCTTCTCTTGTGTGTCCTGCACAAGGCATCCCCCTTGAGTGGGGAGGGCCTTTCCCTCTGGATAAAGCTACAGGATATTGCAACCTTTCCAGTCAAAATCCTCATTTTATGTCAGGCTTCTTGGGTTGAGAACAGCTCCTCCAGGCCTGAACTCTGTGTGTCGGATCCAGGCATCAACGCTTCCCTACCTCAGAAGCAGAAGGCAACAAAAATACTCTCGAGTGTTGCAGTGTTGTGGTGGTGCAGGGCAGTGAGAGAGACAATGTGTGCTCCTGTCTCTGCTGCTCAGCACGGGGGACACCCCTGTCTGCTGCTCAGGAGTGAACACAGCACAGCGAGAACATCCCCAGCTCTGAAATCAGGGTTAGCTACCCCGGCCTGCCCACAGGCCCTGTCCATGGATGTGTACGGGTAAGGCAGATTATACAAACTGCTGTTTTATCCCTTCTGATGCAGTCCTTGCCCTTGGCTTTGTTCCATCCCTTTGCACCTGACCATCTTTCAGCACAAGATGGGAAGTCCTTCAGTGTCCACGTCCACACAGAGACCTTGGTCATGCTGCTGATGTCAGCTGTGGACATTAATAAAGTGGCAGCCTTAATAACCTAAATTAACTTTGAATTTGGAGCCGCCTTCAGCCATGCTGTTGGACCAGGTGACCTCCAGAGCCCCTTCCCACCTAAATTATCCTGGGCTGCTCTGTTGGGTGCTGCCTGTGGGATTCCCATTGCTTGGCTTAGCTGCCTGAGGTTGGTGGGAAAGATAGATTCCCCTGCAAGGTGAGTCCAAGCATGAGATTATTAAGTTGCTAAGATAATGGCTTGCAGGAGCAATTTATACACAGCCAAGGTCTCTCATCCTGGTCAAGGCCTCCAGATCCGTGTTATCCAGCAGGGTTAAATAATCCCTCTTTTACACTGAGACTTAAACCTCAGTGCAGATCCATTTTTTATACCTAAACAGAGACTACTCTATATAGAAATATGGTGTGGTGCTGTGCCATGTAGTAGGGACTAGAATAAAACTCAGAGAGCTGGCAGGAAACAGACTTTGTTGAGGCTGTGTTCCTGAAATGCAAATTGCAGAAATGATCAGAATAAATTCATGCAAATTATATTTATACAGATGATCCAGCTTCAGAAGGGAGGGGAGTTTGGGCAGTGCCTCGCATAGAACAGCAAACACCAAAAAACGGCATAGGGGAAGTCAAGTTTAAACTTTATTTTAAGACAGAATTTATACCTACATCTTTAGAACAGTTAAATTATGCACTGAGGAGAGAAGTGAGAGAAGAAATGGGGAAGCTCTGCACCCAAACAGCAGAGCTCCTCAGCTGGCGTGTGGGAGCTCTGAATTCCAGCCTCTTTCCTCTGATTTTTATATGGATTAGTGCATTTTTCAGAGGTGAAATGTTTTATAGTGTGCCTTTGCTCACTTTCAGCAATGGCTACAAGGTTAAGTGATGTGTGGCAGGGCAGACTGCAAATTCATGATAGAACCATGGAAAGTTCACATATTCCTAAACCTTTCTGATTGTGACCTCAAACCTGCATCATTTTTATTTTAAATTATGTTAGCTTTCTTTCTTTTTTTTTTTTACCAGTATTGTTGTTTATTGTGTACATTCTGAATATTTAATATGAGTAATCTGTTTAATATGCAGATTATGAATACCTGGATTTTTTGTAGGCTTGTAATAATTAATCACAGGGGGAAAAAAGCCCTTCGGCCACTCAGCCCATTTGCCTGGGCTGTGTAAAAACCTTCTTTCTATATTAGATTTGAATAAGTAGTTTATAATCAATAATGCAGTCAATTAGTTTTGACTTCAGGTTTTAATTCAGCCATACAGTTGTCTCTGGCACTTTGAATATGATCAGCACTCTTTGCTTGAACAATAATTTAGATTATTGGGGTTTTTCTTTAATCATTGTGTGTGGTGTCAGTTGTCTTTCCATAGGCACTTCTCTAGTAAATTGTAATCAAATAACCATTCATGTGGAAACCTGAGGCAATGGAGTTCTGACTGTGTTAGAAATGCCTTTTGAAGTTTTGTATGTATGGAATATTTTAGTCTCTTCCAGTCATTTCTGTGATATTTACCAGAATTTTCATTGGGCTTGAAAAGAGTTGCAAAAAATCTGGCACCGTTTCCTTCCAGAAACTCATCCCTGATGCTTTTGGATCTCTCAGTAAGTGGGACCTAAGCATATGTAGTTATAAACCCACAGTTTAAATCCTCTCATGATTGTGAACAATTTGCCTCTATTTCATTAAACTCTCAGATACGCTCCCAAGTTTATTTCTGTAACTACTCTTCTGGAAGTATTTATATTTTAGGGGCACATTGGATACAATCTTGCTCCAATTTGAGATCTTTGCAGATTTCTAGTATTTTTAATCTCTTTTGGTGAGAATAATGTACCTGGCTCTGTTTTAGAGGGACAAACGTGTGCAGTGTGTCAGGAAAAGGGAAAATGAAAATAAACAGAGGTTTGGGATTGCTTTGGGTTTCCTCCTCGTAAATCTCATATTTTGCAGGCGCCTCGATTGTATTGGTTTATTCACTTTGCCAAACGGCCCACAAAGCTGTGAATATTTATTTAGTGCTGTTCCTAATAGTTTTTCTAATAGGGAATTATTTGGGTACAATGAAAGACATTTGTAAATGAAGCAGATAAGCCCTTTGGCAGACAAGGAGTGTTTTGTCCAACACAAGAATTCTATTGTCCACTGCTTTAGTTGTCAAGTGCCTGGGGAGCCCAGGATTTATGATGATGTTACAATGGCCCTTTCAGAGGGGACTCTAAGAAGCTGTGAGATTCCGTTCCTCTGCTTTTCAGACTTCCAAATCTTTTTATCGTGCGAGGACAATGCCGGATTCAGCTGCTGCCTCTGCCCATTTCACATCAGGCATTGTGCAATAATTACCATAGTGACAATGGGCTGGGGGCTCCTTCCCCTCTCACTAGCCACATTTCCAAACTGGTCCAGTTGTCACTTTGCATAAACTGCCTCTGAAGCCACAGCTTCTTTTACCCCAAAAAGTCTTGTTAGGCCTTGTGGTTTAAAGAGCCACTGTGGCAAATCTGGTTGGAGCATTGGAACTGTTTAATGGATTTTTTTTTTTTTTTTAGTTTTCTTGTAATTATAATTGGACTTTGAAACAGCCTTCTGTAAACACAGCAGTTGGGGGGTTTTTGGCTTTTTGCCCTTTTGTAAGTGTTATAAAGTTATTAGAACTACTGAAGGCATATTCAGCTGCAGAGAAAATTAGAACATAAAAACATGTTACAGAGTAAATAATGGGCATCTGATAAATGAAATGGTAATAGAAAATAAGTAGGTATCTTATACCTAAATATCAGTTAATCAGCTGAACTGTTCTGTCTACAGTCACAAGGATGGAAATCATGCAGCAGTCTCAAACCATGTGTTTAATGAAAATTGGTATCTGGAGGAGTTTCTCCTTGCTTGATGATAGTATGAAGATTTATTTACTTCTAATAATGGTTGGTGCTGCAAAAAATATCAGTTTTTAACCCCTGATATCTATTGAAATGCAGTGTGACAGAAGGATAGAGGCTGTAATTGGCAGTGAAATTATTATTATTATTTATTTATTATTTATTATATATTATATATTATATATTATATATTATATGTCCACACCCCTCAACTATTTATTATTTATTATTTATTATTTATTATTTATTATTCTTTATTTATTTTTTATTATTTATTATTTATTTAGTATCTAGTATCTAGTATCTAGTGTCTATTATTCTTTAAGATCCTTCCAGCCTGCCCCACTCTGTGGTTCCATGATTGGTCCCTTTGCCAGTGGTCAGGTAGATGCACAGGGAGAAGTTAATGGAGCTGCAGGTCAGGTGGGGACTAGTAGTGTCTGTTATCAAAGCTCTGAGGCTTTTAAAAGCAAAAGAAGAGCTTAAAAAATTAGATGGTAGGGATATTTAGGAGGATATTCTGACAAGTCCTTATCCAAGGAACTTCAAATGTCTTGGGTGTAAAGGAACCTTGAGCTGCAAACTCATCCATAAAGATGTTGTTTTCAGTAAAGATGTTGAACAAATGATCAAAATGAGGGAGTTTATTCAGTTTCAGTCATTCATATGAATTGTGAATTAGTTCAAAAGGGTCCTTTATGAAAAAAAATTACTTGCAAAATGGATATATTTCAAAGTGCCATAGGTACTTCATAGCATGAATGTATGGAGTACTTGTATAAACCAGGTGCTTTTATATTAGTGGCTCAGTGATCACACAGCTCACCACTCCACAGAGCTTAACCTTAGCAAAATCCACTGTCTAGGAATGTGCTTTTATAGCACAGGTATCCCAAATTTTTAAAAGGGAGTCAATGCATCAGCAGTCATTGGGGGCCATAGAAACCACATGACTTTATTTCTTCCTTTGATGGAGAAGGATGAAATATGTTTGTGCAATATTGAATATAAAATAGTCAATGCCTGTTTCCTTTTCAACACTTCTGCTGGGAACTCTGAAATTTAAACAGTGCTGCTGAACTGGGTTTTTTGCAATTTAAACTTGATTGGTTTAATGGGGGTAAAAAGTGGGTATAAAATGAAGGATTGATACAGATGAGTCATCTTCAACAGTTAAACATTGCAGAAAATTACTGACTTGGCTCTATCGGCCCAAATTACAGAGGCTGTTTTAAAATAATTAGTTGTAGAAATTTTCAGTTAATAAATTTGGAGGTACTGGGGAATCTAGCCTGATTTCCTTGGCTCATCCTAGAATTCAGTTAGGGCTGTTTAAGTGTCTACCAAGGTCTCAAATGAACCTCAGGAATGCAGTGTCCGCACCACTAGGTAACAACAGATCACACTGAGTATTTCCTTTGCATTCAGTCGCATTAACTATATTTTATTTATATTTTACTTGCGTGGGGACATCGTCAGAAACACCTGGGATGATGAGAGACTGCTCTGTGAAATTGTG
>NW_008238440.1:2520912-2526342 GCF_000691975.1 Corvus brachyrhynchos | reverse complement strand
CCCATTTATGAAAGAATTGTAACCACTGAAACAACTGTAGATGAACTTGCAGGCAGAGGCACTTGGGGTTTTTTTTTGCTTCAGGTGTCTTGCCTTAGGTATTTTTTTCACTATTGTAGTGGCAGTTCTGCTTCCTAAGATAATCGACTCCCTTTTCCATCATAATGATAAACCCACTAATTTTCTAATATGCCTTTAGAGCTCTTAGAAATGTTCAAAGCACATCTTGCTGGTTAATGGCATCTGCAGCTGTTACTTTTTTCACTACAGTGTGTCTTGTTTTGGATAATGTTACCAGAACAGATTTTTTCTATAGATAACAAAAAAGAGATTTGAGAGAATTTTTATATGGCCCCAAGAATTTTAGTTATGGGAACACTGTAGCAAAAGTAAGTCTGTCAAATGTTCCAGGTTGGACACTGGGGCTTGGAGCAGCCTGGGATAGTGGGAGGTGCCCCTGCTCATGGCAGAGGGTGACACTGGGTTATCTTTAAGGTCCTTTCCAAACCTGGCTGGTCTGTGATTCTAGGTAAAGGCTATTTATTAATTATAAGTAATATTTAACTGCTTGTCTTTGGACTCTTTTTAGGCTGCTGTGGTAGTTTATAGGCCAGACTTTAGTTTCCTTTTATTATGGTGCCACCACTGCTTTGGATTTCAAACGACCTTTTTCCTTCTTTGCAGCCAGAGCTGGAGTAGTGGCTGAGCAGCAGCAGAGGGCTGGCAGCGTGTCACAGGCTCCTGGAGTGGCATTGCAAATGTGTGGAATATGCTACATCAACTGGCAGCAGGTTTCCAGTGGGTGAAGGTAAGTCCTGAACCCAAACCTGTTATCTCCTGAGGATGTCAGGTATCCATGGCTGGTTTCTGTAGTGTCTACAATTTCTGCAGGGACTGATCCCTCAGAGGGTTTAACAGAAAGCCCTGATCTCACTCAGCTGATGCTGTAGAACACAGACCATCCTTCTATCTCTGTACAGTATGCTTTGATAAGGTACATGGTTTGAATCCCTTTTGTTTAATTTCCTGTTTAAAACATCAGAGAATTGCTTGAAAGTTCACAGCAAAGGAGCACTGAGTAAGAGGAATGTAGGAATTTTTCTGATATTTAGGTTTACAGCTGGAAGTGATCAGTCAAAAAGGTTCATACTTTCCTTATTCTAGTGAGCAAGTGATTAATTCCATGTTTGGACTACCTCTCTGATATTTTGTGCAATACCATTGAGCTCAATATAACTGCTCAGACTTGGGTTGGGAAAGGAATTTCATGGTGACCCTTAGGCTTCAGAGAAGGTGGAAAGCGTGGGAGTAGAGCAGTATGAGAAACTAGACCTGAAAATTGTTGTATCTGCTGCTCTGATGCCTTTAATTTTTCAAATCCTTGGTGACTTTCAGTTGCTGCTGTTGCTGTGGTTGCACAGAGGTGAGAATTGCCCACTTACAGGAGTGTCCATTGTTTGGCTTTAAGTTTAACTGCAGAAACAGGTTACGTGTAATAGACAATAAATATGTCAAGACTGCCATTTTTACAGAATCAAAGGCACGAGCCCACCTGAATTGTGTAGGATAAAAAGTACAAGCCAGGATATTAAAGCTCTTTGTCTTGCTGACTCATTTTTACATTCAATTCACTCAGGTCCTGCTGGAGGATGCTTCGTTTCTCTGGAAATGTCCTTGAATGACAATTATCTTATTTCTGGCAGCTGAATGGACCAACACCTAAACATCCTTGTGAGCAGCTCTATGGGATGTGTGTGTGGTGTTCTCAGATTTGGGCAGGGGGACTGCAGCACCCGGGCTGGTTGTGACAGGGACACCAGGAGCTCTCAGTTTAATTTAGCTCCTCTGTTCTGAGCAAGGGCAGAGCTCAGTATGGGAGATTCTTGTCCTGTTTGAACACAAAAGCCACATTTTGCAAACAATGCTCAGTTCTTGTTCATATCCAGGCTCTCAACAGAACGATTCTAAAGAGGGTTAGGTTTGAAGAATTCCTGACTAGGTTTCAAATTCATTTCTGGGTATCAAGAAGCCACAGAGAAAATACCTGAAATTAGTTCTTCATGTCTCTGTTCCATGCACAGATACATGAACTTTCTAACCACTATTTTGCTTCTCTTTGCATTTTCTAATATCTTAGTTCATGGTTTAGTTCAGGCCCCTGTCTACTCTGCTTGTTCTTGACTTCAGAGCTACTTCCAAACAGACTTAGTTTTTAGAAATTAAAGGACTGTGCGGAATAAGCTTAAAGGAAAATGTGAAGGCACATCACTCTCACTAGTGTGTGAGATAAGTGAATTTCAACTGGGTCCTTACCCCAGTTATATCTGACGGTGTTGTGCCTTTTTTTCATAGACTTTTTTGCATTTCAGAGTTAAAGCAAATAATTTGTGAAAGAAAGCTTCCTGCAGAGAGACTGTGGGATGTTCCCTCTGCTTGGAGTGTGAAGTGTCTCCCTTCTAAAGAGGAGGAACAAGAGCTGCTTTTGTTGATTATCATGTAAACCTGTGAATCCATATGCTTCCTAAATTCTCTTCCCTTCTTTTGAAGGATCTTTCTTAAATTACTTCCAGCTGTGCCTGTTCAGGAATGCAAATTTCCTGTTACAGTATCTGGATAATGACAAGAGTTGAGAAGGTAAAATATTCTTGTTTAACTATTGTTCATGGAACAAAGAGCAGCAGGGCAGACAACAAGGCCCTGCTGAGCTGTTGGGGGCTGTGACACAGCCTTGGCTCAGTCACAACAGCAGGTGACCAGGAGCTTCAGGAAGTGGGAATATCCTGACTGGACATTTCCTTCCTGTGCTGCTTGGATTTTCTATATTGAAGTTCAAGGGAGATTGAGGGTAAGCACAACAGATACATTTCCCTCTGATTATATTGCTCTGAAAACCATCCTACATGAATAAAGGGTCCTCAGGACCCCAGAAAAGAACACTCCCACAGAATCATAAAACCACAGACTGGTTTGGGTGGGAAGGGACCTTAAAGCCCATCCCATCCCCCCCAGTGCCATGGGCAGGGACACCTTCCACTGTCCCAGGCTGCTCCAAGCCCCAATGTCCAGCCTGGCCTTGGACACTGCCAGGGATCCAGGGGCAGCCCCAGCTGCTCTGGGCACCCTGTGCCAGGGCCTGCCCACCCTGCCAGGGAACAATTCCTGCCCAATCTCCCATCCAGCCCTGCCCTCTGGCACTGGGCAGCCATTCCCTGTGTTCTGTCCCTCCAGTTCCTGTTGCAGAGCCCCTCTCCAGGTTCCCTGCAGCCCCTTCAGATCCTGGAAGGCTGTGATGAGTTCATCATACAGGATGAGAAACTCAAGCTCACTTCCTGGACATATAAATTAGTGCTGTATAATGCATGCTTTGCCTCTTTCATATGCAATATCCTTTTTATTATTTGCTTTTAATTCTTATGTAGAAAGACTGTAATGGGAAAACCACGCTGATCCTGATGTACAGAGCAGATCCTGGATGGAAATTCCTCCATAGTTTTGTTTCTGCACAGATGCAATGTGGAAAGAAAATTAATTTTCACTTAGAATCCCCCTGTCCTGCATGTTCAGCCTGGCCCTCTTGTCTGAGCAGTGTTCCCCCTCCAGCTGCCTGTTTTATCCTGTCTCACATCTCTCACTTTGCTTCTCTACAAATATCTGTTTCTGTAGGTTTCTAAGACCTGAATTTTGAATTCTCAGTGTCAACCCACAGAACAGACAGTGTACCTGAAGGATCAGCTCATTACGTGTGTTTTGGGGTGGATATTAGTAATCTAAATGAAATAGGCCCACATGTGAGGGTAAAAGCTTTGATTTTAGTAGGATGACACTCCAAAGTACAGGGAATCCTTCAGCAGTTCTTGAAGAAAGGCCTGAGAGTGAACTGTTAAGAGGAGTACGTGTCATTTCACATAGTCTGTGCGATAGGATGGAGCCTGAATTTATTACTTCTGCCTTCTTGGTTCTCTTCAAGACTTGCTTGAGCTGAAAAACCTTTGGAAACATTGTTAGGATAATGATAAGACACATTCTGGTCAAACAGATATTGAAGAAGAATGGCTATTTTATTAGAAATTAAAAAGACTTCAAAGACATCAAGTGAGAAAATACATTCCTACTGTCCTCTCTCTTACAGTCTCAGTACCTCCTAACATGGACATTTCAGATTTTCCTATCTGCTTTTTAATAGAAAATTATTTCCATGAAGTACTGCTGCCTTGAAAGAATCTTGAATGTAGAAGAATGCTGAAACGAGTGATTTGTTTTTGGAAACAATGAGCTTGTACCTGAGCTGAAATTCGTCTCTTGGTGTCAAAAAGTTTGTTCCAGCTCAAATCCTGAAACAACTGAGTCATCAGAGACTCATCCCTGCACTTTCCCAGCTTTCTGGGGAATCCCAGCCCTGTCTGGGCTGCAGTGGAGCTCTGGAGCAGGATCTGGAGCAGCCTGGCTGGGCGAGGAATGTGAAACTCCTGAAACTCCCCCCAGGCATGAGATTCCCTAAGGAGAGACTGCAAGACTGCACTGCACAGGCTGCAGGGATTGGCCAGCAGGGGAGAAAGGGCATTAAAGATTGATCCATTGACTGAAAAACTCCCCCAAACTCCAATCACTTGTGGGTCAAAATAACCTCAAATACTTGAAAATTGTGCTCTGATAAAACAAACTTCTGGAAAAGTTTCCACAGTTACTTTAAAGGTGAAAAGTGTGAAGCAAAAGCTAAATCAGAGTCTTTCTGAAACAGTTTTAATGAGACTTTATGGAGAGAACCACTGTCAGATTTAACAATAAGTACATAAATATGGAGGATGTATACATATAGATATATAAAATATAATTGCTCATTATGGGCTTTAAAAATAATGATGGTGAGAAGGATAATAATAGCATATTTAAAATTTGTACTTTAGTGTCTCCAAGAAAAAATACACACAGCCAAGGCTAGAAAAATAAACCCAAGAGAAAACTGAATCATGTGTCTTGCACATAAATATTCCATGGGAAAAGATGGCTGTGCACTCAGCCTTTCAAGGCTTCATATGCAATAAAAGCTCTTTGAATTGTACTCAGACATTAGTTTGCTGTCTCAAAAATGGACATATGCTGTATGCTATCAAATAAATCAAAATTTAGTGTATTTAATTCTTTTGAGGTGTTTAACCAAGCCAATTAGTGCTTTGTTAGTCACAGCTGAAGAAAAACTTCTTTAAAATGCTCTCAGTAATTTTCAGGAACACTTGCTGATATAACCATGCAACAGATGCAATTTATGTGGCTCTCCTCATCTCTATAAACTCTAATAAAGACACACAAGTAGTGATTGGTAAAATCTAATGTAATGCAAAGGTTTTTCCCTCTCCGTTCCTGACAACCTGCATTTGCAACCACTCAGTTTTATTTTAAAATGGTTTTTCAATTACATTCTGCTGCTGTAGG
>NW_008238440.1:2510023-2520900 GCF_000691975.1 Corvus brachyrhynchos | reverse complement strand
GTACAAGGTGGTAGGGAAACAATAACAGATTATGACTGGCCTGTGGCAGGCCACTGAATTTATGTAGTGGAATAAAAATGATTCCCTTGTCTCATAAATGAAGGTTTGTTCCAAGGTTTTAGGTGAAGTCTCTCCTTCTGTTCCTTTACAGGAAAAAGCTGTCCAGTTTCTGGTCTTTAAAAGCAATACTTGTAATTACTGCAGAAGAGGAATGTGGGTTCTTTGGGATAGAAAGCACCCATTTGATAATTACTGAATACATAATAAATAACAACATAAAAGAGAATGGCATAGAACACAACACACTAAACAGCTGCATTAAAGCAAAAAAAAATAACCCTCTCAGGGTGATCAGGGGCAGGAGGGACAAAATGAGGATGGAGTCAGGACTTGATCCTATTTTTTCTTGTCTGAGGGAGTAACTGCTCTAGACCAGGCTAAATTTGCTGAATTCATTGCTCCAAAGCCAAAATATTTGTGATTCCATGGCAATTCTTTCAGATCTGTTGCTGCTACCTGTGTGACATCATATGGGATTTATCTCTTGCTTAAGACTGTTCTTGAAGGTGCAACCAAGTCCTAAAGCCTCGTTCTAGATGTGACTCCACATTTTTCCCAATTTCCTCAGGGTTCCATGGCTCAAATTGTCTGTATAGCTCTGGTACATGGGGCAAGCAGACAGACTTGGCCTTTGATGTTGTAATCTGCGTTTCATTATATCGATGCTATAAATTCCTGTCTCAGAAGATATTTCAAAGAATACGGGCTCTGGGATGCATTACCCGTTTCTTTTGGCCAGTAGCCACAGCCTTCTGATGAATTCAATGGGATAACGGGAGAGGCCAGGAAAGGGGAAGTCTGAGCCAACATAACATTTGGAATCAAAAGCAGAACTGACCCTGAAGGATATTTTCTGGTTCTGTTTATGAACACAATCTTCTTTTAGAAACAACAGTCTAAAATCCTGAATATTCATGGTCGTGGAGTCTGACCCCCTGTATTTTTACAGCTTTATCCCTGCTTTTACAGGAGAGCGTGGGCATTTGGCCTCCAATTCTCCCTTCCCTCCCCCAAACTAGAAAAGCAGGTTATGTAACCTCCACAGTCTGGCCACTGCGAGAGGCCTCCTGGCCCTCCTGGCTTGGTTCATGCTATCAGCTGTGTTTTGTGAACCAGGGCTGCACTGAAGCAAAAATAACCAACCAACCCAAAGGCTCTGCCTTGACCTCCCGAGCTGTTCTCATACTTTCTTACTGCAGGCAACATGTGTGAGTTGCAGCACTCTGGGGAGAAGCTATTCCCTATTTTTCCAGGGAATGTGTTTGCACAAAGATCTAGCTCTCACTAATGAGCTGTTCATCCCAAGGCTGGTGATTAACTGCAGACTTCACTGCTCTGCTGCCCTGTTTGGGAGGCCAAAGGTGCCACTTGTGTCTCTTGTCCCCCTCTGCCATGTGTGAGACCCAGGAGAGAGCAGCCCCATCCCAGGAGCAGGCTCACTCCAAGCACAGCTCAACAAAGAAAGTGTTGTTCTGTCTCTCAGTAAAGCCACTGACCCACTGGTTATCACCCCTCTGCTGCTCCCAGCATCAGCAGAATGACACAAAAGTCATGTGTTAAACAAATGGAATGACCACTTTTCTCCTTGTAGGTCTGGAGTGATTTGATTTGCTTTATATTTGACAAATATAGAGATAATTAAAATTTTAAGTGGGAAAACTTTTCAACAAAGAATAGAATGGTAATGACTTTTTAATAACTGTCAAAACTGCTCTCTGTTGGGTTGGGGTTAGGGTTATCCAGGTTGCCTCTGCTCCCCACGTGCTGTTCCCTCCTTTCAGCACGCAGTTTCCTCTGGACAGCTCAAGGTTGACACATTATCCTTTGTCCAGCTGAGTGCTTTGCCTGTGAGCAGTCACCTGACTCACATCCAGGGTTCAGTGCAGCCTCCTTGAAGTCTCCATCAGTTTATTCTGCTGCAGCTTGTTGAGCTCATCTAACCCAAAAGAACAGAAATTAAAAGACAAGAATGATCTTTTAGCCTAAATTCTGAAGGGTTTATCCAGAGAATTATCAGTTCATTCACACTGAGCTCTTATACAAGTTATGTACAGTTAACAGTGGTGCACAGGAGCTTCCCAGTCCCTGCCTTTCCTTGGTGTCCCCCTCGCCATCAGCTGCCTCAGGCAGAGGTCTTGAGGCAGGATGGGGTTGGAGGGCCCTTATGCCAGGGAATGCAGGGATGGATCCTTCTCCCTGCACCCATAGCCATTGTTATGTTTGTAATGTTATTTTTCCAGAGCCACTGTTATGTTTGCAGACCTGCTCCTCACCCTGCCCTTTCCCCACTGCCCTGTAGGGCACGTGCCAGCCTGTGTTGCTGTGGAAGGTGGATTTTCTGTGTGTGGAACAGCACCCTCTGTTCCCTGTGTTATCTCTGAGCTTTGTGCAGCTCCCAGGCTGCAGTGCTTCCATGGCCAGGAGCTGAGCCCTGGGGAACCTCACCATCCTCCTGTCCCTGACTTTCACATCTCCTCTCCCATCCTGTGCTGCCTCCCTGCTGCACGGGTAGTTCGTTCTGTGTGGACCAGTGCATTGTTATTTCTGCCTCTTCATTTCAAACACAAACATAAACCAGCTGTCTTACAGCAGAGTCATCCTGAGCTGAGCAGAAAGCCGAAGCAAATCAGGCAATGGCCACTTGGTCCTTAGATAATCTGTTAGAGCTGAATAAATTACCCAACCCCAAGGCCCAGGCAGGTCCAAAGTGGTGCTGATGCTGCCTAAGAATCCAGAGGGGTCCTGCTGCCTGTGCTGGCAGCTCACAGCAGCTTGGGCATGTCACAAGCAGTGGCAACACTGGCCTAAGGGCTTACAAGGCTCTGAAATTTTAACAAGTTCACCTTAACATGTGGAAAATTATTTTTTACACTACTTATTTAAGCCCCATTATTAAATAAGCATTAGGTAAGCATTCCCATTAGCAATCTTATTCTTACACCATCATTCGTGTCACGTATTAGAGCTGGGTTTAGTTAAAGCTGTGTTTACAAACATAATACAAGTGCCTGTGCGTGACCTTTGTAATTATTCTTCCTGATTATAGTATGGATTTGCCATTCCTTGGGTCTGGTTCTAAACTCACTTGCTGAAGCTTAAGCCAGAAGGGGCTCACAAAATTTGCACAAAGAGTTTTGAAAAAAAAAGATCATGTTAAGTTTTTTATAGCAATGTTTACCCTGTCAGCCATCCATTGGAACAAGAAATATGTCTGTCTGCTCAGAAAGATGTTCCCTGTTCTTGGATGAATCCCCAGATCCAGTTTCTCCAGCTGGTGCCTGTCTGGTGCTTTATTCCCTCTGACCACTGGATTTCCAGGAAGCTATTTTTTATTGTCCTTTTGCTCACCCTTGTGAGTGTTTAGGTTGAAAACACTGTGTTTGGGTCTTCAAAGTGGTGAGAAAACAGAGGGCCAGCTTTGCAGACAAGCACTGTATCACTGTCCTTGGATGGGATATGATAAAGGCTCCAGAAAGAAATTCAGATACTGCTCCACATGGGTTACTCTTATGCAACATTATCTTGTATCTTGCATAGAGATTTAAAGGAGGAGGAGGATGGGGGTGCTCAGCATTGTACATACAGGAAAACAGCCATGGAATGAAAAGAAAACTTTAAATGGAAAGTTCCAGGTTCTTTGCAATGTGAACAAACCCAGCAAGCACCAGAATTTAAATTCTGTGAGGTCTGAGGTACCAGACTAAGCCAGAGAACAAGGCGAGGGTTAGCTCAGCTTGTTCTGAGGGTTAAATCAGTGCTGCTTGTTGGGTGTATGGCAAATTCCCACAAATAATAGGGAAATCCTTAGCAAAGTTAAAAGAAATGAATCTGGGAAAAAAACCCCAAAAACTCATGGGATGCTCAGCATACTGCACCTAACAATTTTAGCCTGACTTGGAACCAAAGCCAAAGTACAGATGGAACATAAAGTTATGTATTTGGAAACTCCTTGGAGCTGTGAAAGCCTCGTTTGCCTCTGTCAGGGCTGATCAAATTCCCAGAGCAGAGAAGGGAGGCACTGGAGCTGATGGATTGCCACGCACAGAACCTCCTTAATGCAGCAGCCCAGACTCCAAAGCCTCAAACACCATGTATTTATGGACTGAACCATTTTGTACCCTCCACTGGATCATCAGTCCTGGGCTTTCCATCCCCTTCATCTTGTTCACCATCCACTTGCTTTAACACTGTAATTTGGCCTTCCAGTTCTCACCAGCCCTCTTGGGCCTAATACATAGAATTTAAAAGCTTTCAATTGACACAACTCCCATTTTCTTTCTCTCTGCACTCCCAGGACTGTCACCAGTCATTTCAGCTTGCTGCTTATTTCAGCTGGGAAGTCGACATTTCCTTTACAAAAACTAAAGAAGTCCAAAGTTTTTAAGTATTCCATCCTTCTTCCAATAAATGTAGCAAGCACTGGTGTTTCTAGAAAGATTATGTTTGGTGACAGACTCTCTCATCTCTCTTTAACCTAATAGTTCCTTTTCCAGAAAAAAAACATAATTACTCCAAGAGCAATTTATTTAATTACTGTTATGGGAGACTTCAAAGGAAATTGGTTGGATTGAAATAGTGATATCACCCTGGCAACATTTTGAAAAGAACATTTCGGTAGAAAATATGCTGGATGTAAGGGCATGTTTAATGTGGAGAAAAAAATGCCTAATCCTATTCTGGTGAATGGAGCTTTCAGTAGTTTTTATGTATATATTTGCACATGTATGGGGGGTTTTTTATTATTATTGTTTTTTGGTTTTATTTCACTTCTATAAATGCAAATTTTTCCCCTCTACTTGCCTCATATGAAAGTCATTTCATCAAAAAATTAAACTATTCTTAATGTAGCAGTTCTACCAAATGTTAGGTTTTCCTCTTTCTTTTCCCCAAACTCATTTTTAAGGGCACTTCAGCGATCTTCATTAATGAGAAAATTGTTTATTGGTGTGGAAGGTGACACTTTACCTGCCTGGACACAGGTTCATTCACACTCCAGTACTTCTAGATTGTCCTGTTGGTTAAAAAAGACATTGCTGGTGCAAGATGCAGAAATTAGATTGGTGTTCTAGGATATGCAGATAACCCCACCAGACCTGATTATTGCACTCTTAAGGCCAAGACTTGCCCGTGGCAAGGGTGACAAAAGGTATTTATAACCTCAAAACCCCTAATGCACTTCCGAAATAACATCTAATTAAAGTTGATTCATACATTCAGCTATGAATACCACTAATCTAATTTTTAAAATACCCATTTTTGGCCAATTTCCCACGACAAGCTCTCTGTGAAACATCAGTTTCTGATACTTTTCTGCAAGAAGAGCTGTAGGTTTGAAGCATTTAAAATTTGCCTCTTCTGCATGATAGCAATGGCACCAAACATCATTCCAGCTGTAGCAAGGCACTGCCTTAAACCTGTTCTTGTTACTGCTTCTGTCACAAGAACAGAAATGAAAGGTTTTGCCACAATCGTCTGTAATTACAGGTCAGAAATAGGGTCAAGCCAGGTCTGGGATGTGTTTGTGCTTCATGTGATCAGTTAGAAAGGTGTAATCAACAGGTTTAGCTCAAAATGAGATATGCTCATGAAAAAGATGCAGAATCATTTGCCCTTTTTTTAAATGGATCAGTTGAAAGATAAATAAATTTTAATTGCAAGCTGACACCATCCTGTCTTTTTGTGCTATTTTTTGTATTTATTGTGTGCTATTATTGTATTTATTTGTATGCTTAGCATCTCATTGCATCATCCTAGTACCTCTTGCTGGATTTCTGGTTATGTAATATAAAGTTGGGAATTATGTCTTAGTCCTTACAGCCTATGAATGCTAAAAATCCAGATAATTCCTCTGATTTGTGCTCAGAGCAGATCAGGAAGCCAAAAGGAAGTTGTTTTAATGAAGGCGGTGCTTTCCTTGTGTTTGTGTATTTGGGGTTTTATTGGGTTAAATGGAAGTATTCTATGGTGACTAATTACAGCAAGACATCTCAAAAAAGACTCATGCAAATATTGTTTTAATTATAATCTTGTGTTGTAATGGGTTGCAAATAATAATATAAATGTGAAGATTTGGTCTTTTCAGCTGTAGCCTCCCATTAGGTATTTAAACAGTGATGGTCTCCTTTATTAGGGCAATTGAGGCTGCTTCAGGAATGTGTTTGAATATTCTGAGGTTGTTATCTCATGCTTTTGAGCCAAAATTGGTCTCCTCACAGACAATCTCTGCCTAGGCAAAAATGAATTATTGATTCGATTTTTCATTCAGAAATCTCAAAGTGGCTTTTATTCTCTTTATGGAAGAAATTTGCACTAAACTGGAATAGTTAAGCAAGATATCAAAAAAAGAGCCTTCCACGGGCATGGCTGAAGGATCTGAGCTCTTCCTTCTGGAGCTCCAAGAAAGCTGGGGAAAGGAGAAGATTATTGATTAGTTATTTATCTCTCACCTTTCTCTCTTTAGCAAATGTGTTTGTAAAGGAGACTCTCAGTAATTCCCTAGCCTGTCGAGTTTTGTAAAGTTAAATGTTACAGAGGCTGTAATGTGAACCTCTCTAAATGAGTCACGATGTGGAAGCCCTTCATCAGGAGCTTTCCTGCTTGAGGGAGACCAAACTGAGGGGGACATGGGGATTGAGGAGTCCAGTAGGATTAAATTCAAAGTGGAAAAATGTTTTGTAGAGGAACACATTGGCCACACAAAGACCACCCAGGATGCTTTAATAGCCTGGCATTTCGGCAGCGCTGCTGAAGCTGCCTCTGGAAATGAAGCTGTAAGTGCAGAACCACAGACTGAATTTAGATTTCTGCTTGTGTGGGGGCTGCCAGCCCTTCAGCAAGAGGTTATAGATCTGAGCAGAATGGATTGGTGGCTGCAATTCTGTCTGCCTTGGTTTGGGAGCTGAATAGACCTGCCTGCAATCATTAGTTTTTGATAGGTTTTCACTCTTTAATCTTCACTTTCTGTCTCATTTCTGGCACAAACCAAAGAGACCATCAGTCACAGCACAAGTGTTATTCAGATATTCAGACATAGCAATTCTTAGGGGGAAAAAATATTGGGGGTTGGCTTAGCACGTAAATACAGCATTAGTAGTTGCAAGTAAGTTGACTTTAGTTGTCATTTGTTTCCTCCTCA
Organism: Corvus brachyrhynchos; assembly: GCF_000691975.1. Taxonomy (NCBI): domain Eukaryota; kingdom Metazoa; phylum Chordata; class Aves; order Passeriformes; family Corvidae; genus Corvus; species Corvus brachyrhynchos. The sequence continues at coordinate 2,513,705 of NW_008238440.1, read as the reverse complement.
GGGTGTCACTGATAGCCACTTACATAATACCAAAATGGCTGGGACTAACGTGGGCTGGGCTGCAGCCTCACTGGCCTTGGAGCATCTGGGGAATTATGAGAATGCCAGTTGGTCTGAGGAGCACAAGAACACAATTACTATTTAAAATAAACTCTACCAAGAGCTTAGTCATTACTTGAAATGACTCTATCAATCACCATGGTCTTTAATAAGACTACCTTTCTTATGCTGGTTGTTTTCCTGTAGAGTTTATGCTTAAAACCAGACAGCCTCTCTCACATTTATCTTAAGTGGATCTCCCCAGGGCAGCAAGTAAATGTAAAACTCTGTTTACAGCCATTTTTCATTTCCCAAGCCTTTTAATATCACTCTCTCAGGCTTATTTCTCTGTCATTCACTCCATAATGTACTAAGTTGTCTTCCTGCTTTCCCCTGCTTTATATGAGGTACAGCAAGCAGCAATCTCACCCTTCTCCAATGAGCACGAATTAAATCAAAGCTTGGGGAAAATGCCTTCATTCCATGGTGAATTCAGAGGTGGATGCTGACAGATAGCACATCATACTGTTCAGGAGGTTATTTCTCTTCCTCTTCCCTGCACAATGACTTCTGTTTTCAAAGGGCCATCATTTTATGGCTTTGTCTATGGTTTCGTTATACTGAGTCTCAAAGCTGCTACAGGAAAACATGGCTACGTTTCAAAAACTCTTCTTTGGAGCAGCTGGGGATTATTGGCTTTAAACATCTCAGTAATCCAATACAGTGCTATAAAACATAATTTAAAAATGCAAAGGATTAAGATTTGCTTTCACAGGGTTCTACAGAACTCAGAATAGGATTCTACAAAACTTGCTTAGCATTTTTGAAACAACTTCTATTGACAAGATGAAAATCACCAGTTCTGTAAAGATTTCACTTCTGTATTTAGTCCATACAAATCTTGCCATGACCTAGAATTCCTCTGTGGTAGGACACCTCTAGAATCTTCGTTGTTTGCATACCAAATATAAAGTTATATATAAGTTATATATATACTTATCTCTGCAGAACTGCAGCCTCAGATTCTAATTCTTTACACTGCATTGTAAAGTGCTCCCATGCAAGACACAGAACATGGACTGGGGGAGTGTGAGGTTCTCATTATTCAGTGCAATAACTAAGAGAATTTTTTCCCCCAAGTATCTTTAAATATGAAGAATTTCCTTTTCTGGACTAAATACTTTTGTCTCATAAGACTAATTATGTTTTGTGAATGGCACAGAAAACTTTATAGCAATTTGCATTCAGATGAGGGTTGTTTGCTCTTCTCTCCAGTGAGACCTGGAATGTGCTTCAGCAAGAAGAGGGACTCAGTGCTGCAGAGGGGCTCACAGGGAGTTACTGCCTGCTGGTCTGGTTTGGAATCCCACACTGGGAAAAATGAGATTTACCAGTTACATGCACAGCAGGAAAATCTGTTCCTGTATCAGAGATCAGAGCTCTTGTCATCTGAACAAAACGTTTTATATGAGACCGATGCATATTGGCCTTTAATGACTGAATGGTTTGGGGTGGGACTTTAAAGCCCACCCAGTGCCACCCCTGCCATGGGCAGGGACACCTTCCACTGTCCCAGGCTGCTCCAAGCCCCAATGTCCAGCCTGGCCTTGGACACTGCCAGGGATCCAGGGTCAGCCCCAGCTGCTCTGGGCACCCTGTGCCAGGGCCTGCCCACCCTCCCAGGGAACAATTCCTGCCCAATATCCCATCTAAACTTCCCCTCTTTCAGTTTCTCTTCCATGAACTGAGATGTCTCTTCCCAGATCTCAGCCACCACCAGCACACTCAGGTCATCCCTGTATTTAGTGTTTTTTCTGGGTTTTGCCCAGGAAATGCCTATTTCTGTCATTGGGGAAAGGTCTATTTTTGACGTATGAACTCTTCCACATCCCTCACCTCATGTGTTTTATTAAAAACTCCCAAAGCAGTTAAATTTGTGATATGCCCTGAAGATTAACCAATATGGGTTCAGTGGGACTCAACTGATTATTTGATCCGGAGGTCTGTTCCCTACCTTCTTTCCATGAGAACTGCTCGTTTTCCGTCGCCTGATTGCAGTGTCCAGGGAAGGGACGCACTCCGTGCTGAGCACTGAAGTTCAATTGTGGAGTGGGAGCTCTGGGGCTGCTCAGAACAGCCCCATCCCGAAAGCAGGAATCCATCCAGGTTCTGGGGAGCTTTGCAGTGCCTGATCCCATGGGGGAAGGTCCCTGCCCAGATGGGGATATCACCTGGGCACAGTGGGTCCCTCCTGCCACCCAGGGCTCCTCCAGCTGTGCCCCATGCTCCATCCCTCTGCCCAAAACTTGGGCACTCTCAACTCCAGAACTAATATGATCCAATATTTATTCTGTCATTAAAAAGCTATTCATTTCCTTGTCTGGTGATGAAATTATGGTAAAATAAATCGTTCATCTTTTCAGCTAATTCTAATTACAGCTAAAATCTCATTTAGACTGGGAGTTTGCTATATTTACTTGATACTTTTGCAAAACATTTCAGAACATAATCATCCATTATTATATTGCAACACTGTGATCTTGGCTGCCTTCTGCCAAGTGTATTCCTGAGAACAATTGCTATTTTAATGCATCATCCAGAAGTTATGGCCTAGACAAATCAGAAAAAATTGTTTAGTCTATTATAATTTGGCATATGGTCATTTAATAGCACACAGGAAATCATCATGAACGCTGGGGATTATTGTTGCTATAAAAATAATGAAAGGAATTTAAAGTTGGCTAGACTTCACTTCCGCCACAGCTCTTGTCATTGAAATCATCTCTGCTGCCTCTTTGTTTTTTGCTATTAATATCTTGGAGCAGTCATTCAGATCTGTGTGAAGCTGTATGGAGCACACTGACTCTGCAGAGTAGCTGGTTGCAGTATGGTTTCCAAGTGGACAGGGATATATTATTTTTCAGGTTTTAAGATGTGTCCTTAATTGAATTCTTAAATGAACAGCATATTTCCATTAGGAATATCGATGGGTGTTATTTTCTAACAGCTGAAGAACAGACTTTTCTTATGTTAAAATTGAAGCTGGTGAGGTTTGCATTAACAACTACAAGTACACAGCACAGCCATGCTGTCTGTGCAGCTAGAAATGCCCAGCAGGCTTGTTCTCACAGTTTTTTAGGGACATATTATATTTCCATGCAGACATTTTGGTATACACCTCCCCATGCAGGTTGTTTTTCAGAGTGTGGACTAGACTTTTTAAATATTTCTCAGTCCTGCATACCTCAACTGATCAACTTAAATTCAGGGATTTCACTGTGTTCATGTGCCTCGCCGATGAGATCAGACCTTGTGTGGTGGCTGATTAAATCTTGTTCACCCTTTATCCCTGATAAAGCTGTTATTCAATGCCAAAGTTGCCAACAGTTGTTTGTATATAGTTAAAATATATTAATGGAATTCTTCTTTTTGAGTACAAGTCCATCTTGGTTCAGCCAGAGCAGTGTGAAACTTCCTCCACGGGGCAGCTGAGAGCTCTGCTCTCTTTGCAGAGCAGGGAAAGGTTCTGCTTCCCCCAGAGGGTGCTGGGCACTGCCCAGGCTCCCCAGGGAATGGGCACGGCCCGAGGCTGCCAGAGCTCCAGGAGCGTTTGGGCAGCGCTGCCAGGGATGCCCAGGGTGGG
>NW_008238440.1:2507862-2509788 GCF_000691975.1 Corvus brachyrhynchos | reverse complement strand
CAGCACTGCCAGGGATGCCCAGGGTGGGATTGGTGGGGTGTCTGGGCAGGGACAGGGGCTGGACTGGATGATCCTTGTGGGTCCCTTCCTACTCAGGATATTCTATGTTTCTATGAAACTTGGAATCCACTATGCTCAAGGAAGTGGGAAACAGCTTTTTTGACAGAGTTGTTAGGAAAGTTGGGGATTTCAAAATGATACGTTGCGCAATTCTGAACAGTAATGGAAAAGAATCAGGGTGTTTGTTGTGGATTAACCCCAGCCAGCAGCTGAGCACCACACAGGCACTGCTAGCTCCCTGCTCCTCCCCAGGGATGGGGGAGAGATTTGGAAATGTGAGAAAACTCATGGGTTGAGATAAAGACACTTTAATAGGACAGAAGAGGAAGAAAACAGTGATAACAATAATGAGGAAAGAAATAGAATACACAAAACAAGTGATGCACATTGCAGTTGCTCTCCACTCACAGACTTCTCCCTAGCCAGCTCCTGAGAGAGACCTCTGGCCAGCTCCCCCCAGTTTATGTGCTGAGCATGGTGTGGAAAGGTCTGGAATAGCCCTCTGGCCAGTATGGGTCAGCTATCCCAGCTGTGTCCACTCCCAGCCCTTTGTGCCTCCCCATGAACATGAGAAGCTGAAAAGTCCTGACTCAGTGTAAGCACTGCTCAGCACCAACTCAAACTTCAGTGTGTTATCAGCATGCTTCTCTTCCTAAATCCAAAACACACCCCTGGAGCAGCTACCAGGAGGGAAAGTAACTCTATTCTGGCCAAAAGCAGCACAGTGTTGCAGTTTGGTCAACTGCCCACTGAGATTGGCTTTGCTGTAGTTGAGGATTACAATCTGTGGGCAGAAATACAAAAATACCTCAAAGATTGTGATTTTTTTAAAAAGACTGGAAACATTCACAGCAAATCAGTCTCACAAATCTGTGCAGTGCCTGAATCCAGGTGCTGCACACTGAATTTTCAGATGCTCACTTGAGCAGCAGCCCGGCAGCTGCAACAATTGCCATCCTCACATCTGTATTACAAATTCTCAGGATTATGAGATATTTTTCCCCAAGAGAAAAAGGAATTGCTTTATAAAATATTTCAGTGTTTTTCCATGTTTTCTGCTTGAAGTAGAAGGAAACTGCAGGCTTTCAGTAGCCAAGTTAATGTTGAAATGTTTGAAATGTTTTAAGTAGATTGTTTGGAAAATAAAGGAAGGAAAAAAGAGACTTTTTTTTTTTGTTAGTGCTACTGCTTCATTTTTTAATGAAGTTTATTTTAGCTTTAACTTAAGAGCATCTTGTGCACCTTGTCTTTTAGAATACAAGTTGTTCATAAAAAGCCAAACTGTAGCTGGTTTGAATTTAAGTAATTTCACAGCCTTCAGTGGAAGCCTGTTGATTTATGCTATTTTAGGTTTTCTGAGGATAGGAGTCAGAGGTTTTACTGCTGGAATGAGCACGACGTGAGCGAGCAGAGCATGAACTCCAGGAAGGGAGAAGGGGCATGAGGAGGCCAGGGACACTTTATTGCAGCCCCAGCTTTACTGGCAGCCTGTCTTACCTGTGGGTCACTTCCTAAGGAGCCTGCTTGGAACTGCTGCTGGCACGGAGCCCTTTCCCTTTATAACCCAAACCAGAAGCAATTACTACAAATGGCTTTAGGGATTTGTTTTTAACCCAAGTGGGACCTGCCCTGGGAGCCCAAACCCCCCTGCCCTGGGCTGAGCCCCAGCGTGGGCAGCAGGGGAGGGGGGATTCTGCCCCTCTGCCCCTCAGCTGAGACCCCACCTGCAGAGCTGCCCCAGCCCTGGGGCCAGCACAGGAAGGACCTGGAGCTGCTGCACAGAGCCCAGAGGAGGCAGCAGCATGAGCCGAGGGATGGAGCAGCTCTGCTGGGAGGAAAAGCCGGCCAGGGCGGGACTGTTCAGGC
>NW_008238440.1:2488291-2507691 GCF_000691975.1 Corvus brachyrhynchos | reverse complement strand
TGAGGCCCGGGCACAGGCGGCCCAGAGAAGTTGTGGCTGCCCCTGGATCCCTGGAAGTGTCCCAGGCCAGGCTGGACATTGTGGCTTGGAGCAGCCTGGGACAGTGGAAGGTGTCCCTGTGCATGGCAGGGGTGGCACTGGGTGGGCTTTAAAGTCCATTCCAGCCCAAACCATGCTGAGATTCTGGGATTCTCTGAAGTGGTGGATGAGAGATAATACATTTTTTTAGCTTGGAAATGCAGAACCTTATTGCTTTGTCTCTGTACATGCGCATGTAGAGGATAAAACAAAAGCTAGCAAACAATTTTTGCTTTTAATCCTTATTAGTAAGTTAAGCATGGATCGGTGATTAACATTCTGTTTCCAGCACTTCACGCTTGAATAGCTGATAATAAGCAGTGTCTGTATCAGCTTGGCTCTGTCATTCTGGTTAAGCAGCTTTATAAAGTGTTTACTGGTTTACATAACAGCATTGAGGAGTTGGGGAAGAATGCGGGTATTTGTTTATTTATTTTGGTGGCTGACATCATTATGTGATGCTAATGATGAATGGCTATCAGTGAGTTTAATTTTCAAATGCACCCCAAATCTATTAACATAAGCAGTTTTTTACAGATTTTTTTTTTCCCCCAGCAGGTTTAGAAAGGCACAGCTGTCCAGGAATATCTTCCTGTTCCATGTTTGGAGTATGTAGGCTCTGTAAACATTCCAGGAGCCCAATCCCCTCTAACTGCTGCACATGAGTGATCCCTATAGCACAGATCCCATAGCTTTTCTTTTTTTCTATGCAAAGCTGAGTGGAAAAAGAAGTGTCCAAATTAGTTGAAATTTCAGTTTTCAGCTCCTTTAAGTCTTACATTGTTTTTGCCCCTCAACAAGATGGAGACATGAAATAGAAACCACAGACCTAATGCTCCACACACACACATTGTGCCAAAATAAAAACATTTTTCTCAGAAAAATCATAGGGATTGTTCTCCTTTTCATGTCTTCCATGCTGGTGTGAGTAATCTGTGATGTGCCATCATGTAACAATAGGAAGAAGTTAAATGGATACAACAAATCTATTTAATAAATATGCTTGGGAAAGCCAGCCTATGTTTGCATCTATGTGTGAGAATGTCATTTAACTCATGATGCTGGAGCTAGTTTGGTGCTGTAATTGAGGTAATTTCAGTTTTCAATGAAAGAAAATTGAAAACTGATCTTTTTTTAGGAAATAAACCCAAATATTTCATTCCTTATTCATGATCCCCTGTCAGCCAATGTATTTTTATGTAACTGTAAAAAGGATGTGGAAGGAGGACATGACTGCCCAGGATGTGAGAAAGACAACCCCAAATGAGTGAGTTTGGGATGTTTGAGATGTTTGTCTGTGGCTGGAGTTACAGAATGTGCTGTAGGTTCAAGCTTTTGCCTATATTTACATTTTCTCTGATGCAAATAAGACCTCCTCATTTCTCATTAAAAAATCATTCTCTTTTGCAGCTGATGGTAGCACGTATTTATACATTTGCCTGTATAAACATAACATCAAGATTTTTATCAGTAATTTACAGAAGATTAAAGTGAACCACACCAAAAACTAAAATAAACATCGTAGGGACCTTGTAAAATTTGTTGCTGTGTAGAGTTTCAAGGAGAACATATTGGGAACCCCAGGGATAAGTGAAAGTGGCCTTTGTGAAGGATTGCTTAGCTCAGGTTTCACTGTATTAAGCAATTTCCCCCTCAAATATTAATTCTGACCTAGTGTTTTAAGAAGTATTAGGAAGTAGGAAATCAATCCTGGTAAGTTAATGCCCAGGGGGAGTAGAAATGAATAGTTAAATCAATTGTATTATCAGAAATATCTGAATGCATTTTTATTGGTTTGTGGCATTTATTGTGCCCAGCCCAGAGCAGCACACTTGGCAATCAGTGCTGATGCTGCTGTGATCCTCAGGGGTGCTTCCAGGGTCTAAACCCAAACTGGAGCTCTGTGGAGCTCTGTCAGCTCCTGCTCCTGCCCAGGAGAAACAGAGGTGGTTATGTTCAGCATGAGGATCTGTTGATCGTGAAAGGGCTGGTGCAGAAATATTGCACTCCTGATAAGTCTCGGTATCTCCCTTATATCTGGACCTCTGGCTTAGCAGCTTATATCTGAGACTTGTATCTAAGCTCCAAAGAGGGATTAGGTATAAATTAGGTATTTCTACAGTTACCTTGCATCTTGGGCTAAATCTATTTGAAAGGATCATGAGAGAATGTGATTCCTGTCCTTAACTTCCAGCCACCAAGTGTCCAAACCAGACAGCCAGGAGATTCTGCAAGGTGGCAGCTCCACCTAGCAAAACACCAAATCTGCTCATTACTCAGTATTTCATCAGTACTGATATATTTATTTTAATCTTCTTATCTTGACATTTACCATGGAAGTCCTAGTTTTGTTTTGCTAAATAAGAAACCCTACGGAATCCTCCAAGAATTGACAACATTTTCCATTTTCCTTTCTTTCAGGAATTGAGTTGGGAAGCTGCAGAGCATTAAGGTGATGTGTTTAATGTGTGGTGGCACCGTATGTGCACAACAGTTGGTCTGAAACTCCTCGGTAGCCCCAAACTTTCTGATTTCCAAGGTGGAAGGGGGAGATTCTCGGATACTCCTGTGCCTACACAATAACCAAAAATGAAGAAGGACCATTGTTTACACGCTGCTCTGCTCTGCCTGGGAGTGCTGTGCTACAGCCACGGCCTGAGCACAGAGAAGCTCAACCACTCCCGGCCCTCACTCCACGGGCACCATGAAAAGGGCAAGGAAGGACAAGTCCTGCATCGCTCCAAAAGAGGCTGGGTGTGGAATCAGTTCTTTGTTATAGAAGAGTACACGGGACCAGATCCTGTGCTAGTAGGAAGGGTAAGGAAGAATTTCTTTTTCAGCCATTGATTAATATTCTTAGTTTTCATTATTTTTAAGGGGGTTTGTGTTTTGTTTTGGGTTTTGGGTTTTTTTGCTGTTGCCTTTGTACTGCATAAGCTGCTGCTTCATTTTCTTGTAGCTCAGTTTAGGTGCTAAGCAAAATACTACCTAAGTCAATACAAATATTTCCATTGACATCAGCAGTCCTTGAAAGAAGGTGTGCAGGCTGTTACCCAGCAAAAGAGTAAAAAACCACACCAACAACTTGAGCAAAAATATGTCTCAAGAATATCATTCTCACGTCTTTAAAAACAGCAATTAAAAACGTAATGTCTAACCCAGAAGCTCAATAAAATAGATATCTCTTTACCCTTTCATTTTCAAATTATCAGTAAAATTAAATATATCAAGGGCTATGTAGAGAGGGAGGTAAATATTTGTGTGCACGTGTATATGTACAGACATCCTGGACTGATTTTTCTATTCTGCTACTCTCTAACAGTAGCAAAATATAACCAGTAGATAAATAAACCTTTGTATATTTGTATATTTTTCTAAATGGGCAGCAGAACTGTGTTGACTTAACCCCAGCACAAAACAAGTGGAGAAACAGGATCAATGTCAGCAAATACCATGCTGGGTATTCTGGTTTAAAATGGTGCAATTTGTAGCTGTCAATATAAAATCAATAAATCTGTAATTTGGTTCAGTGTTTCCCTCATTCATCAAACTGAATCGTGCACTGGTTGTGGAATTAAGAATGTTTAGCAAGCATTTGTTGCTTCTTTTATATTAGAGAGGGTGCAATTAAAAGCCAGTTGGCAATCATGGAATCCCAGAATCCCAGGATCACTGAGGCTGGAAAAGCCCTCCAAGGCCATCGAGTCCAAGCTGTGCCCCATCCCCACCTTGTCCCCAGCCCAGAGCTCTGAGTGCCACCTCCAGCCCTTCCTTGGACACCTCCAGGGATGGCCACTCCAAACCTCCCTGGGCAGGGACTTGTGCAGAGCCACAAGGTCCCCCCTGAGCCTCCTTTGCTCCAGCCTGAGCCCCTTTCCCAGCTCCCTCAGCCGCTCCTGGGGCTCCAGCCCCTTCCCAGCTCCGTTCTCTGCCCTGGACATGCTCCAGCCCCTCAGGGTCTCTTGTCCTGGATTGAGGGGCCCAGAACTGGACACAGCCCTTGAGGTGTGGCCTCACCAGTGCCCCCAGTACAGGGCATGGGCACTGGACTGGCCCTGCTGGCCACATTGTACTTGCTACAAGCCAGGGTCCCTCTGGCCTTCTTGCACACCTGGGCACAGCAGGGCTCACTCATTTATCACTTAATTCATCCCATTTATCGCTTAACAGGTTTTACATGCAACCCAGTAGAACGTGATTCATTGAAGTGTACAAAATCTTTGTAAAAATTACTCCTCCTACCAACTTCATGTGAATAAAGAAACTGCTGTAAATGTCTTCTGGTGTATTCTCTTCCTTTAATCTGAAATTTTGGGTTTAGCAGCACCCTACGTGTGGCAGGAGGAAGGTCTGGGCTGGCACTGCCCTGGATGCAGGGTACATGTAGTCACAGCATGTCTCTGCATGTGGATTATTGCCTGGTGGAAGCCACAGTTGTTGAAAACTGTGAAATTATAGCAATTTCCTGCACTTTTTTGTTTCATAAGCACATCCAGGAAATGTGTGCCCCCACGTTAAGGTGTGTCTGTTTCTCCTTTTGTAGCTTCATTCAGATATTGATTCTGGAGATGGAAACATTAAATACATTCTCTCAGGTGAAGGAGCAGGAATCATTTTTGTTATTGATGACAAATCAGGGAACATCCATGCAACCAAGACACTGGATCGGGAGGAGAGAGCTCAGTACACGCTCACAGCTCAGGCTGTGGACAGGAACACGAACAGACCTTTGGAACCCCCTTCTGAATTCATTGTCAAAGTTCAAGACATAAATGACAACCCGCCCGAGTTTCTCCATGAGAATTACCATGCCAATGTGCCCGAGAGATCAAATGTAGGTGAGTATTCCGAAAGGCACTGCCCTTGTGGGGCAGTTGCACTGTCAGGACGTCTTGCCTTTATTTCATTCTTATTGTCAAGGATTTGGGGAACTAAAATTTACTTTATGCTCAGCCAGTGATTCACTTGATGTATTTAATTTGCTGACCAAATCAAACCCTGCTCAGCTCCTAACTGGGAGACATTCCTAGCATAGAACTGTTTCCTCCTAGGGAGGAGTGTGAGAGTCCCCTGGAATTTATGGAGTGTGAATCCTCTGGGGTAAACACGAAGATCATTCCTGTGGCAGAGCTGTGTAATAAAGCTGGGAAGTTACTGCCTCACCATCTATTCCATTTTCATCTCCTGTTTGAGCTTGTGTCTGTCTCAGGGATTTCTACAGGAATGATTTGTCTGAAACTTACTGAGAAAAATGAAACAGAAAACTATTGTTTGGCTGTCTAACGACAAAAGCAATATGAGGCTTAAACTACTGAGGGGAAAACCATAATGGTACAGAGTGACTGCTGACTTTTATATCTTCACTGGGTAGAACATTAATCCACATCACAGCTGGTGACAGATCTTTTTGGATCGGATGAGTATATTTTGTCATATAGAAATTGTCAAGTAATTTTTATTTTCATCTTCCAAACGTGGAAATAACAAAGTTCAGGAATAGCTATGCTGTGTGACTGAAAGCATCTCTGCACAGTCCTTCCAGATGTGTTTGCCTCTGACTCTTCCTCCTGTGTTTGCTCTCCATTTTTAGGTACATCAGTTATTCAGGTAACAGCTTCAGATGCTGATGACCCTACCTATGGGAACAGTGCCAAATTGGTTTACAGTATCCTTGAAGGTCAGCCCTACTTCTCGGTGGAGGCTCAAACAGGTATTATTAAACAGTTTATTTGCATGGGACCTCATAACCAGAGTGCATTAGGGTGAATTAAGTGTACTGACTGGGTGGAGCTACTGATGTGTCTGAGCAGGGCTTCCTGCTCTGCTGCAGCTTGGTCTCCTGGCATTTGCTGGAGCTTCTCCACTAGAAAGTTGATGCTATTTCTGTGTGCTCTGATGTGCTGTGATGATTGAAAGGCTGTTTCTGTGCTCAGCTGTAATTGTGTGGAATATTGGGGCTGCATTCCTTACAGCAATGCCCAGGGAAAGCAGAACCTCCAGCATCACTGCAAACATTGCTGTGTTTAATGCTCTCAAAGTACACCAGCCAGGTTGTTATTAAACCTGTGTGTGCCATACGTCCTTTGTGTCCACAGGAATTATCCGAACTGCCCTTCCCAACATGGACAGAGAAGCCAAGGAGGAGTACCACGTGGTGATACAGGCAAAGGACATGGGAGGACACATGGGAGGCCTCTCAGGGACAACCAAAGTGACAATTACACTTACAGATGTCAATGACAACCCACCAAAGTTCCCACAGAGTGAGTTACAACAAAATCCTTCTCGCATTTCCTACTAGGACTCAGGTTTGTGAAGTATCAGGCATACCCAAGGCTTGAAGAAGCAGTAACTGATGGATTATTGCAGTACACATGAATAAATAAGTATTAGTTACTCATCTTTTAATGGTAACATGTGGGTATTTAGTGTCTGGACTATTTACTTTGTGTTGCAAAGTGAGACATTTTTAGGGTCAGGATTAAATTGCAAAGATTCCTGACCCTACACTTCATTTTTGAAGCTCCTGGGCCATGCTGTATAACTTATGTGAGCTGACAGACATACACATGTATTCCTCAAGACTTACATTTACCATGGCAAAACAAATTAAATTTACCACAATTCCATTTTTTAATTGTTAAAGTGTATTATTGGAGGTCAAATACAGCAATATTTTATACCTGAGCAATTTATTTTTCATGTATAAAATTAATCAGGGCTGACATTACCAGACTCAACCTTCACAGCTGGGTGGAAGTAAATTAATGGGCCCACACATCTGTTCTGCTGCTCATCTCTGCGTGGGTTTGGGGTTTTTTGAGTGCAGTGCAGACACCATCCCAGCCCACCGTGTTTCTCCTCTGAGCAGCAGTTCTGACCCTGACACGCCCTGGCCATGGCCATCCCTCTGACAGCTCTGCTTCCAATGCTGCAGCTTCCTGGCCCCTCGTGAAAGAGCTGAAGTGACAGTCAGTCCCTAAATGTAAAAATATGTGTCAGCATTATCTACCCTTCAAAAAGGAAAGGATTAAATCCTAAAAAATCAGGTTTTGCATTCCATAAAACCTGCCTTTTCGTTCCAGATCATAACCTGGGACCCCAGGATACAATATTTTGTTAACTCCATCAAATGATGGATTTTTCTCTACAAATTCAAGCCCCTTGGCTGAATGTTTTGCAAGAACATTTTAAATGCCCAAAAGCAGTTACTCTACTTAATCATTCACCCCCAGATTAAACCTGAACTGGGAATGCTTTGTAACTCAGAACCAGGGTTTTACCTGTCTGTATAAACAGCCAAATGATTGATATTTTTATTCTCATTCTTTCTTTTTCTTTTTTTTTTTTTTAATGTTCATTGCTCAAGCTGTTAATGAGTTATGTGCTTAAGTTTTGGGTTCTTTGTGACTGGAACTAATGACCTATTTCAATGACATGTGGCAATTGTTTTCATGGGTAATGAGCCAAGTCCCTGCCTGGTGTAAGTGTCCTGATGTTCCTAGGGTGCTCATGGAGCAAAAAAGAGCAATTACAAGGGGGAATAAATTAGATTATTTTATTTTATCAGGCCTTTTTTTTTTTCTCCTCAATTTATTACTACTGATGATGTGCCAGAAAATGCTGACATAGATTTATATATTTGGGATCAGGTTATGAAATCAATAGTGCCTAAAGGATGACTTTTGGAGAGGGATTTATCCAGGAACAGTTTTGATCTCCTATGGTGTCCCTGAATACTCAGGGAAACACCTGTGGGATGTTTGGGGATGGTTTTCCTACTGGAGTTTGCCACGGGAAAGCCATTTTTTGTTTGGCATGAAATCACATACAAATTGATACATACTCTCTGTGGTGTGAAATTTTAATGATCATCGTTACCCTACATCCACACTCCAAATTCAAGCCACAGAAAGCAGCAGATTTTTACTTTAGCCAGCACAGCAGACAGGATTTATCCAATTCACTGTACATAATTTATGGCTCCTGAATGAATGGGCAGAAATGAGAAACAGAGCTGAAGGTCTTGCATGAGTCATGTGAGAGAGAGTTTTCCTTCCATTTTTGTAATAACACCTCTGCTATCAATGGTAACCTTGGTGCCACAACAATTGCTGCATTCTGAGTGATTGGTTGTCCTTTTAAGCCTCTCCCTGAGCAGGGTGACAGGGAGGAGGTCATGTTTTATAGATTATTCATGTGGGTTAAGATTTCACAGCTGACTTCCTCCTCTGAGCTCTTTATAAGGGAACAGAACATTCCTTCAGGGGGGTTGAAAATGCAAAAAAATCACTGTTTATTTGGAACTCCCAAGTTCAATGAGTAAATGCACACACAGCTGGAGAGCAGCCTGCTCACTCAGGGCAAATGCCTGTTTCCCTCCCCAGGTGTGTACCAGATGTCGGTGTCGGAGGCGGCTGTCCCGGGAGAGGAAGTGGGGAGAGTGAAGGCCAAAGATCCTGACATTGGGGAAAATGGCTTGGTAGCTTACAGCATCATCGACGGAGATGGCATGGACATGTTTGAAATCACAACGGATTATGAGACTCAGGAAGGGGTTGTGAAGCTTAAGAAGGTGAGTGATGCCTACTGCTATGTAGCGTTCTTTGTTGCTGACAGAATATTTGGTAATAATGGATTACCACCTAAGCTAAAATATTAGTAAATGCAAATTTCACTTAATTCGTTTCTCGAGGTGTGATTAACTCTTAATATTCCATTTCCCCATTAGCTGAATTGGAATGGAAGAAAATAACCAAGAAGAGTTACATAAATACTGTACAGTGGATTAATTGCACAAACTAAATGAATTCATAATAAAAAGTCACGGTAAAATACCATGCCATCGGCTTCATTGTTAATGAAGTTTTGCCTAGTGCTGATAAGTAGCAGACATTCACTGTTGCTTTATGTTCAGTCTGAAAAGCCTCATGCCCTATAGTTTGAATTCTTCAGCTGTGCATTGTCCACAATAGTGTTCTGAAGGAGTCACAGGCTATGGGAAAAGCAGCAGAGGGGATTTCACACACAACCCATCAGTGGGACCCTTGAAAGCGTTATCAAATTAATTTTAAATTGCAAATTACAAAACATAAATCTTATTATTATGTAAGCATTATCATTTTGCCCTTTGTGTCTTTAGAGCTATTTATCTCTCTTGGAGATAATCAGAACTCAAAGGACAAGGCCTGGGCAACTTAACTTCTGGGCAGGCCTGCCCTGCCCTTTGGGGCAGTCCCTCAGGATGGGACCCAGAGGTCTCCTCTGCTCAAAACTGCCCAGGTTCAATTTCTGTCTCTGTTCTAGAGGTGGGAGTGGATTTTTTTGTGTGTTTTGAAATGTGGGTGAGCTGTCACTCCACTCAGTTTATGGTGTTAACATACTTTGTGAATTGTGGTTGTCACCTGCATGATCATTTTGAGGTGCAACCCTGCAGCCATTTCATGCCAGTGAAGGTGCAGAGGTGCTGTGGCTTTGATCAGGCTCCCAAAAGGACTTCCCCCATGGGGCATTATTCCACCTCTCCTTTGGAAAGTGTTATGAGTTCTGGGGTTGGAGAGAACTGCAGGAATGAAAGCACTGCAAACCATCTTCGTGTTTTCCCCACTCCCTAAATAATTTAAATTCTCTGTGTGCTAGCTCATGGTGCACCCAGGAGCACTTCAAACCACATCCACATGGAATGTCTGCCAGCCTGGAACAGATGAAGCCAGGTCTCTTGTGGGAGCCCCTTTCCTACCCCTTGCACTTTTGTGCTGTCTGGAAGGCTGCATGGAGACAAGGTTAATTTTCCCAGTGCAGATGATTTCCTCAGTGATAGAGCAAGCAAACAGCAAGACCAGGACTCTGTGGGGATATTTTGAGTGCCTTCCTATGCTGCTCCATACATAGAATGTAGCTCCTTCCATTTGAGTCTTTATGTTTTTAAATACACACATTCCAGTCCAAGCTTGTTGACAGATGCTCACATTTGTTTGGTGTCATTGAGCACTAGGGCACTGCCTGCTGCTCTTACAGCCTGGTTTTCCTGACTCTGGAATGCACTGTCTCCTTGTTTCTCACAGACCTTAGATTATGAAACCAAAAAGTCCTACAGCCTGAAGGTGGAGGCAGCCAATGTCCACATTGACCCCAAGTTCATCAGCAACGGGCCCTTCAAGGACACGGTGACAGTGAAAATAGCGGTGGAAGATGCTGATGAGCCACCGGTGTTTTTGAAGCCAAGTTACATTTTTGAAGTACAGGAAAATGCAGCATCTGGTACTGTGGTCGGAAAAGTACATGCCAAAGACCCTGATGCTGCCAACAGTGCTATAAGGTTTGCTGCATTTCCTGTTTCCTTCTGAGCATTAGCTTTTGGAATTGTTAGGCAAGTTCTGAAGACACTGTGACAGATCTACAGACACCCAGAATATTGAAACTTTAACCATCCAGCATTGTTTTTATGCCTTTGTTCCATAAGCTGCCAGTTTCTCAAAGCCTGTATCACACCGTAGCTATGTCTAATTAAAATATACTTCAGGGCATCTTTGGTAGACTGCACTCTAAATTAAATTTTCCACAAATATCTTATGCTGTTATCACAGTGTAGATTTTTCTCAAAATATAGAACTCTAAACTGTAGATTAGAGATTGTGCAGAACTGGTGTTAAGTGGTAATTGTTAAGTGGTAATTGTTAAAGACAAGCCCATACAGACACCTGCTTTCTGCAGTTGTGTTGGATTCTCTTGGAATCACAGAATCGTGGAATGGTTTGGGTTTACTGGGAGGGACCTTAAAGCCCATCCAGTGCCACCCCTGCCATGGGCAGGGACACCTTCCACTGTCCCAGGCTGCTCCAAGCCCCAATGTCCAGCCTGGCCTTGGGCACTGCCAGGGATCCAGGGGCAGCCCCAGCTGCTCTGGGCACCCTGTGCCAGGGCCTGCCCACTCTCCCAGGGAACAATTCTTATAATACCTTCTATTAATTTAATTTTATTTGTTATGTTCTCAGTGTAACTTTAAATTATGAAGAGCTCTTTTGTGTGTATACTTAACATTTCAAAGAATTTCAACATGAAGTTATGAAAGCCAGAGCTGTATAAAGCTGTACAAATGTGCAGAGTGGGTAATATTTGATAAATTTATATGATCAATTAATATTCTGAGTAAACCAAAGATTGGAAGACTTAAAAGATCACCATGATTAATGTGAAACAGAAGAGAAAAAATATCTCAGTAGATATTTTTATCATGTTTTATAAGAGAAGAAAATAAAGAGTATATTAGGGCTTTGATATAGAGACTTCAAAGAGCAGCAATTTTCACTTATTACAAACATTCTGATGTACTGTTTTTCTAAATGTAGAAACCAACCAGGTTATTCTCCTTTTAAAAGAGCACATATCATCCCTTTGACAATGATATTGAGGGCAGCAATAGGTGTACTACTTACAATTATTGAGAAATAATAATTATATAGAACAAATCTGGATGCATGAAACTCCTAAGTCCTTCCTTTCTCTAATTACTGACTTTCAATCCTCTTTAGATATTCAATTGATCGACACACCGACCTTGAAAGATATTTTGTTATTAATGCAGAAGATGGCAATATCAAGACAATAAAGGCTTTGGATAGGGAAGAAATGGCTTGGCATAATATCTCTGTCTTTGCAGTTGAAGTCCGTGAGTATTTCACTGGGGTGTTTCAGAATCAGTAGTACGAATTCTGTAACCCTCCAATTGTCTCCGTTTGATAGACTGCAAGAAATCTCAACAGAAATACCTCAGCATATTTGATCTTCCCCTGGTTGCAGCTGGGAATTTGTTTGTTTTGAGGAGTTTTCCTGCTTCTGTCTCATCTCGGTGTTGCCTCTCCCGCAGACAAACAGCACCAGGAAGCCAAAGTTCCCGTTGCAATCAAGGTTGTTGATGTCAATGACAATGCTCCCAAGTTTGCGGCGGCCTACGAAGCCTTCGTGTGTGAGAATGCCCGAAGCAACCAGGTATGGGCCACCCACCACCTCCTGTGCCCACCACTGCTCTGTGCCCACAACCTTCCCTGTGCCCACCACCTTCCTGTTCCCACCACCCTTCCTGTGCCTACCACCTTCCTCTGCGCACCATCCTCCTCTGCCCACTACCTTCTCTGTTCCTATCGCCTTCCCTCTGCCCACCATCCTTCCTCTGCGCACAACCTTCCTCTGTGCACCACCCTCCTCTGTCCACCACTTCCCTGACCACTACTTTCTCTGTGCCCATCACCTTCTTCTGTTTCCACCACCTCCCTGTTCCCACCACATTTCCTGTTCCCACCACCCTCCCTGTTTCCAGCACCTTCTCTGTGCTCACTGTGCTCCCTGGTCCCACTACCTCGCTATGCCCACCACCCTCCTCTGCCCACCACCTTCCCTGTTCCCACCACTGTCCCTGTTCCCCACCCTCCCTGCACACACTTCTCTTCCCTCAGGGCGTTAGCCCAGTTTTGTCTTGTCAGCTCCAATGAGAAGTAGTAAATGAACATTTGTTTAGAGGTTTTGGCCAGAAAGCCTCAAGGACCCAGGAAGGCACTTTATCTCTGAACTGCTACCAGCAGTTATCCAGTGCTTTGTGCACTGAGTGGGATTGGTGTTGGCTGGGAGTACCCACCAGCACAGGGTCAATGGAGCTGGTTCGGGGCAGCTTTCCCAGTTGTTGGACTGGTTTGGATATTACAGAAATACTCAGTGTCTTATGGGAAGAGTCCCAGTACAGTGCTTGTAGAATTTAGCCAACAGATTCATTCCTGGCAATCTGTGAGGAAGAGGGGTTATGATCATACAGAAATACAGCTCTGCACATGACCTGTGCCTTTGCAGTCAGTGCAGCTGTTTGAAAAGGACTTTCTCCGCTGCTGAGTTTTCTGCAGACTTTTATTTATTCTGCTGAGTTCTCATTAGCACATATTTGTATATAAGACTGTAGAAGGTGTGTGCTTTTACAGCTGTAATCCTGGGGTGGTTAAATGCATAGCAAATCAGGATTGCCTGCTGTAGTTTGGAGTCTGCTCTGTGTTTGCAATTGCATATATTTGTATTTGAGGGGAGTTATGCTATTTTTCAATTCTTTATATTCAAGGGCTGTCTCAGAATGCTGTCTGTATGTGATGTACCCAGAGAAGGAGCTGTTTGTTTACCGAGTGCTTTTCTTTTACAGCAATTTATTACAATTAGTGCTGATGACAAGGATGACTCGGCCAATGGACCAAGATTTATCTTCAGTTTACCACCTGAAATTATTCATAATCCAAATTTTACACTCAGAGACAACAGAGGTTTGTGTGAAGATTCCCATTCTACCAGAATCCAAAGAAATGACAAAGTAGAGCTAATGGCCTATGCAATGTCATGTAACGGCATTTTCGTCAACTTTGTCAGAGTTTTTCTCCAAGATTTAGGGGAGGAAGGCAAAAACATACAGCTGAGATGCAAGGATTGTTAACTCACTTGAATTTTCTTGAATGCAGATTTTAAGTTATGTAATAATACCCAACAGGAAGAATCCACTGCCATTTTATCTCCCAGGAAGAGGATAAAACCACTGCCAAACACTCACTAAATGGAATTGGCAGATCTCCTTGGTTGAGAGAAACCTCAAGTTAGCTGAGACAGCACAAATTGTTAGGCTGCTTGTATTTGTTCACTACTGTGATTGCCAGCTTTTGTAAATTATGGATCACAAGAGACATGGGCTAGATTCCCACTGGAATCAAATCACTGCCTGGTGCAGGAAATGAAACGGGGATTTGTGCTGTGGAACGTACCTGGATTGGGTATCTCAGCATCTGGATATCTTGATCCCTTTGCCAATTTGCTATTCATGAAACAGAGTAGAGCTTTGCATTCAGATTGATGGTGAGATGTAAGAAATTTGTAAGCAAAAAACCTCAGGCCTGGGTGAGTGTCAAAATTCAATTGATCACAACATAATGACATCAGTGACCTTAACTTGCCAGAGGCTGAGGGAGACAGAGGAGGTAGGTAAACAAACAAACAAACAAAGACAGGTTTGGCCATTATACATATTTATTCAATTTATTTCATTATATTCTGATTCAATGCTCATTTTTTATTTCCCTGCACAGGGCAAAAGCTGTTTCAGCTTCTAAAGGATTAGTTTTGATTAGTAAACTTTAATGTTTGAAGGAAACTTGACTGTTTTCTGAAAAGTAAAACTCAGTTGAACTGGTTTAAATAATGAATCCAAGAGTGCCAGAAGTACAAAAGGCAACAAAATCCAGATACAGGATTTCAGTAAAATCTGTTCTGTTGAGGCACACTTTATATCTGTGCACATCTGAAGGGAGGGTAATTATCATCAGAGCTTCCAAACAAAATCTCTGTTATTCCTGACTGATCAAAGTAATGCTGTTGCCTAGTGCTTGACACTTGTACATACATAAGCAATTCATAAAGGAGCCAGTGCAGGGCATATATTTATTCTCTTTAAAGTAGTAAAACACAAGTTTTGAAAAATTAATGGGTATATTTCTAGAGAGGAGTAAATAAGAGTGTATTCTTTGCTTGAGACCCAGAGGCCAAGTTTGTCTATAAAATACATTTTATGGTCGCCACATCAAACTGAAAATAGATCAGATTTTATAATCTAGCAGAGGAAACGTAGGTCAGAGTGGAGATGCTCTGAGTTGTATTATGGTTCCTGACTCCAGCCAATCCCACTAATCCTTCATTTCCATATGCAGCAAATTCATTACTGACAAAATTACCCCAGATAAAAATGTTTTGTAGTTGAAATTATGATGTCACCTTAATGTGGTGTTTCTACCTGGCAGTACTGCAAAAGGTTATTTCAAGAAGGGATTATTAAGGGATTGAATCTTCCCATATAATTTTCTTTTTGGGAAATGAATAGTGTGAGGAAATTCATCCATTTGCATCCTTTCTTTCCCTCGTTTTGTTCAATCCTCGGTGCAATTATGTTGTTAATTTACCTATTTCTGTGGGGTGTTTTTAAGTAAGTTATAGTACAGCAAAGTAAAAAAGTTAAAATTCTGTGTACTTCCATATAAAAAACTTCTTAGGGAGAGTGTGTTACCATTTGCAAGTCAAATAATGTACATGGTCATTCAAAGTCATTTTTTTTCAGTTGTAAGTCTGAGTATTCTATAAGCCATGCCACAGCTTTCAGACAGAATTGCTACTTTCAAAGAAAAATGGCTTTATTAACTGTGGAGAACAGTTAATGAAAACTCCAGTGTTTGGGCCTATTACAGAACTTTGAAGTGAATACAGCCCCATAATTATCATTTAATAGAGTTTCTTTTTAGCAACTCCTGAAAGTAATCACATATTGCAGTAATCCAAAACAGCATAATCATGTTCTACATCCTATTAATAGCCCACTGTGTTACCAAGTCCTCAGCTGAGCCCATCTCCCATAGAAAACATGAGATAATGGCTTAGCCCACGCTGGGATAAAACACGGAATTACTTTTGCACTGTTTCCTTATATTCTAGCTCATAAACAAACAGCACTGTCTGCCCAGGCTCTGCTCAACTCTGCTCCCACTGAAGTCAGCCTTCAAAAGAGCAGCACAGGCTCGCGGCACTGCACAGCAGAGAGGCAGATTTTGAGTAAATGATTTCCTGCATTTAATCCTGCTGGGTCCTGTGCTGAGATGCCCTTTTCTTGGACTCCCTCAGCCTGGAATTGCTGGAAGGGCTGCAATCCCAATTTCACAAATTAGTGCTTTACAGAGCCTGAAATGAAACTTGTGAGCCCCCGAAAATCAGTGACTAAAGTCCGCTTTTTAAACTCAAACATGTGCTTCACACTTTTTCAACAAGAAAATTTTGAAACACATGAACAATAAAGTCCCAGGATTTTGCCATACATTATCCACAGCAATTGCCACTCCTGGTAAGGATTTTAGACAGCAGAACCCCTGAAACTGTTTAGTTTTCTGGCTGAATCTGCACTCACACCTGATATAGGTGATAAAGTTCACACTACAGTCAGCTCCTGTAATCTAGAATCCTCCTTACACAATCTATGTGTTAACAAGCCCCCAAAAACTAAGCTACATTTGCCTATGCACACAGGAAAAATTGGAAATCATCGGTAAGATCACCAGAGAAAAAGACAAAACTCAAAGGTCAGGGAGATCAGTAAAAGGATCACCAAGAAATAATGCAATTTTAACTTCTAATTGTGAAGATTTCATGGGGAGAACAGGGAATCTTCACTTGCAACACCTTTGGATGTTGGACATCCAAGGCAATAATAGCTGGAAAAGCATGAAATTTTGGGAGTGGCTGTTTTGAGATGACTGTTCTTTTCCTTCTTGTGTTAACCCCCATTCTGTTCATTAGGACTGACAGTCAAGTAGTTCCCATATGTGTTAAGTAATAGTTTTAAGCTGGTGTTGACATTTAACTTCTGTTGGCTTAAAAAATGCCATTTTACCAGGATTATAGTTCTACTCCTGGGCCTTGAAAATAATAAAAAAGCAAGGATGAGAATATTAGCTAGGATTATATGTTATCTTTTATCTAGGTAAAAGAGAGTTTTTTTTTCTCTTATGGATATTATGTTTCTTCTAAATGTGAGAAGTGAACATAAACAGTAAAAGGAAAAGTTTAAAAAATGACCTTTTAGGCTTGATGTATTGTAGTCCTTTTTAAACTTTAGCCAGGCCTGTTGATTGGATTTTTCTTTTTAAAAATTTATATTAAACTAAAAACTGGTTCCCATTAAAACAGATAAATCAGTCATTGGATCAAAATCAGCTTTGTTTAGTGTAGGTGACTGCAGTGGACCAGGCCAGTCTGTATAATAGCTGAATAATTTGCTGTCCTTTTCTTATTTCTAATTAGGAATACTATTTCAGCTGACAAAAGGCAAGAAAAATAAAATATATGATTAAAAAATGCATAGCCGAAGACTAAACATACTAATATATGGTATTGCCATTCCTTCCACTGTGCCTTTGCAGCCTCAAGGCAGCTGTAGCTCAGCCCCCTGTTAATGTTCATATTTTTTGCCACAAGAATAATCAGCCCTATTGTGATTTTTCATTTAATGGAACAGATCTTGGTACTCCTATTGAGGAAATGAATTATTAAGCACATTTTAGAGGACTCTGTGGAACAGTTTTATCCTGGATCAATATATTAGTTCAAGTTAGTTGATAGGTTAATAGATATTAGATGTTGTATTTCTCTTTGTACCAAATTGTTACGAGCCCATTAATTTAAAGTCCTAAAATAAGGCACCTGTCACGCAGACATTGAGATCACCAAGGTCCTGTGAAAAATTGTGCCTCAAAGTTTAGATGGAGCATGTAAACGTTCAGGAGATTAGAGGGACTCTGAGAGAAACAAAGGGCACCTCCAAGAGCCACAAGTAATAAACAATCAGATCTTTATCAGAGTCTCTGTCCTTACACTGTGTAAAGAAGAAGTTAACAAGCTGCTTTCTACCTAATTGATTTTTTTTTTTTGGTGAGACTTCAGCACCAAAAAGGAACAGTTGTGTCATGACCAGGTGACCACTCAGGGCATCAGGGGTGTGGCCTGCCAGGACAGGGGTAGATATGGGGGATGGATTCATTTGGTGGGTAACAGATCCTACCTAAAATATTCATCCTTTCTGCTGTGAACTCCAGAAGTTACTGGGAGAGTCATAAGAGGTGCAAACATCCTCCCATAGATTGACCAAATCTGGGGGCAGTTTCAGACCTTGTGTTACATCAGGGGCACTGCCCACAAGGGTGGTTAGGGCAAGGCAAGAACGCTTCTCTTTGGGTATAATTTATTCACAGATTTCCATGGAAATCGTGAGGATTAGATCATTAGGAGAGGTTTTATGGTTTGCATTATTAAATTCTGGAATTTATGCTGACTCTTCAATGGGAAAACAATTAATCTGCAGTACCCTGAGGCAGCAGTAAAATGGGTACCTTCGGAGGTGAACAGCCCTCTCTCAGTAGATAAAAGAATTGTTCTTTTTTTTCCTCCTTTCCATTATACAGTGAAAAATAAAGAACGTGGCAAGCCAGGAAAGGTTGTGTGGAATAAATCTTCAATATAAACTGGCTTTTGAAGGTCTGAAATCCACAGATATGATTGCTTCACTTTATTTACTTTGGGATGTTTACAGCTGTTATAAACTTTGGTTCAGGCTGAGCTGAGAGAGGAGGAGCACAACAAGAAAACCCTATTGGTGTTCCCCTGGGAGTGGGAAGCATGGGCTGCCTCAGCTCAGGGTGTCACCTCACACAGTCCCCTTTCCAAGGCTTTAGCCACAGGAGGTGTGCAGAACCATCCAAAATGCCCTGTGCTGAGATGGCAGCTTGTTTTCTGCCCCCTACACCAGGAGAACCACGGCAGGGCACCTCTCATGAGGACAATGGGAAGAGTTACAGAAATACTGTCAGGAGTGGGACCCATGGATCCCTGTGGGTCCCTTCCAACTCAGGGTATTTTTGGTTCTGTGCTTTAACTCTTCCTCACACCCATGTAATTCATAATGTTCCCAGACATACTATACATGTATGATCAAGCTCTTTGAGTTCTGGCTTTGGAAGCTTGGGTGAAAACCAGATTCTGATAAAACACTGTTACCTTCAGTGTTTCTCAATGAAACAGTGAGGCTCAAATTTGCTCATACACAGCAAATATTGGCTTTTGTTTTGGTGGGAGTCTCTTTATCACAGCCCATTTTGGGACAGATCTCTGTCTACCATGCTTTTAGATGTGACTCCAAGAACAACACATAAGGGAGATATGGGTTTCATCCCTCCACTGAAATCTTTAATTCTGGAGAGAAAGAAACCAGTTCAGGCAGCAATAAGAAGGTCCAGCCATTTGGGTGGCTGAAAAAATATTGTGAATTTCTCAGAAACTTACAGGTACTAAAAGGTGCTATCAGACAGAGATTATCTGTGTTCCTTGTGTTAATTAAAGAATTAAAACTGAGTGTGGTGCTGTATGAATTAAATAAAATCCTGTAATTTCTCTTGGGTCATTAGAAAGGCAACACTTTATACTGGTTTATTGTAGAATTAATGCTGAAGCCCCTGAAAGTTGAGAGCCATTGCAGCGAGATAATTTCTTTTTCAACATTGCCTACGAGGACGACTTTGTGGGATAATGATTCTCTCTCTTCTTCAACCAGATAACACAGCGAGTGTGCTGGTCAGACGGGAAGGGTTTAGCCGCCAGAAGCAGGATTTGTACCTTCTCCCCATCGTGATCAGCGACGGCGGCGTGCCCCCGCTGAGCAGCACCAACACGCTGACCATCCGCGTGTGCGGCTGCGACAGCGGGGGGGGCCCCCC
>NW_008238440.1:2436553-2488177 GCF_000691975.1 Corvus brachyrhynchos | reverse complement strand
TTTCCCTACTGCTCATCTGTACTTGTGTTAAAAAAGTAATCCTGCCCTCAGCTCCATGATGGAGAAATGAATCTTCATTTTTTAGCTTTTATTTTTATAGGGGGTACTGATATGCCTGGATGTGAGAGGCTTTGGGGTGACGTGATTGTGGCCTTGCAGTTCCTGGAGGGAGCCCACAGGAAAGATGGAGAGAGACAATTGACAAGGGCCTGGAGACAGGACAAAGGGGAATGGGTTCAAACTGCCAGAGGGCAGGGCTGGATGGGAGATTGGGCAGGAATTGGCCCCTGGATCCCTGGCAGTGCCCAAGGTCAGGCTGGACATTGGGGCTTGGAGCAGCCTGGGACAGTGGAAGGTGTCCCTGCCCATGGCAGAGGGTGGGATGAGGTGAACGTTATGGTCTCTTCCATCCTAAACCATTCTGGGCTTCTGTGATATCTTCAATAGCAAATACCAGTGAATTTGTGTAGACGTGCTTGGAGAATGTCCTCTTGTGGCCTAGTGCCAGTTAATCAGGGACACTGCTTAAAGGAGGTCATGGCATACAGTTCTAAGTTTTGTGATCTTCCCTGGATGACAAGTTCCTTATTGAGGTCAGCCAGGATTAATGGCCCCTGGCAGCTATTTCCCTCAAACCCATCTTGTGTTGAAGACAGATGAGTGGCTCAGAAAACCTGCTTTTAAGAAAGTTTGCATAGTGTTTCCTGATGATTTGAAAAAAAAAATTATATAATATTTTCTAATTTCCCTGCAGTAATTGATAGAGTTTCTTTTCTTATATACTTTATTTTACAGAAATTTGAGTTGAGAACACAAAAACAAATACGCGTTTGGAGGTGTTGCTTAAAAAAATCCATTTTAATGGAAATGACACTTGGAACTCGAGTTAAGCTTTGGGCATACAGGAGAGGATAAAGATTCGTCTTTGTTTTGTTGCAGATATTCATGTGCTTGGCCTGCTCAAAGGCAGTGTCACAGTGTTCATGCGGCACTGGGGGCCCCACCGACACTTCCCTTGAATTAGTGTTGCAGTAATGAGCAATTAGTAAGAGCAGTGGCATGCAGCCCAGACAGAGAGCCTCAGATCAGTGTGTTCAGTTCTGTGTACAAACATCGCTGCTTTTACCTTACAAGGAGCCCTAAAAATGCAGAAGTTTGCAGCAATCCAGCACAAAAGCTGAGGGCTCAGTGATGCCGCAGTTATTAGCAAAGGGGCTGCTGTTTGACAGTGCAGCCTAACTCGTGTTTTTGTTTTCTCCAGTCATTGTTGTGCTGTTTGTAACCCTGAAGAGGCAGAAGAAAGAGCCCCTGATCGTTTTTGAAGAAGAGGATGTCCGGGAGAACATCATCACGTACGATGACGAGGGCGGAGGCGAGGAGGACACGGAGGCGTTCGACATCGCCACGCTGCAGAACCCCGACGGCATCAATGGCTTCATCCCCCGCAAGGACATCAAGCCCGAGTACCAGTACCTGCCCAGGCCGGGGCTGCGGCCCGCGCCCAACAGCGTGGACGTTGATGATTTCATCAACACCAGGATACAGGAGGCCGACAATGACCCCACTGCCCCTCCCTATGACTCCATCCAGATCTATGGCTACGAGGGCAGAGGCTCAGTGGCTGGGTCCCTCAGCTCCTTGGAGTCAGCGACGACAGATTCTGACTTGGACTACGACTATCTACAAAATTGGGGACCTCGATTTAAGAAACTTGCAGACTTGTATGGCTCCAAAGACACTTTCGATGATGATTCTTAACAATAAAGTTTAAGATTTGGCCTTAAGAACTGTGTCCGAAGTTCTGAAGAATCCAGAGGAAATGTAAGCAGGTATTTTTTTAAAAATCAAGAAAAATCTCATTTAAACATTTAAGTTTGACAGAGAGGATCCCTTTGATAAAAAAGGACATGAAAGTGGTAAATACTGTGAAGTACCTTTTCCTACAAAAGGCAAATCTGGAAGTTGGCTGCCAGCTTCACTAAAGGAAAAAACCCACTTAAGAAATGCGAAATATTTAAATGAAGGAAAATGCTAAAAGCGAACCTACAAATAGGGGAAATCTTTTGTGTGTTACGAACATCTAAATCTTTTATGTCAAAGAAGCTTCCACAAATTAGAAAAGATAACAGTTCTGAGCTGTAATTTCGCCTTAAACTATGGACACTCTATATGGTAGTGCATTTTTAAACTTGAAATATATAATATTCAGCCAGCTTAAACCCATATGATGTATGTACAGTACAATGTACAATTATTATGTCTCTTGAGCATCAAACTTGTTACTGCTGATTCTTGTAAATCTTTTTGCTTATACTTTCATCTTGAACTAATACGTGCCAGATATAAAAACTCTGTCTTGTTGCAGTGGGAGGCGCCCTATTTCTATGTCATTTTTAATGTATCTATTTGTACAATTTTAAAATTCTTATTTTAGTATACATACAAATATCAGTATTCTGACATGTAAGAAATGTTACAGCATCACACTTATATTTTATGAACATTGTACTGTTGCTTTAATATGTGCTTCAATATAAGAAGCAGACTTTGAAATAAACTGATTCTTTTTTAATTCTTGTTCTGGTTATTAAGCATATAAGGAAAAACATAGTGTTTCTAATGTCCCATTTATAGTTCTGACTAATTTACTACAATTGTGACCTTTTAATAGCCTTATTTATTATGTGTTTGTAGTTGGTTTGTTGCCTTGTTAAGTGATTATTTAAAAATCAAGTACATTTTACAAATGTTTTTTAGATTAAAACAAATGTAACGTCTGGTGAACATTTTGTACCCTCTCTATCTACAGCTTGTGGCTGCTCCCAGAACGCAGTAAGAACCGTCATATAGTCCTACTGTGTTTCCTGGATTAAATTAAGTGTAATACTTTTCAATATTTCCCATGTAATATGCATTTATCTTATATCTTAGAGATTCCCGAGGTTTCAGGAGTGACTTTGTGAGTGGACGGGAGTACTCTGTACTTACACTTTACTCCAGGCTTGTGAGTTTCCGTATCTGTGCTGAGCTTCTGCGGGTTCTAGAGACTGAAATCTGACCCAGTTTAGCTGTGACTTCCCTAAGGACTGTTCTACCTGACAATTACCTTACCTGAGTAGTAATTAAGATTCCGGCACTTAATTCCTATTTTTTAAAATTTTTTTTTTTGTTTGTTTGGGTTTTTTTATTTTTAATTTCCAGTAGAATAGCATCGTCTGCGGACAGGGAGACATTTTAATTTGTGATGACAGAAATACAGAGTGCTTTCAGGGTTGTTCCTTGTAATGTATGTTTTTAATCCAAAAAGGGATCTATAACTTTTTTTTTTATATTAGTTCAGAAGGGGCAAGGGATTGGAATATGTTCTGCACATCAACATTTGCTGCATCTGTGTACAGCTGTACCTTTGCTGAATTTAATATAGTTGGCTGTGTAGAGTCAGAGATCAGCAGCTGCAATATGGGAAGCGGCAATAAATAAATAGAAATTACCTACCTTTTCCTACATTCCTTTTACAGGCCCTGTCCTTCATTTGCAGTCAGGTACCAAACTGCTTGATCTGAGAGGAAATCTGATTTGTTGGTGTGTTGCTTTTCTGAAGACCCCCCATATATGTAGTTAGATTAAAATTGAACTTCTTAAAATGATGACTGATGTGTCAGCTCTATATCCATAACATATTCACTTGTCCCATTATATCCCTATGTTTTATAAGGCAGAGTTTGCTAAATCAGCAGATTTGCTCTACAATGTTTATTGTAATATTTCACTTTATTATAGCTGTATGCATTCTATATAATTCTATAGTTTATTATTAACTTGGTTCAAATTTCTTTGGTTGTTGATTTTTCTCTGTTTATAATCCAAAGAATATTTTGCTAGATTTGCACATTTCTCCATTATAAATTTAAATAAACATTGAAAAAAAAAAAAAGAAAAGTAATGAGTATCACTTTACAAATTAACAAATTGAAATAAAGTAAAAAAGAAGTAATTTGTAGGACTCCATCCTCATTGATGCTATCTGGGTTTATTTCACTTTTGAGCAAGTTTTAGAATTAATAACGGCATTTTCTACATTTTTATGTTTAATTTTTAAGAAGGACATTGTCAAGTACATTTTTTAATAGTTTCAAGTGCTTTGAGTTTTAGTCTCTATTGTTTGTAGCACTCTCGTAGATGTTTGGAAATAAATTTTCTTTCCCTGCTGGTTTTGTCCTTTTTCATTTGATTATTTTTCCCCTTCCCAGTGGATGTGGAATTATCACAGCATTTTATTAAGTCAGGCTTGCTAATCTCAGCCAAGGCTGCCTCTGAAATGCTGGGAATTATCCTCACTCCGGACCATCAGCAGCACCTTGGATGAGCAGCGCGTTCTGGCACCACAACAGGACATTGCTTTGCGTTGAACTTCGCCGTGGCCCTCGTGGGAGCCTCAGGTTTTTAATCTGAGTTTGGTAAAACCCATCCCAGCATGGTGGCTCCAAGTTAGTCCCAGCACACCCAAGAAGGCCGTGGGCTGTAGGTTGCTGCAGCATTCCCAATGATCCCAGCGACCTGGGAAGGGATTCACCAGCACGAGTTGCTTTAGCATAGTGGCTCTGCCTTCCCCAGGGACCGAGCCTCACATCCATGGAAGACAACTGAAAGGTTAATTACAGCTTCAGTGGGTTTGGAGAGAACCCCCATTCCAAGGAGGATCACCACGCCTGAGCCAGGTAAGGCAAGGGGCGGTGGCAAGTGCAGGTGGTGCTTTGGCGGGTTTGTCGTCATTTGAGGGGATACAGCAACCCCCTCCAAACACCATCACTAACACACAACCTGACCTTACCAGAGGCACTTCCTTGTGAGCTGAGTGAGTTCTGTGCTCCAGCTGGCAGAACTGCTCAGCTCCTGGTCTAGCTGAGTGTCACCAAGCTAGGTGCCTCTCCCTCCTGTGTCTCTGCAGTGCCTTGGAACACCATTCCTCATCCTGGCAAGAAGCAATTAGGGGTGCAAGTGCAGGGCTGGTTGCTAGGGGAGCTCTCCAAACTTGCACTGATAGGGAAGGGGAGGGTTTGTTTGGGAATTCTCAGATCGCCTCTGCTGTGTTCGTGCCACAATGCCAAGCAGTCCTTGATAATGTGTCAAGGGGTACAAGCCTGCAAGCTCACCACCAGCATTTCTGTGATCTCAGGCAAGATCCTGCCCCAGAGACTGCCACAACTCAGATGAGAAAAGCTTTTTAAGGAGCTTGCAGGTTTTGTTGGTTCCATCTTGTTGACTTGCAAAATAAAATGCTGAAGTTTTCCATGTTGCTGCTGATAAGCTCAGAGAGAAAGTGGAGAGTAGGAATTTAAATAAGGCTCACAAAGAGGCGAGCTTAGAGACCCAAAAGCCTGGAATGCTTGTATGTCTTCCCCATCCAGCTGCATTTTCAGAATTACACGTGTAAAGAAAGGGTCAGTAAGCAAAAATCCAGGTAGGCCTTGTGCAGGTTTTCCCTTCAGACACTGATATAAATACTGAACTACTATAACCAAACCCGATTAATTGGTGGCAGAATCACATTTTGTATTAAGGGGGGAAAAAAAAGAAAACGAAAAAGATGAGAGAGAGAAAAGAAAAAGGAATGGCTTGGGAAAGGGACTGAGTGAGTTTGTTAGGGAGTGAGCTGCAGATCTCTGGAGCTCTTCTGTTGTTTTCACTCTTTTAGGCTGAGACTGGGGATCAACCAGCTTGACCTAGTTCCATTCCCTGTGTGCTAGTGCACAAGTTTTCCATTATTTAATATCACTGATCTCTGTGTTTGATAAGAAAGGCTCTTTCAAACCTGACTGAGCTGGACTGGCTACAATTACCCAAGTCATAAGAACAATTTTAGCCCAATCCAATTCATGGATTCATAGTCATTTGAAAAACTTGTTTCTTGTCTTTCTGAGTGAAATCTTGGGCCTTGCTGCTCACCAGCTCTAGACCTCTGTTCTTCCCTCCCTTATGGAACTGCAAATCCCACATCCACAGTGGGTGTCCTGCCCTGTCCCAGCAGAGGAGGGGCAGAAGCGGCAGCAGCTCTGCCAGGGGAGCTTCATGTGTGTGCCCACACAGGGGACTTTGCTGATGCCCCACACCTCCTTCTCCTGGACGTACGCATCAGGGACAGCTCCTGATCCATGGGGGTGGTCTGCAGAGCATCTGGAGCATTTCCTGTTTCTCTGTGGAAAGAAAACCCCCAACACAAGCAGGGAGAGACTTGCTTGGACTGTGAGTGACTCTCAGAACTCCTTCCAGGTCAGGGAAGGGTCTTTCTCAAGTCTTTCAGACCTTCTACTGGAGCCAGTTTGTATTTTATAAATAAATATTATCCAGGGCAGGGAATTGAGCCTGAGATTTTCAAAGTTCTTGTGAGTTCTCTAACTGCCAAACTCAAAACGTGATACCTTTTTCCCCCCTTTCCTCTTTTCTTTCCTTTTCTTTTCTTATTTTCTTTTTTTTTCTTCTTCTTTTCTTTTCTCTTTTCTCTTTTCTTTTCTTTTTTATTTTCTTTTTTGCTGCACATCCAGCAGGACTGCTGCGTTCTCCAGAGCGTTCTGAATTGACTTCTCACGGGGTTATTCATTTTACAGGAGGAAGAAACGAGTATCCTGAATTAGTAGGCAGAAATTACTCATTAAAAAATTGACTACTACGGTTGTTTTACTGTCTTCCTCTGCATTTTGTCCACTCCGTATTTAGAATTATTTTTAATTGCATTTAGAGAGGAATGACTCATCGGTCATGTTTCTCTGAACTATGGCTGGGGAGCGCGTGGGGTTTTTTTTTTTTTTTTTTTTTTTTTTTTTTTTCCTCTCCTCTCCTCTCCTCTCCTCTCCTCTCCTCTCCTCTCCTCTTCTCTTTTCTTGTTCATTTGCAGTAGTTTAAAACTGCATCGAGAACAGCAACAGCTGAAACAGCAACCAGGCTTGTGGGTAAAGCATTCCATGGCTGGGGCAATCTGCTTTGGAGTGGCAAATTTATAGCTGGTCGTGGGGGGGAATCAATCATTGTCTTCTACCCCACACTGCCAGGAGGTAGAATAGCCACATCTCTTGTTTTCTGCATTTCCTTTTCCTTTAGTGTTTGTAAAATCAGGACCAATACCTGATTACTCAGCTATTTAAGCTAGGAGAAGACTTTGAGTCCTCTTTTCTAGGGTTGTTTGGCAGACTCTTGTTTACAAGAGTGCTCATTTTAAATAAAACAAGATAGAAGCTTAGAAGTTTGACCTTTAGCAGCTTTAAAACTAGAAAGAGAAAAAAACCCCTAAAAACTAACCCTGTAGTTTTTTTAAGAATTCAATTTTAATTGAATTTTAGGGCATGCCTTGCATTTTTGGTGGTTAGTGAAAGAGCCTTAGACTTTGTGACTGCTTTGGACTGAGGTTAACGATTGCTTTCCCTTTTTTTTCTACTTACTTCCAAACAAGGGAAAAACATGTTTATTTCAACTGAACAAATCCATATGCTGTTGTCCAGACCTAGCTGCAAGTGAAGGCTTTGTTTTGTTGTTGTTGTTGTCTTCTTTTCCAACCTAAATCATTCCATGAGTCTGTGACTCACTTCGTTGGCTGCCAAGGCAAATTCCCCGCAGCTCTATCTCCAGCAGGACTTGCAGACACACCACTTCTCTGTCTTGCTGAATATGAAGCTCTTCTGGATTTTCTGTGTGATATGTGAGGGCTTTTGGCGCTGAGGGTGGGTTTTTTAGTTATTCTTTGTGATACATGGAGGACTTAAGGGTCTGAGGTTGGGTTTTGGTTGTTCTTTGTGATATATGAGGGCTTTTGGGGCTGAGGGTGGGTTTTTCAGTTGGTCTTTGTGATGTGTGGGAGCCTTTTGGGGCTGAGGGTGAGGGTTTTTGGTTGTTCTTTGCGATGTGTGGGGGGGCTTTAGGGGCTGAATATGAGGTTTTGGTTGATTACAAACAAATACGTGGAGGACTTGAGGGTCTGAGATTGGGTTTTTGGTTGTCCTTTGTGATGTATGGGGGAGCTTTAGGGGTTGATGGTGGGGTTTTTGGTTGATCTTTCTGATATATGGAGGGTTTAGGGGCTGAGGTTGGGTTTTTGGTTGTTCTTCGTAGTTTGTGAGTGCCTTAGGGGGTTGGGAGGTGGATTTTTCTGCTGGCGTTTTGGAGCTATGATATTTTCACTCCCACAATTACAAAACTGGCTTTCATGCTGTGCTCAGTGCCCTGTCTCTGGGTGGTAAGGAGCAATTTTTCACGGAGTTATAAACTCCCTCCCGCTTGGCAGGGCATTTCTAGAAAGCCCCATTGTTCTCCTGCTGCCAACACTGCCCTTCTTTCCAGGAGCCCATTCTCCCTGCTGCAACCCGAGCTCATATTTTCCTTCTTCTTATTAGCACACTGGAGAAAGTCATCATTAATCAAATGCAAGCACATTTAGCAAAGTTCAATGTGTATGAAAAATTTATGTCAACCTTTAGGCTCTATGACAGTCCCAAGGCTTCACTTAATAAGTTCCATAATGACTTACTGTTAATGGCCAATCCACATTATCTCTTTGAGGTCTGCTGGGCCTTTCAGGAGCATTTTCCATTATTGATTCTGGAGCTGCTGTACGTTGCCCAGACATAGAAACAAAACTGTTTACATTCTTCACTTTCTAAAATGGAAAGTTGGATGCCTTAAAGTATAAAACCTCAGAGAACATGATTTTCTTTCCTGTTATGAGGCTCTAGCACAGAATGAATGAAAGAGTAGCTATTTGTGGGGGCTGGCAGAAGCTCTGGGAAATGACTGGAAATTTGATAAATCTTGTCCATTGATTTAGCAGAAATCTGCGCTTCAAAAGCTGTCCTCATGCAGCCATCCATCAGCCTTGCTAAGAGCCTTAGAGAAGCTCAGGTACAGAATGGCTCACTGCCCCAAGTTCTGCAGTTTTGTTCACTAATGAATCATAGTTAATCTCAGACATTTAATTTCTATCAGAATTTTAGCTGGGTAAAAAGGCTTCTGACATCCAAGAAGAATTCTGACATCCCCCATTTCTGGGGCTTTATACAATGCTCCAGCAAACGCTTTTCACTAAACACAGTCTCTCAGGATTATTCAGTTCCCATAATTGTATCATTTTGTGAAGCCTGGATCCTGTGTACACTCTTTAGCACAGTGTTTACTCCTGTGAGTAACTGGTAGCACTCAGAACAGTCAGTGTAATGAGGTAACACTGCTGGAATCCAAGTGCTCCCACACTCCTGGAGGCTGCAGTGTCACACTGTGTTTAAACATCATTAAATGAAGGAATATGGACACTGTGTGCCCACCCAGGCTGCACTGCACCAACTATTCTGGAGTGCCTGATGTCACAAACCACTCCTCTCGTGAGAAAAATCTCTCCAAAAACACCTAAGCACCTAAGTCCCCCACTAAGAACTGCTAGAAAGGCAGATTTTTGGTCGTGGCCACCCAAAGAGAACTGACTGTTTCACTCACTCAAGTAAAAATACGCACCTGTAGTAAGGGTAAAAAAAAAGAAAAATAAATAAAGACATAGGAGCTGCTTTACAATATTTTGAAAAAGAAAGAAGAAAACAGCAACAATTCATTGTATTGACAGACACTGTAAATCTCCAGCAACTTCAGCCACTACTGTCCAGCCACTGTATCAAAGTATCACAGAATGACTGGGGCTGGAAGGAGCCTTAAGGATCCTCCAGTTCCCAGCCCCTGCCGTGGCCAGGGACACATTTCCCCAGGCCAGGCTGCTCAGAGCCCCTGCCAGCCTGGCCTTGGACACGCCCAACACGCCCAGTTGTTTTTCTTTCTTGCTGCCCTGCCCTCCCCTTTCCTATCCCGCCTTCAAGTAAGAGCGGCAAGGCCAGCACCATCCTACAGAGCACAGTGCAGTCCTACAGAGCACAGAGCTATCCTACAGGACACAGAGGCACCCTACAGAACACAGAGCCATCCTAAAGAGTACAGAGCCATCCTACAGGACCCAGAACCATCCTAAAGTACACAGAGCCATCCTACAGGACACAGAGGCATCCTACAGGACACAGAGGCATCCTACAGAGCACAGAAACATCCTACAGAGCACAGAGCCATCCTAAAGAGTACAGAGCCATCCTACAGGACAAAGAGCCATCCTACAGGACACAGAGGCATCCTACAGAGCACAGAAAGATCCTACAGAGTACAGAGCCATCCTACAGGACACAGAGGCATCCTACAGGACCCAGAACCATCCTAAAAGTACACAGAGCCATCCTACAGGATGCAGAGGCATCCTAAAGAGTACAGAGCCATCCTAAAGAGTACAGAGCCATCCTACAGAACACAGAACCATCCTACAGGATACAGAGGCATCCTACAGAGCACAGAGCCATCCTAAAGAGTACAGAGCCATCCTACAGGACACAGAACCATCCTACAGGACACAGAGCCATCCTACAGGACACAGAGCCATCCTACAGGACACAGAGGCATCCTACAGAGCACAGAAACATCCTACAGGACACAGAGGCATCCTACAGAACACAGAAAGATCCTACAGGGCACAGAAACATCATACAGGACAAAGAGCCATCCTACAGGATACAGAGGCATCACAGAGCCATCCTACAGGACACAGAGGCATCCTACAGAGCACAGAAACTTCCTACAGAGCACAGAACCATCCTATAGAGCACTGAGCCCTCCTACGGAGCACAGCATTGTCCTACAGGACACAGAGCCATCCTACAGGGCACAGCGCCATCCTACAGGGCACAGCGCTGTCCTACAGGGCACAGAGCCACCCTACAGAGCACAGAGGCATCCTACAGGACACAGAGCCACTCTACAGGACACAGAGCGATCCTACAGGACACAGAGCCACCCTACAGAGCACAGAGCCATCCTACAGAGCACAGAGCCATCCTACAACAGGGCCATAGCAGCACCAAGAGCATGGACGTGGGGCATGGCTTGTGCTGTGCTCAACGGTGCATTGTAAAACCCCCTAATTCTGACTGGATTAATTCCACGTGCCTTTTGCACAGCAGATTCAGGTTTCTGATGCTGGAGCAATGGCTGGGTGGTGGGAGAAGTGGACAAATACTTTCAGAAGTCTGCTGGCTGCTTTTCAAGTGAGATCACAGTGTACTCAAGCTATTTACCACCAAACTCTTTAAAGAATTAAAAGCTGTGCATAACCCTGAATATTCCAAGGAGACTATTGCTGGCAAAGTGCTCTCAGCCATAACAGATAATCAGAAACTTTAGCGAAAAAAGCTTTGCTATTAACTCTACCTCAAAATAAAAAGGGCATCTGTACTTGACTGTAATAAAAAACTAGTGCAAAATGTCTGCATGGTAATAACAGAGACCACAGTTTTAATGAGAGTTGGGGAAAAAGAAAGAGTAGAATTTCTGACTGTTTATTTGCCCTTGGTGGATTATGAGATGAAATGAAAGTCCCTGGTTTTTTTAGCATGGAGGTCAGCTTGGAGTCGTGCTAATAAAAGAGCATTAGACTCCCAGTGCACCTATAAAACCCAGAGCCTAAACCAGCCCTTCCCGTGCAGTGTAGGAAGCCAGATGCCAGTGATTCACTGCAGACACGGCCCCTATCACACGTTCCAGAGGTGAACCAGACCCAGGAACAGTCGGCTACTCTGTTTGCTTGGGGCTCTGGGGGTTCCTGGAATCGTCCATCCCCGCCAGCCCAGGCTGTGTCCTTTCCTGTGACCCTCCGCGTACCCTGCAGGTGTTATCGCTCTCTGCTCCCAGTTTGTGTTGGCTGCACAGTCTGAGGGCAAAATTTATGAGATGTTCCTGGGAGCCAGAAGCTGGAATAGCCACTGATGGATGAGAGATTTAGGGCTCCCTGCCCAGTGGATGGGACACCTGGGCTGCCCTGGCAGCAGTGTGGGTGAGCCAATGCAGAGCTGCATCTGCCAAGAGAACGATGTGCTGTGACTGCACCACCAAAACCACCACCTCTGGGGCCAGAAAAAACATCTTTTACTTTAGGGAGTCAGGAAATGGGGGATAGAAGCATTTCTAGGAAAGGGGCCTGCCTGGAAACACCAGGCAGCAGGAGAAGGAGGAGGAGCTCATCTTAAACCCTCCTGGTCTCCCTGAGCTTTATTCTTTGTCTTGAAAGCTCTTTCAGAGAAGAGTGGGAGGAGAAAAGATCCAGGCAAACTGCATTTGGTCTGATCGGTTCAATGTCCGATGGGATGAGAAATCAAAGTCTACAAGGCAAGCAAGATAATCTGTGTGTGTGTGAGGGTGTGAGAGGGACTCAGGCCTCAATGCTCACCTCAGCCACCACTTTGATTGCACTGCCATGAGGGACACCCAGCTCCAGAGCACAGCACAGGGGACACATGGATGTGGGGAGCAGACTGGTTTCTGTGCCACAGGAAAGGGCTGCTCTACGCCCTGGTGAGTGGAACCAGCTCCATGGAAAGGCCCTGCAGGTCTGTTGAGGGTGCAACATTTGAAAGGACCCAGATCCCTGCTGACTTCAAATGTTACTTTGCAGCTCTTAAAATCCCTTTCTCTCACGAGCCCATTGATCTTTAAGAAGAGTGACAGACCCCTGGAAACTTTCATCTACTCTCTGCTGGGTTCCTTCCCAACCCTCTTGTGCTCCAGGGCTCCCCATGGGCTCAGCACATCACTGAGCAGAGTCAGGCAGGTCAGAGCATTGCTAGCAAACAGGATAAATCCTTCCAGTCCTTCCTTCAGGAAAGCTTCTGTGCTCACAGTGGAATGGCAGGGAAGCAGCGTCCAGCTGGAAACAGGCTCTTGCTCTTAATGGGCCAAATTCAGAGTTATTTATCTGGCAAAGAGTTTCCATCTCTCTCAGAAACTTCAAAATGAGTCTGTCAGGTTGAATCCCATCATCACTTAAACTCAGAAGACTGCAATGTTTGTGTTGTTTTATTAGCCTTGAGTTCTGACACCCGAGCTCCTCCTCTCCTCCCAGTTCTCCAAGCAGAACCCAGTGTGCTTTTTTGACTCTATTCATGCTACTCACAACAAAGGGCACATGCTCATTTTGTCTGGTTTTTTTGTTGTTGTTTTCCCTGAAAGATGGTGTTTTCTTTCTTGATCTCTTTTAGATTTCATTTAAAACCTGTTCTGTTTGCCACCCTGAGCACTCTATTAATATCCCTGCCACAAACATCCACAAGTCAGTGTATTCTCTCCCTTAAGAAAGTTTAATTTGGTTCAGTTAAAGATCATTGTTGGCATGGAGGAGCAGAATATCACCCTCACCAGTTTAATGAATAAACAGGGTAAATACTAAATCACTGCTCACTTCTGCAGGTCCCTCTGGTTCACTTGCAGGAGCTGTGAGGAGCATGGGGATTGTCTATGAGGGCAAAGTTCCTGAAGTTTAGGGCCCTTATGCAGAAAAATGGTCAGATGAATCACTGAAGTTACTCTAGGGAGAAAGGTGGCCATATGCAAATTTAATGCAGAATGGCCTCACCCTGCCAAGGAAAAGAGAAAGAAAACCACAGAGGGTTTTAGGGGCTGCCAGTGCATATTATTCAACTTTCATTAACTCTCTTAAGAACAAGCCAGAGAATTGAATTTGGATTCTTGCTGCAAAGCTAAACTGCAGCCCATCTGTTTTCCATCCCAGACAATGGATGGACCGAAATTTATGCAACAAAAATTTTGCCTAGGATTTGAAGGTTTAAGTCACAGTTACCTCAAAACCTGGTGCATCTTCACTGCTTCAGGGCTGTATTTTAGGGGAGATCTTTGCATTCAGGCTTCTCCTGGCTGTATTTGAACACTGCCTGAGATGATTCAGGAGTTTTGCTCGATGAACGGGTGCTGTGATCCAAGGCCCATCTGGCTTGTTTTGGAGTGTGTAAAGGTCAGTGCTTCTGTTAATACAACTCGTACAAATACTTCCCTGCCATCTGACGATGTTCCTCCTCATTCAGATTGGCAGCCATTCCCCCCCCCACAATCTGGAATTTCCTCCCAACGTGGGCTGTTGAAGTGGGGATGATCACAGTTTTAAAATCAAAGGTTGAATGCTTCTGTTGAGTTATACTTGGAAGCGACCATGTTCTGTACAGTGAGAACATCCCATATGGAAAGGACATATGTGTTGGAGACAATAATACATAAATAGTGGGTACAATTTTATATAACCCTTACATTCTTACGGCTGTTACATATAATTCTCTAATGGACAGGTGAAATACATTGCTTCAATACTGATATTTGAGTCCATATGTTGAAAGCTTACACAATAAATAGGGAGCTTTAAAGACAGATTAAGCTGTACATAATTTTTCAAACAATTGCACTGACATAACTCGAAAACCCTGCTGGGCTATCCTTATACAATAGCTGGAAACAGCACTGGAACCTCACACTGAAGATCTGCTTGGACACACACACATACAAACATTCATAATTTGTCAAATATAAATTATTTAGACTGATTTTTTCCTGGTTTAGTTAAAAAAAAACCATCAGGTTTTGGAGGAATAAAGCAGGTGAAAAGTTTCAGCGAAAAGGTAGAGCTAAGATGAAGAGAATCCTGACAGTAGTTTTATTATGAAATGTCAGCATTGCTCAGGTTTGGGGCTGGGCTGGGGGAGCAGGATCCTGGACAATCACGTCCATGTCGTCACTGATCCTGCCCTAAGAAAACCCATCCCAGTGTAGAAGATGCCTAAGCCTGGGTGGGGAGGAGGGGAATAAAACTCAGTTTACAGATGGTCAGTGAAGACCTGTTAGCACTTGGCAGCTAAATTCTCTCAGGAGTCTGGGCAGACGATTCTCCCATCCTGTCCTTGTCCTCCCCAGGCTCAGCATCAGCCCCCACAGAGGAGCCTGAGCACTGAGCTGTCTGTTTAAAACAGGAAAGGGTCAACATGATGACATTTCTGCCTATTTGAAAGGAGATTAAATAGGTTTTTTTTTCCTAAGTAGTCATTTTATGAACTTGCATTACCCAGTTTCAGAAGTTAAGGAACAGTGATGATGCATTTCATGTTCACATTAAGTTAGCTACAATATTTTTTTTCCTCATCACCACTGTATTACTTCACAGAACTTCCCAGAAATTAGGGAAATGTTTGTTTTCCCGCTAATGACTAAAACTATTGTGGCTGAAAAAATTATTATTCTGATTTTTCGTCTCTGTTTTTTTCATTTTTGTGTCAGTGAATACAAAACACTGACATTGCTTTGTGAGAACCTTTTGGGGAGGCAGTCTGGGGATATATGTTATTCTCTTAACATATGTTCCCTGGAAATTAATCACCTATGAGATGAAGAACCTAATGGTTTGTGGTCATGCAGTATTAAGGCACATTAAGCACTGAAATGGAGCTGCTTTTTTTTCAGCACTACTGTGATAACCAAAAAGCCTTAGAAGAGAAACCCACATTTTTATTCTATGCTTTTTCATATATCTGATTAAAAATTAGCTGAGTGCTTTAACTGAGCTTGGTGCCAGTGGCTTATAAAAGAACCATTTTAAAGACTTCAAAGCTCTTTGGTGCCTAGTGGAGGCTTCAAAAGACCCTAAATCTGGTGTCCTTTTTTCCCCAAAGCATTTCCCAAGATCCTCCTTGTAAAAGGATCTGTGGTCCATGAATCTTTCTGCAAGTTTCCATCTTCTTGTGAAACGAAGCAATTTTTTGTTTGCTTGTTTGTTTTTTGTTTTCTATCTAAATAATCCAAAATGCCGTCAAATAAACTGGGTGAAAAAATCCTACATTGAAAGAAAACCAGTGGCCAAAGGCCAGGCTGTTAAAGAATAGTTTAACACTGCAGGATGGGAACATTTTAACCAGCATGGCCAGGCTGTTAAAGAATAGTTTAACACTGCAGGATGGGAGCATTTTAACCAGCATGACCAAACTGAACTGCACTCAGGAGTGAGGGTACATCTCACCCATCAAGTGATTCCTTAATCAACAATTCTGCAGCTTTACAGCCTTGAGAAACAAAGAGTCTGACTTCTTCATAAGCTTACAAACCGAATTACCTAGAAAACCCTTCACTGATTTTTGATAACATTCTTATTACAGCCATTATTGACATGGTCAGGCCTTGACACAAGTTTAGTGGGGATTTTCATGGTGTCCAAAAATCAAAGAGCAAATTTCCATAGGTTCCCTCCACAAGCCATTAGAAAAGCAACGGGGAAGGGCTGAAAAGAGCCTTTTTGCACCCTCCTCCTCAACTCTCAGTGTACCAGCTCTTATCCAGCCTTCTTCTGCATCACTGAATATTAACTAATTAATTAATTAATTTGTAAATTGAGCCTCACTCTGGCTGGTTTAATGAGCAGAAATGGTAAAGCAACAAGCAAACGAGCTAAATAAGAGAATTTCCTGGAAGCCACCCAAATTGGATGCAACGTTTTACTCACTGTGACGATGACCCTTCACTCTTACCCCGTCTTCCGAGCCCTGCAGGGAGGAACTGTCACTCAGTGACGCACAGAATTCCTGTGGCCCTCAGAGCAGGCATGGCTGAATCTGCAAGTCATCCTGTGCATTATCTGTTACGTCTTTCCCTTTAAAAATATTCAGAGATACTGTGAGGCTTCTTCCACAAGTCATTTCCAAGTCAAAAATTTGCTTTTCTTTTTTTTTTTTTTTTTTTAATGTACATTGACTCACTCTGACACGTGCACAGAACTTCAGATTTCCACCAGATTACTGTATCTTTTGGCAGCCTGCAGCTATTAAACTGCTTGTGTTTTTATAGGATAGACTAATGGTATTGATAGTCCTTAAACATTGCTCCTATAGCAACTGTGGAATTTTTGGGGTGCTCCAAGGAAGCAGGAATTTAAACACCAGTGAGAATTAACCTGTTGTTGAAAAAGTTTGAATTGGTGTGGAGAGAAAGAGGGAGGGAGGGAGGGAGGGAGGGAGGGAGGGAGGGAGGGAGGGAGGGAGGGAGGGAGGGAGGGAGGAAGGAAGGAAGGAGAAAGAACTTACCGAAAACCCCATATCTAAAGCTTTGTTTATCATGACTGCCATAACAGAATCTCCAAATACCAATTTCTCTTCCCATCCCTCACATTCTGAAGCAGCTGCATGACTGGTTCTGGCCTCTCTTGAACATCACCAGACTGAACATCTTTGTGAATGTGTCTTCAGCTCGCTCTTTTTCCTTCCTTCCTTCCTTCCTTCCTTCCTTCCTTCCTTCTGTCCTTTCTCTTGAGGCCACAGAAAAAAGGAAAACTGTCTCTAAAGGCTTTAAAAAAATTAAAAAGACCTTACATTTATCATTTTTTAAATCTCAGGGTTTTCAGCTCAGCAGTTTAGTAGGTCTGACTCACCGCTTTTATCTCTTGGGGATGGCAGTTTGGGAAGCAGATTTCATTACAATAAAAGAACAGGTGCCATTCATATCCGTAACATTTTTTTTATATCACTGCATAACATACATCTGCCTTACTGCAACTACACAAAACAGAAGCCCTAAGGACTATTTGCTGATTATTCCACACCATTTTTCTTAAGAGCAGGACTGTTCCCCTGTTCTGGTCAAACTCTAATTAACAGAGCGATAGCATCACTGTAGCATTGTGCAATTCCTATTTTAAATAATGTTCAGTGTGTACCGCTGCCCTTTTCTGTCAAAGTATTGCTGTGTGTTTTGGCACAAAGATATCTGCATTTCTATATCTTCTACCAATTTTACAAAGGTTTTATAAGGCTTAATGAATGGAAAATGCTTTGAAAAGCTGTAGATAAAAGGCAATTTTGAAGGCAGTCATTAGTAGTAAATACCCTCATCAGAATTTCTCTTGCTAATCCTTTCTGCTCTGGCTGTGCAGGCAGTGCTGACAGACCATTCCTCCAAGGTTATTCTAATGCCACCTTACAGACAGCCACCCTGAAAGTCACTTATAGTCACAACCCTGCTGCCACCAGTGTCACCCGGCTCAGTTTAAATTGTGCCACCTTAACACCACAGAGCAATAGCAAAAAAAAAGAAATTAATGGACTTTCTATGAGTCCCACCATTAAAACTAATATTGTGTAACTGGAAATCAACCGCTTCAATTAATGGGAATATATGGCCTCATTTCGTAGGCACAACCTTTCCATTTGAAAGCTCACTGACATATGGGTTCCCACTGGTGCTGTAATTACACCGTGCCTAAAAGTCATCATTAGTTTAAAGTGTGGAGGTGCCTTTTATATATATATGTATAATGAACAGTCTTGGTTACAAGCTCTTTTCTTTCAGCACCAGTTACAATGGCACTCATTCACTGCGTTCCCAGTTCCTCCGTGGCTGCTCCATCCCCCTTGGCGTCAGCGGGGAATTCCAGGCTGACATTACCTGAGGACTGCTGGGTACAATGCCCCTCTTTAAAGCGCTCTGTGGCTGTAAGACAATGCAGCGTTGTTGTCCGTGGGGTCCAGGGTGAGGCCATTAAAGCTCTGCACCCCATAGTCCTGCTGGAATGGGAATGTTTATCCCACTGGATAATTGGGACTTCGACAAATGAGACGCTGACGGTAGCCTGGGGAGAGTGACTGTCAGAGAAGCAAGAGAGAAAACTGCCCTCCGAGCGCCTAACTGCACTGAGTTCCCCAAATTTGCATTTCTAAGGTCATTTTTAACAGTCATTCTAGTGCGAGATGCTCATCCAATGCTGTGGCACTGGGAGCATCTGGCTGTGTTTGATCAGGAGGTTGCCCGTATTGCCTCCAGATTAAGTTTTTGCCTTGCTTTTCTTTAATTAAATAAAAAAGGTAGGTTTGTAAGAACAATATTTTTAAGGTTTGGGGTGTGGACAAGTATGTATTTGCATCTTACTAATGGATGAAAGCCTTTACTTTGATCTGCAATGAGCACTTCATTTTGGATTTCAGTATTTCAACAACACTTGTATAGTTCAGAGGGAATGTTTACCTGAATT
Organism: Corvus brachyrhynchos; assembly: GCF_000691975.1. NCBI lineage: Eukaryota > Metazoa > Chordata > Aves > Passeriformes > Corvidae > Corvus > Corvus brachyrhynchos. The sequence continues at coordinate 2,469,270 of NW_008238440.1, read as the reverse complement.
TGAAGTAAATTCCAAATGAAATCTTATGCAAATAGGAGCAGGGAGATATGTTTAAAGTCTGTCAAAACTAGAAGTTTTGATTTTTGTGAAGCATAGTGTTTGGCTTTTTTGGGGGCCATGAGTATTTCAATGAAAGCAATATATGGTTGAAAAATGCCCATCAATGTCAAGGGTCTGTATTCATCACACACTTCCAGTAATCTGTGTTTTGGTTGTGCATTTGACAGCTGTGGGTCTTGTAGATCCTCTAAGCATTTTGTTTCCTCAGACAGCCCCTTTAACCCTGAAAACAGACCCCCCACACCCAGCCACATTTCCAAAGGGGCACCAGAGAGGCACCAACATTACTCAGATCGGAGCAATGGAGTGGGGACCATTTATTTTCCCTCACCATCCCACCAAATACCTAGGAAAGACCTGAAGTTCTTAAAAACATTTGGGCCTGAGGTCAGTGGAGATGGAAAAGCATCTTTTTATTGAACTACACAAGGTCTCATGAAGCAGCTGTCTTGTCACCTATTACGTATGAAATGATTTGTATCAGTCATTTTTATGTCTTCTCTCCTCAGGCAACTTCTATTTGGTGAGCAAAGCACCTGAGCAGGTGTTTTCCTGTGCTACAATGAGGCCTGGTGGTGTCACTGAAACGGCGGGAAAAACAAAAACTCTCCAACAACACTTTTAGTGACACTGCTTGTGAAGGCTTGGATGCAGCCTGGAATTCTGAGTCAGTTTGGGATTTGGAAAGCTACACGGGGCCATGTCAGGATTTGTGCTCACACTCTCTATCTTCCAAGGTGTGTATGATGCTCTCCCGAAGCGGGCTTGAAGCTGCTCAGTCTCTGGCTGTTTTCTATTCTCTTTGCTGTTAATTATTTCTGGAATGTACTTGGCTGTTGTTCAGCCTCCTTTTCTGTGTTGTGGAGAGGATTGAAGCAGCCAGGCCGAGGGAAGGGACCATTCCTGCAGCGAGGGAAGGGCAGCAGCGAAGTGCTGTGTGGGAGGATGTCACAGTCAGGCACAGCCACCAGCACAGGCTTGGTGTGGATCCCACAGGAGCTCTCTGAGCTTCCACTGCAAGGAGCTGTAGGAAGGGGGATGTTCCTGACTCATCCTTGCTGTGTGAAATATTTACGTGCACAGTCTGTGCACCCGGGTTAGCTCAGCCTGAGACATGCCCTCAGCCCTCTGAGCCGCAGGAACGCTCCTCTCTTTTCCAGAGATCTCTTTTCAGTTAAGAAGTGCTGCTGTTTGCTTTGATGCACAGCTCTCCAGACCTTCACCCAGCTCCTCACTGCTAGCTCGGGAGCACTTCCCCAACTCACACTTGCTTCCTTTCCCTCCTGGGAGCACCCCATGATCCCAGCTCAGCCTTCCAGCACAGTCACCTACATTTCCCAGCCTCCAGTCTGCCTGAGCTGGGAATGCTGTCACACCAGCAGAGCACAACACAGCTCCGCTTGACCAGATTTCACCTGGTACAGCCAACTAAACTCCCCCAGGCCAGTCATTAGGCTGTGTTAATTATGGCAATCAGCCTACCCAGTCTGACCTAATTATAAATAATTAGCTTATCCCTTTATTTCCAAACCTCTTCCCTAGTGAGACGGTACTTTTAAGATTTTTAAACTAGCAAAAGTTCCCTCGAAGAGTTGCTTTTCAGGTGGAGCAACCTTGGCATTAAAGGCCCAAGTTCACGAGAAAGGCATGGCCAGATCTCACAGACGTGGGGGAGAAGGAGCTGTCTTTTCTTCCTTGAGGAATTACAAGCCTTAATTCTTAAGGTACTTCACTCTTCTAGGGCATTTCTAGGGATTTTTAAAAATACCTATAGGTACCAAAATGCCCATTTGCCTAATAAAAATATTTTTTAATGCCTATTTAAAAATCTTGTGCTTTTGGATTAGAGTGCAGCCTCTCAGAACCATTGTAACAAGAAAGTGAGCATGGCACAATCATGCCCAGTTATGCCCAGCACCAAATAAGATCATTGCTCTCAGCACCCTCTGGACATAATTTGACACCAAAATGTTAAAAATTATTTTCTTTCAGTGAAAACATGCAACATTCTTATTTTTGCTGCTTCAAGCAGCAAAGAATTGTCTATTTGCCTCTTGTCTCGAGTTAGACAGTAACTAATCCTCACCGGAAAGACCAACTCCATATGAAGCCGCGTGGCTTCCCAAGTTTATGTTTTGCTGCTGTCATTTAGGAAATGAGCCCTGCACACGTGGGTGGTGTGGGATCTCTCAGGAATAGCGCACTTGCAGGAAGTGGATGGTGTATCCTTGTAGCCTCAAAACATCACTCCAAATGACTCTTCCAATAAAAGCTCTTTGAGGACCTTTCTGAATCCTTCTTCCTGACCCAAAAAAATCATTTTTTCTTGAGTTCCTGTAGGTGATTTTCACTTGTGTCCATACCTCCACGCCAAGCAGGATATCCCTGAAATTTTTGCTCTTTTCCTGCAGTTCTCCCTCCATGGCCAACAGTTAATAGAGATTCCTGTGGAGGAGAGCACCCCTGGGACTTTAGGCTTTGCCCACCCACATCTGGGAGAGGTTGTAGGTATTTCCCCTCTCCAGACTCCATTCCAAGCACAACTTTATACTATCATGCCCTGAAGGACCTCTTCTCCTTACCTTTCCCACTGGAAATGATGCAGTTTAAGCCAGTCAGTGATGTCAGCCTAAAATCATTTTGAAATAATTCTCATTCCAAGGATTTGTGCTCCTGGCTCATTCACACTAAAGCAAAGTACTCCCAAATGTGTCAAAATTTCCTACTTTGAATACTAAGTCGAAGCTCATTAAAGCCAATTTATTTTCCCCCTCCAATGGCTCCCAGGTTCTGTGGATCAACCCCTGTTTACAGAATTCTCCCCAGGCTGTCTCATGCCTTGCCTTGCAAACGACATTTGCAAAGTTTAAAGCCACCTTTATTTCTATGCAGGGCATTTACCAATAGTTAGATCTGTAAATAACAAAGCTCCCTGCCTGGTCAGGAAGGCAGCCTGTGTGATGACATTTTACTCCAGAAAAGTATTCCAATGACTTCAAGTGGAAGCTGACTGACAAAAACCTACTTGCTCTTTGCTAGGAATTCTAAGCAGAGTCTGGGGAGAAGATAAAGTTAACCTAAAATGGAATTTTTCTGTTTTGTGGAGTATGTGTTTCTGGACCCTTCATATGGCATTGGCACTGGGATAAATGGATGACTGGGCAATGCAAGTTCCTGCATTCCGTTCTGCTTTACATGGGAGAAATGTTCCTGGGTCATGGAGAGTGCCTTGTTACAGTAGATGTTTTGTGCCAATTATCACAAATAGTTCTCATTTGCAGAACAAGCTACTCTAACCAATCTGAGTTTTCCTTGTACCTCTGTAGTGTGAGCATTATTTTAACTGAGTACTGGGCTGTTAGATGTGCTGGGTGTGCTGGTGACACTGCTGGGATAGAGAAGTGCACTTTGTTCAGGATGGCAAATTATGGAATCATAGAATGGGTTGGGTTGGGAAGGACACTAAAAACCATCTCTTCCCACCCCCTGCCATGGGCAGGGACACCTTCCACTGTCCCAGGCTGCTCCAAGCCCCAGTGTCCAGCCTGGCCTTGGGCACTGCCAGGGATCCAGGGGCAGCCACAGCTGCTCTTGGCACCCCGTGGCACGGCCTCACAACAATTCCTGCCCAATCTCCCATCCAGCCCTGCCCTCTGGCACTGGGCAGCCATTCCCTGTGTCCTGTCCCTGCACTCCGTGAAGATTTGTCCCTCTCTGGTTTCCCTGCAGCCCCTGAAGCCCCTGGGAGGTGCTGTGAGGTCTCCACACAACCTTCTCCTCTGCAGGCTGAGCAGCCCCAGCTCTCCCAGCCTGGCTCCACAGGGGAGGGGCTCCAGTCCCCTCAGCACCTCCGTGGCCTCCTCTGGACTCTCTCCAACAGCTCCATGTCCTTCCTGTGCTGGGGGCACCTGTTCACAGGTGGCACCACACCCCAGCCCAGGTGAGGCCTCAGGATAGCAGAGTAAAGGCGGAGAATCCTCTCCCTCACCTGCTGTCTGAAGTATGGTATATTTTGGTAGCATAAAAGAATAAATAAAACCCTCCTGATACAAGCCCTCTGTTATGGATGATAAATTAAACCATACTTTAAAAAACCCCCAAACCTTGGCACACTTTAAGCTTCATTTCTCAGTGGATTCTTATTCTTGCTTTTATTCTAACCCTCTCACATCATCTGTCATGTCTCTTGTTTTTGCCTGAGTACTACAAAATGCTCCTTTACTCTCTGGCTCCCCTTTGCAACCCATTATCCTGCCCCAGAGGGAGCTGCTGCCTATCTCCTGTTCCTTGCAGGAATTCCTGCATGCTGCTAACCTTTGCCTGCCTTGTACCAAGAGCTGCTCTCCGCTGTCTCTTATCTCTCTGATCCAGGCAGAGGTGTCAGAGTGTCCCAGGGAGCCATTAATCAACACCCCCCCTCTGCCATCAGCTCCTCAGAAGCTCTCTGAGAAACTGGAGTGCTTTTGGAGGTCTGCAGCAAACAGCACAAGAAGCTTTTACCACCAATATCTTTCATAGATCCTCTAACCTGATTGATGGTAATACTGAGAATTAAATATTTATGGCTTAGGGGCATGAGGAAGTTTTGAAATACATATTTTAAATCTGTGTGAAAGGAGCAATGTCAAGGCATGTCAGGAGCTTTGAGCAGTGTTTGGAGGAGTTCTGTCTCCATTCTCTGCTGTTTCCTTCCTTCTTCATTCCTTCCCCATTCTTTCATTATTTTATATAAAGAGCACACTCAGGAAGTAGATAAAAATGGTAGATAAAAATCCCAAAAAGGTGCAATAGAAGACAGAAGCTGTCTCAGGCTTTTTGTCTATTTAACCATTAGAAAGAAAGAAACAACCTGTCATGTTTCACGTTGCTGAAGGCAGCCCAAGGCAGGGACTATATATACATCACAATAATGAATAATTTACTATGGCTGTATCATCCAGGACTATGATCTCATGCTCTCCTCCTCTTCCCACAACAAATGGAAGCTCCCACCAGGTCTCACACCTTGTGGCTGGAAGATCCACAGAGGTAAAAGGACAAACATCTATTAGCAAATCAATCCTTCTCCCTTCCATCTGCAGGGATCCTCTTCTCTGCAAATGCTGAACATGCTGGAGGAAGTTTTAGCCTCACACCTTTAAAAACTCCCATGAGCGCCTCATGGCATTTGGGATGTTCAGACATTATAGGGTTTTTAGCCAAGTAGGCCAGTTTCAGTGTTGTGAACTGCATTTTGGTACAGATATTGCCTTCGATCCTAAATAGGCCAAACTGTCCTATTAATATTCATTCTGTTTACCTTAATGACAGCAAAGAAGTACTTGGGCAAGGTTAAAGTGTGTTTCATTCCCTCAGAAGATTAGTGACATTTCTATAATCTAAAATGTGAAGCCCTCCATATCCCAGATATGAAACCTGACAGCATAATCTTTTATTCCCATTCTAAGCAACAATTTGCATGGGTGAGCATTCTCAGGATTAGTTGCATAGTTCAAAAATGTCCAGGGCTTGTTTAGGATTAACAGACTGAAGAAACAAGACATTTTTAAATTAAACTGCTGGGGTTTAAGGAATGTTTCCTTAATGGGTCATCACTACCTTTTTTCCTGACTGAATGGATTTTTCTAAACCACATTGTATTGAGAAAGACTTTTCATGTCAGCTAAAAATACAAAGTGTTTGGCTACATGATCTATAGAAATCAAACAAAGAAACACTATTAAACATAAGAATTTTCTTCTCTGCAGGCCAGCATAAAGTCCATGCCCTATATAAATGCTCCTGGCAGCTCTTCAGAAAGGCTGACTTCACCTACAATTATGAATTTAGACCCAAAGTACTGAGCATACGAATTGATTGCTTCCATAGGTACCATTAATTTTCTTGCCCACCCCTTTCTTGATTCAAGATTAGACTTCAAAAAGTGAGCCCAGGAAACAAATCAGCAGCATCTGAACTGAGGTCTGGTGGAACCTGGGACCTCTGAAAACACAAAGTACAACTGAGCCATAAATTAAGACCCCCCCAGTCCAGAGCATGGCTGCTTTGAACACAGCACACTCCCTTCGATTTGGGCTCAAATTGCAATTCCCTCTACAACCTTTGATCTTCTTATAAAAGAAATCTGAACAGCCTTTCTGCATGACCAGGAAATCATTTTGAAGTTCTGAGTTCTCCATCTCCCATGTCTCTGCAGGGCCTGCTGTGTCTAATTCCCAGTCAGGTGGAGCTCTCCTTTTCCAGCATTCCAGACGTTGTTTTGGAAGAAGGCTTCCAGCACCTACTTATCTACAGAGAATGATCTGCCCACCTGGCATCAGCAGCAGCTCCTTGGGAGATCCCTGTCTTTGCAGGAAGGGTAAATAGTGGGATCAGCTTAACCATGACAAGTAAAGGCAGCATTATCCGTGCTTTTCCTGATTATGGTGAGCTCTTTTTTAACATCTTCATTGCACCAGGGAAATCTGGTTTTAATACTGGCAGATAGACAAGGTGATAAACATAACAACAACAGGGAGTGCAGCCCCAGATTTATCTTCATGTGAACACGGTGAGGTTCCGTGGTTAGTCAGTCAGCAGAGCATTTAAAACTGGAATTTGAGCATCACATTTTATGGGCTTGGGCCTGGGACTAGAGAACTGTGACCCACCTCCCTGGGAGCCAAATGTCAGGAGTCAGACACCCATCTTTGTGTCTGGTTGAGGGCTCAATCAGATCTACAAAGGACCTGATTTCCAGAGCTGGCAGAACCAGAGTGAAACGGAGACAAGAGGGAATGCAGGACTTTGGCTGGTGTTGGGAATCCTGAGGTGCAAAGAGACGTGCACAGGATGACACCAGCAGGTGACAAGGACAGGGCTCTTACAGACTGCTCTTCTGGCTCTGCAAATCAGTTCTATAAAATATTCATTCAGGTTGCATATATTGAAATTGCTCCTGCCTATCAAGTCATGTTGAGGTCTACAGATCTCAGCATTTTCGAATCAATGTTTCAAGGTGGTCAGCAAGTGCCCACTTTTTTCTTTTTTTTTTTGCTATTTTCTACTACAATCAATTTTTCAAAACCAAGACCAAAAACACAGCATGAACACAAATTAGAGACTTTCTGATTTGTGGTGATCACACATCAATACTGAAATCTAATTAAATCTTAGAAATAAAAGAATTGATGGCTAACTAAGCAAATTCTTGAGTCAGAAATGGTAAGGAATATGCTTATCTAGTGCAATCAAAAGGTTGAATAAGGTATCTGATGTTATATTACTTTAGGAAAAAAGTCCAGCTAAAACTTTTCCAGGCAGATTCAAATATTCTCACACAGTATTATCATTATCAAAATATTTAGATATTTACTGCGATATTCATTAATTCAGACATGTGCCTTGAATTCTGTCTATCAGAAAATTTGGGTTTCTGTGTGATTACTATTTCCTATAGAACCCAATCAGAGATGAGATTAAGGGTATTTCAATAACCTCTGCAGCTGATTTTCAAGTCCTGCTTTGAACCAGCCAGGGTCAGAATTTTAGCAAAGATCAGTTTTGTCACTGATTAGTGACTTGAATTAACTCAAGTCTTGAACCCATGGGAATTAAAATGATCTGGGTCACATGTTTACTGAGAACATCAAGCTGTATATCAAGTTTTTAGCTGAGAGTTTTGATATTTGTCCTTCATCCTAAATCTGGGTTTTTCCAACCAGAGAGGTCCCGTGTGGAGTTCAAAGCAATGTTGGGCTCAGAGCAGTGGATGACCACAGTCCTCAACACTTTCAGTCTGAAACAAGACAGAGGAGGTTAAATGCAGCCTTAACTCTCTGCTGCAAGCTTTGCCTTCCAATTTACTTACAGATAATGTGGGGTTAATACTCAGATCTATTTCTAACTGGATTTTCCTCAGCTCATGTTTGTATTCCAGCTCTGCAGCCTTTGTTGCATGAAGTCTGGGGACTTATGGCTGAATGGAGGATAATGCAATCAGGACTGGAATGAGTTCTCTTCAATCCTCTGTCCCACTGTAACAAAACCAGACTGGATGTGCACACAGCTTCCTGAAATCTGCAAAGTTTGGAAGAGAACCCTGTGATTTTGGTCAATATACTCAGAAAATATCATGGCTTCATGGTTGTTGCTTATATGAAGACAAATTATTATTACTTTTTTTTAGGTTCAGAGAACATGAGGATATTTTCTTGCGTAAGAACAGTGTGCATTTTCCCCCAACAGAGAGTCTGTCTTCTCTATTTACTGAAAAATCCAGGAGGAAAAGTCCTGTAACACTGAGGCTGTGATGGTTTCTATGACTTAATGTTAAATTTGGTGAGATCTGCTTTAAAAACCACTGTTTGCAGGTTCTGTAGCATTATTTGTGTTTCTGTTGAGTGGAGTGCCTACACAATCCTCAGTTGATGTTCAAAGTTGGTAAACATTTTCCACAGCTATATTTCCTCAGCAATTCCCTTACTTTTAATTGCAGTATTTCTTTTTATTGCTCTGATATTTTCCATTAGTTTCTAAATGGAGCAGATGTTTTTCCATCAGTTTGGGATTTTTCCTACCAAAATATTAACTTCTCTTTTCGATTTTGTATCTCATGCTTAGGGCTGGGAAACCTTTATAAAGTAGCTGTTCCTTCCTCATGGCACCAATGTTCTTCCAGCCCAACGTTGTGTTTCGTTCCCAGAAAAATCTGTCACTGTGGAATTGCAAAGGGATTTGATAATTAAAGTATAAACTGTTTTTCTTTACAAAAATGTATGATTTCTGTGGTTTAGGCCTTAAGAATAAATCAACATAACTGATTTCAAGAGAGAGATGTTAACACTTACTAAGGCTTTACCTTTTTCAGTTTCTTTTTTTAATGCCTTTTTTGTAAGCAGCAGGAAATGAATATTCATTATACTGATATTTAAATTGGTTATGAGAATCTTATACAAAGCTTTTTCATGGGGAAATATGAGAGATTTATCCCAACAATATTTCTTTCTACTCCTCTGAAATCCAATCCAAACCCAAACCTCAGATTTGGTTTTTTGTCACTGTTTTCCATTGTGCCATACCAACCCTTCCATCAGCTATTGACAGAAAAAAGAAATAAAATCCTGATAAATTACTCCATAATGACTTATTCTTTTGCTTGAGCCAGACAGAGTTAAGCCTTAAATTTGCTATAGAAAAGGAGAAACTGCAGTGTACTCAAGACACTCAGACTTATTTAAAACTGAGTGTGTGTTCCCTTTTTAAAAGATTTCTCTCAAAAGGTTCTTTCTGAACCTACTACCAGTTCTGAGGGCTTATTTATCCTTTGCAGTTGACAAGCAATTTTAAAATAAAATATCACAACCACACAATTAAAAAAATATGTATCTGCACAGGAAAAGAAAGACAGAGCAAGACTACATCCAAATGATATTATCAGTGTTCTCAGTGAAAGACAATGAGGAGATGATTTTGTAAGTGTTCTCAGCATTCCCACAAATCACTGTGCTATTGATGGCTTATATTTGGGGTGAAGACACTTAAAACTTCAGAGGCTTGAAGTATTTTCTTTTCTTTTCTGAGTCTTTGCCATTTCCATTACCTGTCTCCATGTTACGTTATACACAACTGCTTTTGTGCATTGTAATTTTCAATTATGCTTCAATTTTCTAATTGAATAAATTGTTCTGCTCGAACGTAAGGCTCCAAAGGTGTGCGAAAACACTGGATCAGAAAACCCCATCATAATGAATTGTTTTATAAAATACTCCTGTTTCATTAGAGATTTTATGTGTCTGAATGCTTGAGGTGAACAGGAGGTCAGGCCACGAAAAACTGCTGAAAGCAGCCTTTTTAAAAGTCAGAGCATTCTAATAAGTGGTGATGAGAACATGAGAGAGTTCCAAGCTGCTCCTCACAGTTGTTAAACCCGGGAGATAAAATCCCTGTGTTTTATCTTGTGTTGCCAATGATTCATTATCCACAGGAAAAAAAAAAATCAAATACAAGACAGGGATGGGAAGAGGAACAAAGTTTACTTTAGATTTTTATTGTTCATAAGATGTTATCTACATGGAAAAAGATGAACGTTTTCCTACAAACATGAACTTAATTTCTTCCAAATACATAAAGTCTTCTGCAGTGAATATTTGGTGGCCTGCTTTTCCTGTAGTCTCATGTTATTGACTGTATACCTGGGTTTCTTTAAATTTTATGTGCTAAACTTATACCTCTGACAAGTCTTCAGAGTTCACTATTTTATACATGCAGAGAAAAGTTAATGAGAGTTTAATTTTAAATATTTGTCTTCAATAAACACATACAGACATATGGTGGTTTTTAGTGAAAGGCTCATGGAAAGGTTCTATTTATAAGGGCAAAAGTTATGAATGTGAACTCTGTGGAGCTGTTCATTAAAAATATTTTGTTTACGTGTATTCAGGAGATTCTAATAATTGCAGTACAATAGATGGGAACCTTGAGCTCACATCAATAAATCTGGATGGAAATTGGGGCTTGGAGAGCACCTTGTGGTTCAAACTGAGAGGGAAGGAAACAAAGGAGGAACTTGGCAAGGAAAGCAGAAAGGAGGTGTTTAACAGCCAGTCTGGATGGTTCATCAGCCAAGATAATCCTCTTAGTATTCAGATGTGATAAAGCAGCCAGATGTTTGGGAAGAAAAAGAAGGTGAAGGCTGTGGATGCACAGAGATTTACAGGTTTTTCCCTCCCGGTGCCTTGAGGATGTAACAATGCAGATATTTGGTATTCCCTTGCATTCACAGTGGTGCAGCCTCAGCCTGAACTGTGTTATTGCAGGAGGGGATGGAGTCTGAGCCTTACCAAACACACAGTCTCTTCAAAGAGCATCCCTCTAATGGAATACATTGCCAAACCCACACCTGTGTGAGCAGTGATTTCTAAGCACTTCAAGGATATTCAGTCCCAACAAAGCTCAGAAGAAGAATAACAAGGGATGGATTCGATTTGTTTTCCGAGCTGATTCATTCTTTAAATTTCAGAGGTAATAATTAGACAAACAGATCTGATCCCTGTAATGTAGGGATGCTGGCAAAGAAATCCTTATCTTGGCAAAAGAACTTGGGTATTTTTCCTCGGTTCCTTCCCCTTAAAACTTCTGCTTCAGCCATCCATAGCCAAAGGATTCCTTGGATTGCAGTGCTTGTGTTCTGCACACAAACTCCTGCAACAAAGCTGTCCCCAGTGCTCCTAAGACTATGCCCTAATGTTTTCCACAGTCACATTTCTTTCGAGATGAATGTCTCAAAGTGAATAAAACCTTGGAATTATGTGAGCAGCTCAATTGTGAAAGAGATAAAGATATGAGCAGGAAGTATTTTTATTTAAATTCCAAATTTCACACAATACTTCATGTGGATATATATACTGTTTAACATAGTTGCACTACCAATGCATTAATCTTTCTTTTCTCTTGCCAATATTAGGCTTCTATATTGATTTAAACAAATGCTACACCTCCCTGATTAGCCTGTGCACCAAGATAAATCAACAAACCTCCAAAACCTAGTAAGATGGTGGAAAGAATTAATGTTAGCTGAGGCCTTTTGAATAATAGGTTTTCATCACTGTGCATTGCCATAAAAATCTCCATTTTTGAGCAAACAATCTTGATTCCAGAGTGGGCAAGGCTTCCTACCAACTATAATTATATGTAGGCCAACCAATTTGATGTATGTAGGACAACCAAAAGGAAGGTGGGTTGCAGACACTTAATTTGAAGGGTATTATTTTTAGTCCCACTAAGGACTAGTGGCATGAAAACAATTAGGATCTTTTGTCAAGTTAATTAAATTTTAGTAAGTCTAGTAGTCTCAGTGGGTTTAGTACACCAGAGGAAATGCTAATTAAAACTTAAATTCTTCCTGGTATAATAAGGAGCTCTAACTCTGGTAGCAAATGAATGTTTTGCATACTGATAGATATTCGAACACTGATTTTTAACTAGATGAGGGCGAACCCTTAAATGATTCAGATCTGCTGAAGGCTCACTTGAGAACACCAATAAGTGTGTTACATCCTAGAGAAATCCACCTCAGGAACATTAAACAGTCTGGGAATCTTGCCTCGTTCTTAAAGGAAATGATGTCAACTTAGCTGGACCCAAACTAACGTAAAGCAATTCCAAAGCCATACAGGTGTAATGTTTAAAAGTATGGGGCAAAAGAGACGAAATAATTCTACCAACTCCTCTTCCCTGTTTGCTTTTTCTGCTCTCTTCCTGAGCATCACAGTTTTCTTGAGGTTATTGGTCTGCAGCAGGTACAAGAACACTGACTGTGCCTTTTTTTGTTCATGCCACTTGATTTTCAATGGTCAGACAATCATTTGATATCTTTTTACACCACCTTTTTCATCATTATCTGCTTGAAAAAAGGGATCTCCAATAGCCTAAAGGTTAAAAAGACATACAAGGAAGATGGAGATGGGGCTTTTTACAAGAGTCTGTTATGACAGGATAAAGGGGAATGGATTCCCACTGACAGAGAGTCAGTTTAGGTGGGATATTGGGCAGGAATTGTTCCCTGGCAGGGTGGGCAGGCCCTGGCACAGGGTGCCCAGAGCAGCTGGGGCTGCCCCTGGATCCCTGGCAGTGCCCAAGGCCAGGCTGGACATTGGGGCTTGGAGCAGCCTGGGACAGTGGAAGGTGTCCCTGCCCATGGCAGGGGGGGCACTGGGTGGGCTTTAAGGTCCCTCCAAGCCAGGCCATTCTGTGATTCTATGATTGAACAATAGTCAATCTTTCGTTGTAGCTTTATTCTTTTTTACCTTTTAATTTACTAATCAAATTTAGACATGCAAAAGATTTTTCTTTAAAATGATAGTTACCAATCTGGACTGGAAAAACCCTTTGGTTTGAAATTTTATCTCTGTTCTAAAAGGTAAGCAGAGAGCATTATGGTGTTTCCCTCCTTCCATGGAGGATACACGGCACTGTCTGCACCCTCACTAAGGCTGGGCTGTATCTGCATGTGCATCCCTGTGCTGAGACAGAACTCCTGGCTGGAAAGCAGAGTCCTCTCCTGAGGTGTGTGTGTCCATCTCTGCCACACTGAGCTCAGGATCACATTGCAGATCTGCTCTGTTGCACTCCAAGGACTGGGAAAATTGATGGAAATCTCTCTGTTGGATAGCTGACTGCAAAATCCAGCTGATATTCTGAGCTTGGAGTCATTTGGGCACGTAATGCTCGTCTTGCAATCACTCGAAGACAGGGTCAAAGCTGGGACAGAGGGATCTGTAAATTACAGATCTGCCTGGCTGGGACATGGGCTGCTCCCTGGAAAAAAGGAGGAGTGTGCACCTTGCTGTGCCCTAGGCACAACACTGCCTCTTTCACATCTTGCTTCTCTTATCCTTAGGCCCCTGGGATGCTGGAATAAAGGCTGGGTGCTTCTCAGTAAGGAACCACTGCTCATCCCAGTCCTGGATTACCTGGGAGCCTTGCCAGGGACAAGCAGAATACTCAGTCAGGGGAGGAAGAAAATAAAAAAAAGACAGAGCTTTGTGGTCTGTGCTGTTTGCCTGTTTGATGATAAACCAGAATGGTTTCTATGGCCTGGAAATACACAGAGAACACTTAAAGCCCATCCAGTGCCACCCCTGCCATGGCAGGGACACCTCCCACTGTCCCAGGCTGCTCCAAGCCCCAATGTCCAGCCTGGCCTTGGGCACTGCCAGGGATCCAGGGGCAGCCCCAGCTGCTCTGGGCACCCTGTGCCAGGGCCTGCCCACCCTCATGGGGAGGTAATGCTGCATCAGATGTGAATAAGGAGGGATACACTGGGCTTGCTCCATGTCTTCATTTGTGATGATGGCAATGTCTACTGTGCTTGTCACGGGAAGGATTTCTCTCTCCTGTAATAATATGAGGGAAAAATAAGAGTTGAAATCAATTCTTATTGACTTTAAAGCAGAAATAGATCTGCTAGGGATAGCACTGGGCACTGCAGAAATGAGCTGTGGTGGTTTCCAGCTGTGCAGTCCCCTTAGATCAGACATCAGTACACATCAGGGAGCAGGAATTTCATTTGCAGATATCTTGAAAATAGTGCCTAAAATCGCACCTTCTGAAATGTCCCCCTCATTCCTCCATGGCCATGCAGCCTGCAGAGCTGACTGAGCAGCAGCATGTTCTGTACCCATGGCTCTGACAGACACATCACCCCTGACTCCTAATTGGTGTATACAGAGGAACTACAACACATCCCTTGAAGTTTCCTTAACAAAGTGATTTCATGGGGGTCTGCTCAAAAAAGATGCAGAGCTCAAAAGCAGCCTGCAGAGAACTTTTTTTGGGAACACTCTCCTGCATCAGACAGATTAAAAGTACAGGGAGAGCTCTTGCTGCCACAGATTCACTTTTGTCTGTTCCCAGGTGCTTCCAGCCAGGAGGAAAACAACAACAGAGCCTGTTGCAGGCACCGAGAAACAATGAACACTCGAGGCTCCTTATCAGTGTGCTGTTCAGCATGAGTTAACGCCGACACACTCACAAAATCTTTGGACCTTGAAAGTTGGAGGCAACTTTCCTTCAGAAATGGAAATATCTTTTAAATCTGTTTGGCAGACTGGCGGTGGATTAGCAAATACATAAGGAAAATGCACAGCAGCTCATATATATCCATCTTCTATTCTGACAAGTGAGGCTTAAATTATTGATAACAGACTTGTAAACATACTCCTGTGTCCTGCAAACCTGACTTACTTTTTGAGGTTTTCTGATGGGTCTGTTATTGAGGCTTTTCTCCTTGGAAGCTGAAGGAAGGCAATGTCTATTTTTGCAATATCAAAGTGTATTATTAGTTAGGTTTATCTGTGATGAATTAGCAGTAGGGAAGGAAAACTTTTTATAAAAGTGAAATTCTGTTCCTGACAGCACACAGTATTTCTGCTTCACAGCCAAAACTCTACCCAGCCCGTACTCTAAAACAAGAATTAACTCAATAAAAAAGAACACAATTTCTATCAAACCTCATTATAATAAGCAAAACCAGCAGCGAACCCAAAGTCTAAATTAGTCAGAAGTAAATTGCAGTGAAAACAACTAATTCCAAAATACAGTGTACCTTTCAGAAAACCATCTACCACACATATCCAGCCCAGGACAGACACATTATTCAAACATATCCAAACAGAGAGGGGGGGGGAGAATATTTTTGTCCTGCATGCCAAGCTTTGGCAGGACACCACCTCAATTCCTAAGACAAAATAATTCCATCGCAGCTGAAGGAGGGCAGATGTAGGTTTGGATGTTGCCCAGACAGTTTGTGGATTCCCCATCCCTGGCAGTGTCCAAGGCCAGGTTGGATGGGGCTTGGAGCACCGTGGGATAGTGGGAGGTGTCCCTGCCTGTGGCAGGGGGTGGAATGAGATGGTCTTTGAGGTCCCTTCTAACCCAAGCCCCTCTATGATTCCATGATCTCTAAAAAAACATAGGTAAGACCAAAGCTTAGCGTCGGCTTGTGGAGAATGGTTAATTTTGGTTGTGCTCCAGGATGTTTATGTACTTCATGAATAGGGAAGGTGCTGCTTGTGTGGCTAATGCTGAACAGAAGTGCAGGTGCCTGGCCCGCCACGGACACCGTGTGCTGTGGGAATTGTGCCGCTTACCCAGCCAGCTTTACTGAGACACTGCAAAAATGTGCTGTGCAAGAACAGAAATCCCTTCTCTTCCCGTGCCCCAGCCTGTCCTTACGCCCTGAGGAAGCACAAGGGGTGGAAAGCACCTGAGCAGGGCAAATGCTCATCCCAACCAGCCCTGTGCCATGTGCCCTGCTGAGCCACGGCCCACGGCCAGCCCTGAGCTCACAGCAGGCACAGGGGGACATGGCACTGAGGGCTGTGTCCCTGACAGAGCCCAGCACAGCCTGCACACCACGTGGCGCCCAGAAACATTCCATTTTCCTGCAAGTAATACAAATAATATGGCACTGGCTGGTGCAAAGACGATTTTGATAAAAACTGTTCCTTGGCAGGCCCCTGTGTGTCCTGTGTCTGTTCAACTTCTAATATTTTCTGCGAGGTGGAGCCTTGTTTCTTTGTTGGAATTGTCATGCCAGGATATAAACCTAAAAGGGTTGTTTATATGCTGAATGACAGTATTTTTGTTTCTCTGTTGCTGCCAAGGTATCCACAATATAATACTTAATATTATATTTCTCTACATATATAAATATATAACATACATTAACATTAATATTAATAATATTAATAATTACATGTTTGTTTATATAATATATTGATATTATTAATATAGCAATATATCATTAACATATCTATATGTAATATATAATACATAATATATAATACATAATATATACCATATATTATATTTTTAATATTTAATATTTAACATTAATATATATCAATGCATATCTCAACATAATACATCAATATTAATTATAAATTATATATAAAAATATATCTAAAGTAAAAACATAAACACTTAATTGTACTTATTTTATACTACATATACATAATGTTAAGTATTCATTTCGGACTCCAAGTCTGATTTTATGCCCTCCAGATCTCTCCTCCCTCATTCTATATTTTCCAATTTATAATATGATTTTAAACACTGATGATGGCTATGCTGTTCCTCAGGTAAATGCAGACCAAGAGGAAGGTCTGTCCTTCAACTGTTTAAAATGAAGCCATGGAGTAAAGAAAGCAACTTTGATGGCTCAATCTTGTCTTATATTCCAGCATCTACAACTTTATGGCAAAGAATGGTGTGAACCTTGAAACTTCAGCAACAAACCACAAGTTCCCAGTTTGCTCTCCTGTCTTTTGAAAAATTCCTTGAGTACGAAACCTGATGGAGTGACATCAGATCCCTTCAAACTACAGCTGCTGAAGTTTCTGAAGGTGTGTGTTGTTCTTGTAACAGTTGTGTTGTTTTGCCTTTGCTGGGATTTATATATTCGGAATCCAGATCAGAGCAGCACCACCACTGGACAGTGTTGGAAGGGGCAGGGACTGGTGTGTTCCCAGCAAGTTCCTCTACTGTCTTTTGGTACCAGATGCTCACTTGGAATGGAGTTCTAATGCCCAGGGCCATGACCTTGTGATTTTACTCTTTTAGGACAGGAGACGTGCTGCTGTCTTGTCATTTGGTTGAGAACAAGATTTTCATTCTTCCTGACAGGTACAAAAAGCTATTTGTGTGTGTGTGCAGCTGGCAGTTATGTAATTTTCAAGCTGGACACTCCCTCTTGCCCTCCTATTTCTTCCAATATCCGTGTCACACCCTCAGATTCACAAAGGTCACTTTAACACCTCATTATTCCCCATTAGTGCAGCCCCCACCAGTTCAGTGGGGAAATCCAGCCAGGGGTGTCTTACTACTCTGACAAGCCTTTTCTTCTTTTTTCCTTTAAGTCTCCCTACCTAGATAGGAATCAAGAGCTCATTTTCTTATAAAAGTGATTCATAACAGCAGCAAGACGAAGAGAGCCGTGCTGATGACTGATCATCTTAATATATTGAGTGTTTGCAAGGATCCTGAGCTGTCTAATGCACTTAGCCATAATCAGGAGATAACTGCTGTGCTTAAGTACTTTAATTTACCTTGGACTACATTTCATGTGTCATTCTAGCTCCCTGATATCATTGCTTTTACCAAAAGAAATTTCAATAATAAATCAACACGAGCACATCTATAAATTCAGCTGAAGAGAGAGATTAGAGAACCTTGGTATCAGTTCAATTTTCCAGTCCTATTCAGCTCCCTGTTGCCTACCAGGATAGGGGAGGGATATAGAGAATGGGTTCATTAAGAATCTGTGATGATGTGTTTAAATAGTGCTGTTTTTCTGAAGGAACTGTCCAACAGTGGAATGCAGCCAGTGATAATTTGTTAAAGCTGTTCGAGGGTTTGAGAGCAGCAATCATTTATCTGAGTGAGGATTGCAAACTGCATTTTTATCCTTCTGCAGGCTCCTAATGGCGTGGAAATTGAAAGTATCGTTTTTGCTCCAGCAAATGTATGTAATAGCATTAATGATCACCTTCATTGCCTTGTTACATCTGCTCCTACCAGTGTTCAACCAATACCTCCTGGCCAAGAACCAGTGATTCCAGGGAAAAGTAGATTTGCTCAGATGTCTTCACTCTCAGAAGACATGGGAGGCATATTTTGGTTATATTTAGAAAATAGTCAATAAATGAAACCTGCATCTGCATCTGCTAAAGTCTTAGCAAGATGGTGCATGAAAATATTTGCATGTTAACACCAAGAGAATGTTCATGGCTGAGAGGATGTTTGCAGAGATGGATGCTGCCAGATGCAAGGGAACTGGATGTTAAAGGAATGTGATTCCCCAGTTAATGAAAGCAGCTATATTTTATAAAGTCTCAGAGCACAGCAGAAATCACCAACTCAAAAGTTTCTTAAGGGAATATGTTTGGAAAACAAAAATTAAAAAAAAAATATAAAAGCTTTAAGATAATTTTTTATATTATTGAAGTTAAAATGACACACATTATCTTTTCAGATACACATAGATAATTCTCTTTTTATATACACATGGATAAAACCTTCATCTATATTTATCTGCTGGTTATGCAAGCGACTTCTTGTAAATTAGGCAGCCAAGCAATCATGTCATTAGGTAATATATGCATTTTGAAAAGCTAACTAAATATGTATTTTTAGTGATTTGAATGAGAAAAAGTTGTGTGACATTTCTGCAAGGAGGGGGAGATGGAGTTGTGGTCTCTGGATGGAAACTGTTATTATCTGTGTTAGCAACGAGAGATGTGGCATTTGGGCCAGAAATGGAAAACTCTGCTCCTTCCACGGCTGGATTTTCATATGCCACTAACACATTGCTGCAGGAGCTAAAATTTAGCTTTATCAGACATCATAAACCCTGCTCTCATAATTCCTGCATCTGTGATATCCCATCTATTTTTGTGGAATCTTAACTGGGTGCACTGAAAGGCCAAGGAATTTCCACCTCTAAGTGAGATATGGATCCCTGTGTGATGAAAGGGAAAAACAGCCCAGTGAGAAAAATCCCAGGCTGAGGAAGGTGAAATCAAAACCTCATTCTCTTCGGAATTAGATGAATTGATGAGATTATATTTGCAAAGGTAAATACTGGGGCTAGGACCTGTTCCTTGATCTTCCAGAAGAATATGATGAGTAGGTGTTGATTACCATTCTACACGCTCTCTTCTTCTTGTCAGAGTGTGGTAAGTAAAATGTTAACATTTGGTTCCCACTTACATTTTATTGTCTGCCCAGTTTCTCTGTTATTCTCTCTTCTCTGATATTTTTTGAACTGCTATATTTTTAAAAAAAGAGATGTATGGTTTTCCTATTGCTGGACAGCAGCTTAGATCAAGGTCAATATTTATTTCAACATCATTTAATCTTATGGAATTAAATGGAGCTGTACTGATAATTTCTTTCTGCTGTAAATACTTCAACCGTCAGAATGAAAACGCCTCCTTTAGTTCATAGATAGTCAATTTTTGTCACCAAAAAATGGACCCAATAATGTATTATATGGATAATGTGGTTTACATCTCAATAAGCGACAAACCTCAGCTTCACAGTTTGGACCTGTTGCCAATTATCAGGCAAGAAACAGGAAAAAACCTGTTTTCCCCAGAAATGGTACTTTACCAATGTAAGAATAAACACACGCACTTGTGCAGCACTAGCTACTGTTTTTAATTACTCAAATGAAGATAAAATATTTAATTGCAAAGTTTGTTACAGATTTTTGCCATCTTTTAGCAAACTTCATTTCCAAACATTTATACTTAGTGAAATGCAGGAACAAAATAATAAAATAGAATCAAATGCAAAATAGATTTAAGGTCCAGCTGGCTTTTTGATGTACAAAATTATTTTACCTTATAAATTCTTTGATTTTTATGTTGCCTAGAAAGAACAAAGAAAGCCAGGATTCACAGTGAAAATTAGTTTTACTCAAGGAGAGAATGATTTCAACAGAATTGGAAGCAGAAAATATTTCAGACAATATAATTGGCATCCCTGCCCATGGCAGAAGGGTTGGAGGCAGATGATCTTTAATGTCCCTTCCAACCCAAGTAATTCCCTAATTCTATGCTATAAATATTTCAATAGTAGAGTTTTAAAGGTAAATCCACCTAATGACGTGTGCTTGAATTTTTTGAATCATTCACTCGCTGATTTAAATAAAAATGAAGCATTTAAAGGAGCATCAGATGCACAGGATTTGGTTCACAAAATGATTTGTGTGCCACCAAAGCACAGCAGGATCCAGTCACATCTTAGGTGTAGCTGGCAGTAAAGGCATCCCTGATGGGATATTCTGCTCCTCCCTGCCTTGTCTCCATCCTGCAGTCAAGAGTCCTCTCCAACATCCACCTGTGGGAATAAAATCATGTTGATGATAAAAAGGAACATTAAGCCACCCCACACAAAGGCAAAAATAATAAAAAGAGGGCATTATAGTTGTAGGGATAAAGTGTACAAGGGAAGGGGAGGGACACAGAGCTGAGAGAAACAAAACAGGGAAGGAAGGGAAAAAACCTCCTTTCAGCCTGGATTGTCTTCTGCTTCCCCTTCAGGCACCCAGGAGTGTGAGTGTGGCCTTCCCCCCACACTGGCACAGAGCCCTGGCCACGCTCAGCATCACAGGCAGGTGACAGTGCCCAGAGTCATCTGAGCTGGCTCCAGTGGCTCTGTGAGTGTGGCTGCTCTATCCCAGGGCCAAACACCTGCAAAATCACCCCACAGTGAGCAGCTGGGCCAAGGGATGGCTGGAATTCAGCTCCCAGCTCACGGTTCTTGTGGGATGTGACCCCCGGCACTCACTCAGGCCAGCTGTGGTGCAGCATCCTGGGCAGTGCAGGTAGGAGCTGAATGTGGGACTGTGCCATTCCCACAGTTCTTCTGTTTGCTGGTGGGTGCCCTAAGGCAGCTCCCATTTTTAGGGAGATCTAGGAGAGGCTTTTCTGAAAAGGGTTGGAGTGGAGTCAAAATGAATAATAGCCCGTGCAGCCTCCGAGCACTGCTGGAGCCACTAAGTATTAACAAACAGAATTAACATTTACAGGTTAAAGATCTGTTTGCTTGGTGGTTATTTTTCAGCATTAAACATAATTTATGGCTGGCTGATTTATGGGCATGGAGTCATTTAAGATATTAAACAGCACCAAGTAGCTGCTTCATCGCTGCTGAGCAGCTCCAAGTCTTGGGCTCAGCTCCCTGTGCCATCCCTCTGAAACAAAGACACCATTAATAAACTGCTCTGCACAGAACCAGCAAGGCCTGAGCATTGCAGCCTCATTGCAGGGGTAATAGACTTAATAATGAACAAATGACACTGGAATAGTTTGAGGCTATTATTTTTAGGAATGTACGTGCCTCGCTGGAGCTCTGTATGTGGTAAGCCTGGCTCAAGGAAAACATTCCATGGTTATTCACATCACAGTCTGCTCTGTGCTAGTTTTCTGTAAAGAGATCCAGACAAAAGCTTCCAAAGGACGAGGTGCCAAGGTCAGAGCCAGTTATTAGTTAAGAAAATATTGTTGGAATCAATGAGAAGTGGTGTGGGAGTGGAAGGAGGAACTGTGGCTGCAGTCTCTCAGGATTTCACTTCACATCTGTCTCTACAAGAAAGACACAACTCACACTATTAGCTCTTTGTGGGTTACTTGAGTGGAATGGTTTGGAGGGGGCAGGGGGAGAGAAGAATGTTTATATCAGGTTTTCTTATAGACCTAAAATTTTGGCAGGCAGTATAGAAAACTTTGAAATTGCCAAATATTTCAGGGGAACTTGGGGTAAGTATTGAGCGAACTTTAAACCACCTCCTGGGATCTGCATAAGGACTTAGTGTAGCTATTTGAAACCAAACTAAATATAGAGATTTTGCATAGTTCCAACCCCAAGTCAGACTGTGCTGGCAGTTCAAGCTGGGTTCTCCTTTGGGCTCTCAGTTTTGTTTGAATTTGAAACTCTGAGCAAAACTCAGGAGATGCAAACATATGCAGACAGTTTCCCCCCTGAAGTGCTAACTGACTTGTGAACCAAAACCCAGTTGAACTCCAGTCTATTTAAAATCCATCAGGAAAACACTTGGCTAAGGACAACTTTTTATTCCCTTACACACAGAAAAGGGAGATAAAATGGTAGCACAACACCAACCACACAAAAGCATTTTCAGAGAACGAGAGAGTCTCCATCCTCCATACAATACAATTTTGATAGAGGGTGTCACATCATCTCCCTGAACATCTCTACTCTTCTGGAAGGGTTTGGATATGGATAGCAATGGGTCTTCCACAATCCTAATGAGATAATTTGCATCTACCAGAGTATTGTAGAATGGCTAGAGACAAACTAAATTTAACAAATTCACATCATCTAAGCTGTGATTTCACCTGTGGACTCAGAACATTTCCAGAACCACTGCACTGTCCACCTCCCTT
The DNA here is from genome assembly GCF_000691975.1 of Corvus brachyrhynchos. NCBI lineage: Eukaryota > Metazoa > Chordata > Aves > Passeriformes > Corvidae > Corvus > Corvus brachyrhynchos. Next base: position 2,446,756 of record NW_008238440.1, on the reverse strand, counting down.
CCTTTTCCTTCTCCAAGATAACAAATTTTAAAAGAAATTTTGGGTGAGGGCCTGCTGACCACCTTCCTCCTGCACTGGATTGCCAGACCCATGACTTCCACAGCAATACCTCAGTAATAAGCACAGACAAAAATGTTGTAATTCTGCCAAAGCTCTCATTAGAAAACAAAAAATAATGTTTATGGAGAAAGCTGTTCACAGGAAACTGGAAAGAAAACACTTGAAATTAGGACGGGTTCATGGCATGGCAGTTCCACACAGCCTGGTGTGTCAGGAGGCACTGGCCAGTGCATGCAGGAGGTGACGAGGGTGAGCACTTGGGCAGCACAGCACTCATCTGTGCAAGATGGGCTCCCACTGGGATGAGGGGAAGGACAGAAGAGCCTGGCTCTCATTAAAGAGGACATCTGGCCAGTGACTGTTCAGTTCAGGCAGGTTAACAGCTGGGTGTGCAGTGTGATTAACCATTTACAGGTGTGCTTGTATAGAGCATTCTCCTGTTAGCTCTGAGTCCTGGGGCCTTTGCTCTGTCCCTGTGGTCCTCCTGGTCCCATGAGGCAGCAGCTCTTGTAACAAAGGCTGCAAATCCCCCAAAGTACTCAGATACACTAAACAGCTGAAAAAAGTTCATGTTGTGATGTAAAGAGCTGCAGCTACAGAAAGAGGCAATTTTCAGAGTCACCCAAAAGCAAAGAAAGGCCAGAGGGAAAAGAGGGATAAAACAGCTGGGATGAACTCACTGAAGAAAAGTGATGTTGGGTCTGCAGAGGGAAGCAGCAGAGCAGGGCCCATGTCAAGAGCTGGGACAGGGATGGCCAGTGCGGGACTCCTGAAAAATAATTGCAGAATAACAGAAAGGTTTGAGCCCAGCTTTAAGGTTCCTGCGTTTGTGTCGCTCTTTAGCAATTCAGCAATCACACCATGGAGAGCACCTTGTCCTCCACCACCATGTGAGATTCCATTCTCAGATGGAATCTGTCTTCAGGGCCACAGTGTGAGCCACACTTCTGACGAAGGGTCTTCAACCTTAAGAACTGTTACAAAGTGAAATTCATTCCCACCATAATTAGCATGCCTGTGTTAACAGATGGGCAGCTGAGATTGTGAGAGTCTTGTTTGTTCAAGGTCACACAGGAAATCTACAGCAGAACCCTGATAGGAACACAAGTCTCCAGAGCCCAAACCTAATGCTTGAAGCACAAAGCTTCCCTCAAACAGCCCAGCTGGCAGCTCACTGGTGGAGTGCAGCAGGTAAGGGCTGACATTCCAAGTCCTTTCAATTGATGTTATTAGCACAGAGCAGCAAAGACATGTGTGGTGGAGTATTGGCAGCCAAAGGGATAAGTGATGATTGTAAGGGAAAGTGTTTCTGGCCATCTGTTTGCAAATAATCCAAATTATTACTTTTAGGAGTGCTGGTTCTGCCTTAGCCATATTTATGGGGTAGGGCAGCTCTTCTCCAGCAGTGGGTGGCTGAGAAAAAACACTTCCTTCTGGAAAAAAAACAGAAAAACTTTATATAGTTCTAGTTCATCCTTCTGATACAATACCAGACCTTTACATCCACAAGTTTCTTATTAAACAGAACCATACAATCTGGATAACAAAAAATATCACGGTGCATTAGGAGAGCAAAGGTGCAGCGACACACACAGATCTGAGCATGTGAAGCTTTTGCTTTCTAAGGTTTAAATCTCTTCTGCTGTAATTACTGCAGAAGAAAAACAGCTTTCATAAAGCAGCGTCCCTTTCCCTGCACGTGCAAGGTACCTGCTCTGCTTTCCTCTCTCTGACACTCACACAAACAATTTAATTCCTACCAACCCAAGGTGCTTGAGTGTCCAAGCAGCGACAGGAACGAGCCCTGTCTCCTCATGTGCTCTGGGGAAACAACAAGAGCTGCAGGACAACACAGACCAGAGCAAGGAGGGATTGCTGCTCAGGAGATTCGAGCCATGAAATCTCTATTTCCAGGCACACGGAGCATCCCTCTCTCTGGCAGCAATAAAAGGCAAAGAGAAGGCAGCTCCCCTCCACCCAGAGGAGCAGGTCAGGGCTGAGGACAGCCTGAGGCTCAGCAGCAAAGCTGAGGAAGAAGGGATGTCCCTTTGCCACTGAGCTTTGGTAGGAACTTGCTGTAACACAAAACTCGAAGTCTAACTTTTCCTTTGGCTCTCACAGGTGTCCTCCATGGAACATTCCCTCCCCAAACCATGCAAACATTGCTCTCCACCACACTAAGGTACCTTCTACATATGAAAAGCCTATGAAGTGAGTGGCAGAACAAGTTCTACATTCTGATTTATTGTCTGCTTTGCCTCAAACCCACAGGACTATATATTAAGGGGGGAAAAAACCCCCATGCTGTCTCTGTATTTATAACCTTGTCATTTAAACACTTGGCAGCCTTTCAGCTGCTCCATATGGTCACTGTATTAAGCTTTACCATAAAAGGAACTAAGCAGCAAAGTCGAAAGAAAGCTGATATTGTATGGCTTAAAAGTCTGGCAGTAAAAATAATAATCAAGGCAAGTTCTCAATAACGGCCATTTGTGGTACCTCAGGAACTTCAAAGGCCTTGTAATGAAACACTGTCATCCTTAAACACTTCTGGCAGGCTGTCTTCAGACAAGAGGGCTTGGAATACACACTTCAAAGCTGCTGGTAACCTTGTGCCTCAAAGAAATAGGATTTTTTTTTTCAGTAGGTGGCATCAGAAGGAGAGAAAATTAGAATTTAGAAATTGGGAAAATTCTACGCCATTGAAAGGGTAGGATAAAATAGCAAAGAAATAAAATCCTCTGGAAGAAAGTTTGGAAATGGGTGGTAATGGGTCTTTCACAATCCTAATATGATAATTTATACTTATCAGAGTATTACAATATGAAGACAAACTAAATGTAACAAATTCCCATCATAAGTGCATGGTTAAGTGTATTTCTGTACACACTTGTGGTTGATATGTCAGCACCTGCCTGCAGATGAGAGACCTCCTCCCCCAAACTGCCCTTTTTTGGCAGAATTCAGAGGAAATGCCCTGCTAAGGTAAATAACAAGAGAAACCCAAACTGCTCAGTGTGGAGCTCAATCTCCCATCCCTAAACTTGTATCAGCTTTGCAGGTTTAGAACTTTATGGTTGTTGTTAAGGAGTTGGATATTTATGTTTGTTCTTTGAGATAAAAAATATTTATCACCAGCTAATTCTAATTTTTTAATTTTTTTTTTTTCATCACGGGGTTTTCTTTTGAAATACACCCCAGCTGTGGATGAGAGGCAGCTGAAAGAACTCCCACAGCAGCATCCCCTCACAGCCCCGTGGCACTTCCCAGGAGCTGGGGCCCTCATCTGTGGAGAACAAATCAGAATTGACTCCCCTGTGAACCTTCCCACTTTCATATTGGAATCAAAAATGCCTCACACCACACTTGCTATTTTTAAACATCATCTGTGACTATTTGCAATGTAAATAATCTTTAGTAAAAAAAAAAAAAAATGCTTATCCTGTGCAATAATCCATTGCTTCCTTTGTAGAAACTGGGCATGGATATGATCCTGACACTGCACATGTGGAAAATAAATAGAGTTTTGTACAGTATTTTCATTTGGGAGTGGAGAGAGAGGAGACATAATTAATTAATAAAATGAAAATCCAAAATCATTTTGAACTCAGTATTCTTTCCTAGTTGTTAACTCCCCAGAATGTTTCCTATTATTTTCTTACCCACAGTGCAAGTGAGGAGCTGAAATATTGAATTGCCCTGCTGTGTTGGACCAGAGCTATCCAAACCCTGACATTTAATATTCCCAAATTCTATATATACATATTCTGGTCATATTTGGACAATCTCACCAGGAAACAGAGGCAATCAACCCCCACCCACTGTCAGAGGAGAATTCCCATTTTGCATTAATACCAATACAATTCTGAAGATTGATATCTATAACAATAAAGCTCCTGGTGTTCTGCATGTAAGAGATCCGTACAAGACAAGCAGCTCTCCCATGACTCCAGCAAATTCCAGTTGCTTTGCTAACTACTGCCCTGGACTGCTTTTGAATGTTAATTTTCTCGTGTGAAACGTCTAATTATCCTTCAGGATAATCTCTGCTACTCTTTTGGATCACTCTGGGGCTTGTTAAGTGGAGTGATCTTTCCTGAGAATCTTCTGAGTTATTAAATGACTTATATGCACTAAAAGAAATTCCCAGTGGAATTCCTCTGGTCTCTGTTAATCAAAGAATCCATAATTCTGTTGACATTTTCACATCTTTTTTTCAGTGTGATTATGGGATGTTATTGAATGACCAAACTGGTTTTGATTAGAAAATCATCACCATCATCTCCTGCTCATGAAATGGGTCTGGAAAAACCAACCTGTGCCATTCCCTAGTAAGGAATCCTCAGGTAATTATCACTCCAAGACTTTATTGTGGGATGGGTTACAGAATCATGGAACGGGCAGGGTTGGAAAGGGAGCTCCAAAAATCCTCTTGTCCCAAGCCCTGCCCTGGGCAGGGACAGCTGCCACCAGCCCAGGTTGTTCAGTGCATCCCCTCTGAGCACAGCCTGTGAGCAGATATTGGTACCTGTGGCCGTGATTCATCTCTTCAAAGGAAACACCTAAAAATTAAATCCAATCAATCCAAACTTAAATTGTGGGAGCAGCAGAGAAAGCAGAACTGACAGATTGGAAACCTTATTAGTACTTATGCATGATTCATTTGTCTTTGGCACGCCAAAACACTTTGGAGTAAATTGTTGTTTTAAATACTTGTATATTCTGAAATTCAAAGTAACTTGTCAATGAAACATGAAATTTGTCAGTACTCTCATTACCTTTGTGCTCCAAAAATTCATAAATAAATAAATACACCTCCTTGATGTTGAATGTTTATCAGTCTTGCTTTTTTTTGACAATGATGTGATAGTACACTAGTAATGAAAGGTGGAAAATAATCAGAATCTGAGAAAAAATGTTTAATTCATGAGTCAAACATGCAAAACATTTCCAGTAATTAATAGAAATTCAATGTCTTATCAGATTATCGTTGTGAGTTGCTGTCTTTCTCAGCTGGATCCAGGAAATATTTAAAAGACATAATATACAAAATAATTCATGAGCCTGCACTTTTTCTGAAGGCATGAGGATGCAGCTGTACTTTCAAACTTGTGCCATTTTTTGGTGGAATTAATCTGCTTTCCAAAAGTTGCTGGTTTTTACGCCAATGCCCTATTGTTCACTTAAATAAATAATCCAGAGCTGCCTTGGGACAAAGGGATGATGTCCATCCCTTTGTTTAGCTTGGATGTGGGCACACTTGTATTCCATTTATAAAACCCCAAAATGCATCCAGCTTCTGCCTCACTTTTATTAGATGACCTTTGGCTTGTGGGCAATCCCTGGTTGATGTATTTTCCAAAACTGAGTAGGAATTCAGCTGTTGGTATGAAAGAATAAAGCACTGAAAAGTTTTCATTGTGCTCTTAGCACTGAACTTACTGCTATGAATTCAGTTTAGAGGGCACAATTTGGGCCATGTGAGAAACTCTAAATGAGATATGACATTTATTACTGAAGCAGGATGCAAAGTGTGATTTCCTTTCCCAAACATCATCTTAAAACATCAGAGAAGTGGCATCTGCATACAGGCATTCATATCTCCCAAACATCAGAAGTAAACTTTATAATAACCTCTCAAATTGAACCAGCCAGGCTGAGAAAACACTCGGAAATGCACGAAATTTTACTGCATCTGCTCATGTGAATGTTTTTTTGAGATGGGAGAACTCAAGCTAATTAGACAAGCTGATTATTGCCACCAAGGTGGAATTACTGGCATAAAAGCTATATTTTAATATACATAATACTTAAAAACCAGTGCTGTCGCATAATGACATGCAGATGTAGAAGTGACACGTGCATGTGCCATGTCTGGGGAGTTTCCCTGTTCATGTTTGCTCTTTCCATTCAGAAGACCCCCAATTTCCTCCCCATGAACCTTGGTCTGTCTTGAACACTCCTTCCAATCAGTAATGCCCAACACACCTGACTGTAGCTGCAAGACACCAGGAGGTTATAAACCAGAAACACTGTGAGAGTTTTCTTTCAAAAACTATAGTGACCACCTTTGATTCTTGATGGAAATAAATGTTGGAAAATGCATATCTTCATCAAAATACAATTATTAGCTTATAATTCTGTATATACCCCTTTACACACGGCAGATTTCTCCATATTTGCAGAACAGCAGATTTCAGATCATTTTCTGCAAACAGAAGTGAGTGTTAAAAGTGCCTGACTTTCCCACTACACAACCTGGACAAAAATAGCTTTCCCCTTGAGTAATGCACTTCCCAGCACGGAATTGCTAAGAGGGGTGGTTAAAATGGGGACAAAATACTTCACCACTGTTTTCTCAGCAAAGCTTTGCCTTCTGGAAGCAAAGATCTGGGGTCTCCCTACTCGATTATGCTACACAAGATTTCCTAATGTCTGCAAATTCTGTCCCAAGGAAATCCTAAACTTGAAGCTGTCACAGTTTAATGAATAAGACAAAAATCTGAAGAGTGTAGATCATTCTTATACATCAGCTCCAGAATTGTACATTTTTATTACCACAAATAAAACATAAATGAGTGACAAATCGCCCAGAAGCTTTTGAAAAAGTGTTTGATGAGGTGGTGTAGATATTCTGCTTATTTTTTCCTACAATACTTGAAGAAAATATTGTACATTGAGATGCCGAAAGCTGAGGACCATGCTCTGATTTGAAATGGAGTGGCAAAAAGGAAAAATGCTGGACAGCCCCAGTGCTGTAATTGATACCAGAGGCTGGGCAGAGCAGATGGGGGCAACTGATGCCTGTGCCAGTTTGGTTTGTACAAAGTGGGTAAATCTCTTCTGTTATCTCCCTTCCTCAGACTGGATTCACGGCAACAGCCCTGGTTTGTATCTGCTCTCACAGGAACCTTATTTCTGGTGAAGATGTTGAAGATAACTTAAATTGCCTCTTACCCACAGGCTCTTAAATGCAATCAATATCTACTAACACCACGAGCTATTAATCAAAGAGGGGTGACATATTCTTATTTGACCTTTATGAGCAAACCCTCTTAGTGATGATACTTTACTGCTTAACACTACCATTTTGTTCCAACATTATTCATCTTTGGAGAGACTACAAGCCCACAGAAATCAATGGCATAAAGGACAGAATTTCATCCTTGAGGTATGGATTCAGGGTTATGCAATGCAAGCCTGCAACACCTGCAGGTTTATAAGCAGGGAAGATTCATTTATCTTTTGACCCAACACACACATTGACATTGAGCAGCTATTTTTGATTGATCATTGTTCCCTGGCAGGGTGGGCAGGCCCTGGCACAGGGTGCCCAGAGCAGCTGGGGCTGCCCCTGGATCCCTGGCAGTGTCCAAGGCCAGGCTGGACACTGGGGCTTGGAGCAGCCTGGGACAGTGGAAGGTGTCCCTGCCCATGGCAGGGGTGGCACTGGATGGGCTTTAAGGCCCCACCCAGGCCATCCCGGGGCTCCATGAAGTGATAACCTGATGCTCAGATTTCTTTCCTGCATCTCAAATTAAAAATCCTGTTCACCCTGTGTGGGCATATCCCTGTCTGCTGAGGAGCAGCCAAGAGCAGAAGCGTTGCAGCTCTGAAGCCAATACCTTGTACCACCATGGAAATTAAAGCACAGAATTTAATGGGATATCAACATTGTCCATAAGACATGGTAAGAGATAATGCATTGTTTTATACCAAGCTGTTAAATATAATTCAAGGTAATATATCTTCAGCTGTAAAGAAGTGTTTACACTTGTTATATCATCACAAATAAAACAATGAGCTCATCAACCAGTATTTAGTGTCTTAACACCTCCTATAAATTTTACTAAAGTCATCAAGTAAGGGAAAAGACCAGCTTTTATACATGGGGAACAAAACATATCTTTGCAGAGCAGTGTGCCCCAACTGCTCAGATGCTTACTGACTGCGAAATAACTGGGCCCTCATATGTAGAAATTGTATCATTTTTTTAAGTTAGACAGATGCTAAAGAAATTCTTGTGCTTCAGTTTTAGAATCAGGCACATTGCCATTTTTTCCCTGTGTTTATACAGGGCACAATTTTTAATATATAAAGATTGTGTAAAACACAGTCAAATTCTACTGTTAGCTGTATAAGAATTTTTATTTTCTGTGGGTGAAAATAGTGTGGAAATTGCATAAGTGTCAGGGGAGCCTCGGGGAAATACACTGAAATAATAGACACAGGGGTCAGTCAAAAATCATAGAGTCATGGAACGGCTTGAGCTGGAAAGGGCAGAATCACAGAATCACAGAATATTCCAAGCTGGAAGGGACCCATAAGGATCATCAAGTCCAAGCCCCGGACTTGACACAGACACTCCAACATTCCCACCCTGCGCCCGGGAGCTGAATTGAACTGAACTGAAAAAAAAAGGAGAAAAAGGAGAAAATTAGCTAATTCCTGAAAGAATGATACATGCTGTTTGCAACGAATATTGCAATGAATCATGCAAATCCAGAACCACTTTATCCCCCATTTTAAAGTGGTTCCTACACTCTGCAAACTTCCCATCTTTTACCTGCTGAGCATAACTGGAACTGCTCATTCTGCGCATCCACTTGACTCAAATCTCTCTCATAACTCCCTAGCTCTTTAAGAAACGTTGACCTCATTGGTTTCCTGCTTACAAACAGATAATTCCTCCCACTTCACGTCTTTATTGGGAGAACAAAACACTCCATGAGCAATTAATCCCCCTGTGCTAATGACATCCCCTGCTGTTCGCACAAAGCCTTTGGCAGAGCTGCAGCACCTGACGGATTTCAGCAGCACACACACGTCCAGGAACTCTTTGCACTGCAACAGATGGCGGGGAAAAGGCTGAGCTGAGGAAATTCCAGCCTCCAGCGATTCCTTGCGGACACCTGCAAGCCGCTGTGGCGGGGGGGGGGTGGGGGGGGGGGGTGGTTGCTGAAGCCGCACCAGGTCCGGGTCACTCTGCCTGGGGACACATTTGCAGCACTCCCCGTGTGCCACCACCCCCTGACTCAGGGACAGACTGCACCGAGGGGCACAGCTCGAACCTTCCTCACTTGGCCACAGCACAATTTATTAAAACACATCCATTAAATCACCCGATGGACGAAGTGATGAGAATTTTACAGCACTGCCTCATATTATGCCCTGAGCTCTCCTTATTTCTGTACTGAAACTCTCAAGGTAATCGCAGGGAGAAAAATAACCAACCATATAAACAAATAATGTATTTTATAACCACAAATAGACTGCATCCCTAAAACTGAATTACTGTGCATCTTATTCTGGATTATTTTATGCAATTACTTCATCGATTGCCAGTGAGATAATGCTGAGGTGAGCTTTCAACCTTTCAAAATTAGGCCTTTATGCACAAATATGTTTTAAAGAATAGCAAATGATTTAAAAGTCCACACGTAATAGTGGCATTAAAAATTGTAGCAGGCCTATAATTGAGCTAATGGAGAAGCTGATGGAAAGACAAGATAACAAAGGAGAAATGATGCTGGAAAAATTGCTTCACTTTGGGTCCAAACGGCAAAAGGAGCTTGAGAAGCCCAGGGTTTCATGTGCAGTTAGTCTCAAAATTGAGAGATTCGAATATAATAAAAAGACATTATGTAACACATGGCTAAAAAGAAATGAAAAAGGACAAGAATATTCCACCTATACTGTCATTCTTTAAAATTACTGCTATCAGGAGGCTTTCACAATTTTGGGAAACTTGCTTGAGAAGTTGTTCTTCACAGAAGGAAAGTGTCTTAAAGGGCATGACATGCTTCATCTGGTGAGAGCAATTTGAAGAGTTATCAAGCATGTAAAAAACATAAAATAGAGGTGCCTGATTAGAGGTGACAAATTAGATGCTGGATAACAATAATGAAATTTACTGTGGACAATACACAGCCAAAGAAAAGGTATTTTGTATGATTTTCATCTCAAAATATAAAAACTCCTTCTTTCATACTTTCTTTTAAAATGTCCAACTGTCTTTATGACTTCATTGTTTCTATACAGCGGATCAAAGTTTTATGGCACTGGGGGCTGGGTCTTTCTCTGTTTTCATAAATAATGCCATTATTTTGAAGAGACATTGAAAAGGAAATACAGCACAGATAA
>NW_008238440.1:2416025-2436513 GCF_000691975.1 Corvus brachyrhynchos | reverse complement strand
CCTCTCACCAAACCTTTCAGAGCTTTGGCTTCAATTTGCAGACCAGATAATTGTTGCTGAAAAAATAAACATCAGTGTGCTTGCTTGGAGGGGCAGAGGCTGAAGGAGGGAATGAAGGGCATTTGCCAGGGATGGTGTCAATAGTAATGGCTTGTAGTCAAACCCCTCACCTACATCCTCAATGGCATTAACTTCCCTGAAATAAAAGGAATAAAATTTTGTGCGGTTGTGGAATGATGTGGTGTTTGAGCCACAGTTTGTGCACCACGTCCTGAGCATAGAGATGAGAGAATCTGCTCTGATCCCAGTGCTATTAGAGGGTGGCAGCAATGCTCCCCAGGAAATCAGGGATCCTTTAGCTGTGCCCATGCTGTCCTTGTGACTCTGGCTGGGACCTCTCTAATTAAAAACACCACTTCTCAAACCCTTCCAAGCTGCACATGCTCACTGGACACTGCCATGCTGAGATGCTCTGCCCTCACTGGTTTGGACAGGCACCGTAGGCTTCAGTTCCCCCAGGATGTTTCCCCAGTTCCAGGAACAAGTTATTTCTGCAGTTATTCCTATGTGTGATGACAGCAAAAAGCGCTTTCAGGTTAATCCTCTTCCAACCTGATATAACAAGAATTAATGCACTGTGCGACTTGTTCCGCGGCCTTCAGGTCTCATATGGCATAAAAATGTCAGGAAGCACTTCCTCTGCAGCTACAGTTATGTAATAACCTTCCTGTGCCACTTGCTCCAGCCTGGGAAATATGCTCTGGCTCTTTGGGGGCTGCTCTCTGGACTCCCTAAAGGCAGCAGAGACATCACCCTCCATATAATTTCTGTGTGCTGCAAGCGCAGTGTGGGGCTCCCTTCGCTGCAGCAGGGCTGGCACACTCCACTGGGGGATGAAATAACAGTGTGGACATATCATCTGATGGCCCTCAGCTTTAAAGGAAGGGATTGTTTTGATAACAGCAGGTAGAAGTAAGAAATGACCCTTAGAACACCACTTTTGGCTGCTACCCATCACTGTGTGTGAGGGGTTTTCCAGAAGCACCCCTGGTTAAACACTGCAGAAACTACTGGACTACTTTTAAATGACACTAAGGATCTAAACATGCAAAAATAATCCAAAAACTTCCAAGCATATATAACAACTCAAATATCTGACTTCTCTTCAGGTGTTTATATAAATAGGCATGTAAAGGAAAAAAACAAAACAACTTTGCTCTCTCCCCACCCCAAATAAATGCATTGTGTGAATTGTAAAAGCAAAGTACACATTGGGGCTTCAAGTGGACCCTATGGGACAGCCACACTCTGTGGCTAACTCACATTGTATGGACACTTGGTATCACTGAGGTGATTCTGAGCCAAAGAATCCAAGATTATAGCATTGAATATTTTGTGTGAATTAATTCAGGCAAAGGCTTGCACACATAAACTTCAAGTGCTGGTGCATGTTATAACTGTGCTAGAGCCTGTACAGAATTACTTTATCCTGCTGTTCATGGACTAAAAGCCTTCCTGAAGCACTGGGTACAGTGACACTGCTCAAATTTCACCCCTCCGTAATAGAATGGGAGGAGAAATGAAAAGCAAGTAGACAAAATTATGCAACATATAAAGTAATAAAGCAGGTGTTTTATTCACTTGTCCTTTACTGTGACCCTGCCCTAATAAACCCAGTGACATATGGGTTGAGGAGCACTTCAGTCCATCTTGACCACAGCTGGGAGATGTGGCACCAGGTGTTTTTACCTGCTGCATAAGCACTCACATGGACTTTGTACACAGCATTTATTCTCTGCTGCTTCACAATGAGCTGTTCTCAAGCCCACTGGCACCTGTGACCACAATAAATCCTCTCCCAAATCACTGTCAGCAGCAGTGACAGTGCTGGCACATCCATCCCCCAAAAGAAGCAATAAGAAAGTTTGGGTTCCCTGTAGGAATCAGAGACAGCTTGTTTGGGCTGATGCTGCATGAGCAAAGGAAACACAATATCTGCTAATACAGCAAGGGTTTCCCAGAGCTCTCGGTGCAGAAGAGATGCTTAGGGGCAAAAGGTTTGTTAAAATTTGGTGTCACAATTGCTCTCTTCACCAAATCAGGTCAAACAGAAGGACCTTGACAAATGACAGGGCTGTGAATCACCGATGGTGGGATGTTCTACAAGGGAAAGTGCTGGATTCTGCACCTGGGATGGGGCACCCTGGATGTACAGACAGACTGGAACAAGAGGGTGGAGAGCTGAGACAGGAAGGGACCTGGGGGCCCTGGTGGATGTCCAGTGGGATCTGAGAGAGCAGAACAGGCTCCCCAGGGAATGGGCACAGCCCCGAGGCTGCCAGAGCTCCTGGACACCGCTCCCAGGGATGCACAGGCTGGGATTGTCGGGGTGTCTGTGCAGGGCCAGGAGCTGGATCAATGATCCTGATAGATCCCTTCCCACTCAGGACACTCTATGATTCTATTGCACCAAAATATTGCCTTCTTTCAGGTGTATTCTCTGACAAGACATTCCTTAGAAATGAAACACTACCAGACAATTATGGAAACAACAGCATGAAGCTGCCTGGAGCTGCAATGATCCCAGTGACTGTACTTATTGACTGCATCATTCAAGCACTTTCAGTGACACAGGGCATCATTTAAAGCAGTGAAGAATTTAGGGATGCCCTTCACTGGTTTACAGGTAACGCTTTAGCATCTGGGAATCTCTCTCTGATCCCACCACATGTATTTCCAAGTCCTGCTACCAGTGATGGACAGGAAAGAACAGTAATTCTGCTAATGGCATTTGATTACATCTTCAGGTTGTTTGTTAAACCATATTGAGCAAATAAAACTGTGCAAAAATCTCTTCAGTCTATAATAGAACTGCATGGCTTTTATGTAAAATTATTATAATAAGAGTCTTTAGTTGCATTTTTCCAAATGCATCAACACAATGGATGGTGTTTTGCACGTCAGCATCACACGGGTGTGTGGTATGAGATGCCTTGTCTTTTTTGTTTACTGGTGCAGGATGCAAAAGAACACGAATGCCCCACAGTGTTACTTTGATTTAATACCTTGAAACAAGGGAACTGGCCAATAGCATTCAATGAGTTCAATAGCCATGAGTCACCAAGGGACTCAGTTGGAGATTTTCTGGTCTAGCACACACAATTCAATGAATAAAAAAAACCAAAACAAAAAAGAGTTTAAAAGATATTGAGGTTTGGTTTTGTTTTGTTTTGTTTTTTGTTTTTTTCCCCAGCTAAACTTGGATTTTAGAATCCCAGAATTATTTGGGTTGGAAGGGAACTTAAAGCCCATCCAGTGCCACCCCCTGCCATGGGTAGGGACACCTCTCACTGTCCCAGGCTGCTCCAAGCCCCAGTGTCCTACCTGGCCTTGGGATCCAGGGGCAGCCACAGCTGCCCTGGGCACCCTGTGCCATTTACTTTAGCTACCTAAATATGGATCTGACCACAAAAGTCACCTGAAGTTTAGGAAAGGTACTTCTGTTTTCCCTGAACTGGAAACCCACACTGCCATGCTGGCACCATGCTGTGAAGCCGTTTAGAAACACAATTTCAACAGCTGCAATTCACTGAGCTTAAAATTATTGCCATTGTAAACAGCAGGAAACATCAGAGGGCACCCCGAACCCTACAAGTAGTAAAGGAGCTATGACTGCATAATATCATAGAGTCTTTAAGCTTGGAAAAGATCTCCAAATCCATCAAGACCAGCCTTTGACTGATTACCACCATGCCCACTAAACCATATCACTAAGTGCCATCACGGTTTTTTTATAATTCTTTAGAGTAGTAAGAAGGAAGAGCTCTTAAATATGTTCATTATTCTAACTTGAGAAAAAAAAAGAAAATTTCCTTCCAAAACACAAATTTAAAAAAATTAAACTAATAATATAGTTATATATATATATTATATATATATATAGTTATATATATACTTATAGTATTGATAATTTAAATTAATAATTGTTCATAATTAATCTGTGGCAAGATAAGCTACAATTTTTGAGCAAAGCAATATGTAGTTAAACAAAGAGAACATTTATTTCATCTGTTACTGCCATAGAGGATAAACTTACAAACTTTCCTTCAGCTTCAGTGCTGGTTGTATTTCAAACCCAGTTAATTCAGGTAAACAACATTGTCTACTTTGGTTTATGTTTTGGGCATCTTCTCCTTCAGAAATAAATATTACATAATCACAGAAATTAAATTGGTTTTTATGGGTAGTATTTACCCTCGTGGGATGCTGCAGTTTAAGAGCCTGTTTATCATTTCATGTTCACCTGAATTACTGTTTCTCCATAAAAATAGCTGGAATGACCATGGTACCATGATGATGCAGCCACAATTCCTCATGAAGGTGTCAGAAGGACAAGTTTCCACTAGAAATGAAAGAGCCTGCAGGGAAATAAAAGGGCATAGAAATGAATTTTGCACTGAGCTGCTCTTGCTGTACCTGGATTTCCCCTTCCCGCTCAGAGGTGACCACACAGCTCTGACATCCTTCAACATGTTGTGTGTTGAAGATCTTTAGAATTGTGACCCAGAATCCCTGCCCAGATGCTGGGCTGTGATGGAAGTTAATATAAAATGAAAGCACTGCTCGAAAACAGATGTTTGGAGTTTGAAGCACAAATATAGCTGACACTCAGCAGATAAGCCCAGATTTCACCAAGTCTAAGGGATAAGAGACAAACACTCTCCCTTTAATCTGATTTGGTTTGCTCACTAGTATTCAGATAAGATAAAAGCATAAGAGATCAAAGTCCTATCTTTTGAGCGATAAATCAGTGGCTTTTTATTTTCTCCTACAACACTTGGAGCATCTGTGTATCCAATAGAAGGCAAATCTCATGCAGAATAGGGATTCTAGGATTTACTACCAATTGCTTGTTTAAAAAAAAAAATAAGGTGGCTGGCAACAATTCTGTGTAGACCTGAGTTTTAATGACTTTTCATGAAAATCATGCAGCTAATTAGAACCCACTGGGATATATAGAGAATCCAAAGTTTTGGGGATGGCTCATGGAGAAGAACGGGCCACAGACATCAAGACAAAGTCCTGCTTCAAGTAGTCACTGCATTTCCAGGGTACAAGAGAAAAACAACCTGAAAAAGGGAATAATTACCAATTAAAATGATAATTAATAAACCTTGTGCCAATGTTCTTATCAGTCTCCTTCACACAGACCATTTTTGCCACTTGCTAAAGCAAAAAAGTAATTAACAGCAATGATGGGCCATGCAAGGGAACATCTTATTTTATCAATACTAATAAGTCTTCAAGATTATCAACACTGGCCTTAAAAATGAGTAAAGAGACATTTTGACACCACTCACAATTTGTACAAATGAAATGAGATTTGGGCAATTACCAAATTTGGAGGGGCCTAAACAAAGGTTTGCTCATGGTGTGCAGCATTACAAGTAAAAGTGAGTTCCTAAAATACTGATGATGGGAGGGCGTTAAACTCAGTTTCCACAAATGAGAGAGGAGGAGTTGATTTCTCTCCTGCTCACTTTCAAGTAGCACCTTCACAGATTTATTTTTAATTTTCAACGATGGTCATATAATTTGGAAAATTATTGTACAGAAAACTGCATGGCGTGAAATTCATAATTTGGGACATTGATAGATATAAAGACTATTAGTTATCTGTCTGTGTGCTAAGGGAATGCTCAGGAATTGTATTTTGACACTTTCAGTGAAGTGCAAAGATTGGAGGACACTGCAGAGAGCAGAAGTGGGATCAAGGACTGCGTGGGCAGTGTTTCTGTACAGTTTGCCATTATTTCTAAAATCTAGGGAAATAAGGATAATGAATCATTCAAAGCAATGCATGGATGTAACACCAGTGCCACTGGTGCCTGCATGGGTTCATGGTACAGAATCACCACTGTAAGGGAGAGCAGCTCTCAAACTCCACAGGTCCAGGCAGATCAATAAAAGAGAACATTTTCAGTATCCTGTACTGTTGGAGTGAAAGCTCCTCTGGACTCAGGCCCAGAGGGAAGCCAAAGCACAGGGGTTGAATTAAAACCTTTGCACAAGCTGAGATACATGGAGCCACACCAAAGTGAAATAGAAATATAGATTTTTAACTTTTAGGAGAAATATATGCTGAGTGCCTTAAACATTAAAAAGCTGCAGCAGAGACCTTAAACACAGTTCTTACTGCAGCAGTGGTACCTTTTCACTGAATTCTTTACTTTAGACAAAATATAGATAGAACTGTACTGCTCACATTTTTTAGATGGAGTGTTCACATAAACAATAAGAGCCGATAGAAACTGTGTACACAAATCTGTGTAATACCTGTGTAACACTTGTGTAAGGCTTATGACTGTTAGAATTAGACCAGGATGGGTGAAGGAAAACTGGAATCATGTGTTAATCTTATTGGTCAAGATATAACAAATATAATCCACACTTCTGTAAGAAAAAATATATAGAGAAACTAGAGTTAGAAGAAGAAGAAGCTGTTTTCTGCCTGCTGTTTGCTGTTGCTGCTTGGCTTTATCACGTAACCCCCTTCAAACTCTGCCTTCAAGAAAGCTGTGAGACTATGAAATAAAGAACTCAGCAGAACAGCAGCCTCCTCTGCTCTCTTACCCTGCTCCGAGAAGGAAGGGTAACCCATCCAAACTCAACACTGTACTATCCCATTACAGTGGTGTTCTATGGAGAGAAAACCACAGGATTTTGTGGGTGGCCAATATAAACATTTCCTATTGATACATTCCATAAGTTACAAGGAAAATAGGGAAGCTCAGAAGTTCAGTCAAGTCTCCTCCAGGGGTGGTGACTCCACCACTGCCCTGGGCAGCCTGTTCCAATGCCTGGCAAACATTAGGGTGAAGAAATGTTTCCCAATATATAATCTAAACTTCCCTGACACAACTCCAGGCCGTTTCCTCTCATCCTGTCGAGGTGGAACTAAGGTGGTAAGTATGAAATCAGTGTCAAACCTAAAATCTTAATCTGCTTGAAGTCTGACCCCAAACCAGTCAAGGCTGAATCAGGAGCTGCCTCTCAGCAGGTTTTGCAGTCCAAGTGAGGTGTAAATGGCTCGACTTGCTGTTGTTACAGCTCTTTCCCAAACTATGAGATTCTATGATTCTAAAAGCTGGAGCATCCATTCTCATCTCTGCTCTGTTCTGCCTGGCATCATCAACTGAAAAACCTGAAGTGAGGTTTCTAATGAGTATTTTGCCACCTCACTGATGTCATGATCTGGTTCTTATCTGCATTGTTTATTTAGGTGCTTCTCATCTGTCAAGGGCAGATTTCTGACAGGTCTCATATCATCCCCCAAATATCAAAGCAAGGCATCTCCTGGAAACATCAGGGTTTCTGGAGGGCTTTTATCTCCTTAACTTCCTATAGAAAATGCAAAGGGCATATAGACAAATTCCAGTCCCAAAAGAAGTGAGGACAACCCCAGCAAAATCTCTGTTCTAACAAGGAGCAGAGGATGCCAAAAGCTGCCCTAACCCTGCCCTGCTTCAGGGAGAGCTGCTGCCAGCAGAGCCCTCGGGCAGCCCCAGCAATGCAGGGCTTGTTTAGCTTGGCTGTTTCTCTGGCCAGCCTGCTGTAATTAGGCACTTTTTGTGGATATTACATTTCCATGCCATTGGCCTTTTTCCCCCCTTCAGGTTTGCTTTCACATGTTCCATGTGATTTAACGAGGCAACACCTTTTTCTTTTATAAACAAATTAGGTTTTAGAAATTAATCACCCGCAGCAGGCCTGCCAGTTGTCAATACTTTGACAAGAAACCCTCAGATCTTGTGTGATGTGAAATCCAGGAAGGATTTTGAGGATGTGCAGTTCTCCACTATGTCCTAGTCTGAGTTTTAGTCTTGTTTTATTGCTCTAAAGCAGTCTCATGACATATTTATTGAAAATAAACAGGAGTGTGTGGTTGAGCAACCTCCTGCATGTTTTATTTCCAGAGGTATCTCTGTCCCATTTGTTGCCCAGACAGAGAAATATCTCATAAAGGCAGGCACAGGCCAACAGTGGGCGAGAACTGATACATTTTATTGTGTCACACTCACCCAACACGTGTTTGGAGGGCAAATCAATAAAAGACAGCTCTGCAATCCCTCTTATATTTGATTTGCAAGTCATGAACTATTATCCTGTGAGAATAGAGCACATAACCCTGTTAATCATTGCTGTGCTTTCATAATAAAAATATCTGTAGTAAACCCACACTGCTTCAAATTAATAAAACTAAGCATTTACTTTGCATAACTTGTTATCTAATATGGTGCGCACAAGGAAAATATCCTCTTTAGAGCTCATGCATCATCCCAGGAAAGAGCTAAAACACATCATTCCCATACCAACCTTTAGCTAAACTTATAATTTTTAGACCCAGGAATACTCAGTATATATTTCACCCATCCCACATACATTTTATATATGACCCACAAAGAATTTTTTAAGCTGAATTAATTACACACTTTAATGGAAATTACAAATAAAAAAAAAAAAAAGCCATATATATATATATATATATATGTGCAAGATATTATACTACATTACATTTCTAATTCAAAGGATAGCCTAAAAATCTATAATAAGTCTGACAAGTCATTCTTTCCTTATATGGATTTTCCACATTAATTTTGAATATTCATATCTCTTTTTAGAAGAAGCTTAATGAGGCATATTACCTAAGTGTGGCTTTTGATGTGACATTTCCTTCAAACTGTGATTCATCACACAGGCCACAAATATATTTATTTTTCCTGAAGTATTTTAAGCTCAAGACCCTGAACCGAGTATTCATCATTAAAATAGTGAAAATCAAATAGAAATGTTATTTATTTTAGAAATAAAATAGAAAAATAATTTTGCTTGGGTTATATTTCAGTACTGGTGTTTTGCATAAGGTGAGTGGCATGAAGAACATTTTGGAGAGAATGAGTTAAAATCACAAATGGAACATCCCAGACAGAAAAGACCAAACCTGTCTTGGCAAGTGTTGAGTTTAACAGAAGTTGTGACAGTCAGGTTTCTCTAAATTCAGCCTAAAGGATTTCAGAAATCACATGTACACTAGAAATTACCTGCAAATATATAATCAAGAGTTTTCTGGCTTTGCTAATGTTTGTGTTTCCATGTCTGGGTGCAAACTTCCATTGTCAATTAATATTTTAAGTGATAACTTGGCTTAGTTTGATTTCTACCTTGAGCTTCACATGAGACAAACCTCACTGGAAACTGAAGTCAGCCTCAAACTCACAAAAAAATTAATAAACCTTCAACTGACTGTCAGAGTTGGTCCTAGTTTTAAAGTTTCCTATTGTAATCCCTGTCTGACACTAATCTAAATATTTTAATTACTTGCTCTGTTAATAGCAGCTTACAGGCTCAGAGCAGTGGACTCTCTACTGTATGCAATGCTGTGACTTCCTAAATTAGAAAGCAATCCTCTGATCTGCATGAAATCAAATTTATTTTTTAATGAAATTTTCACCAAAATCCTTCATCAGGGATCTCATACATTGAATGCTGGAACTTTCTTTTTAAAGTTTAAAGTTTTTCCAGCAAACTCATATTTATATTTGTGTCATAGCAAAACCATGGTTACTGAACTGCTCATTATCTGACCCAGGTCACCTGAGATGTTGGACATCTCCTTTCTGCCTTATCCAAGTCAAAATTATAGTTCTTTCCCAGAAATCTTCATAAATTTGCACTTTGCTGCTTATGTTTTCTGCCTCTTCTAATTTCAAAATCAGATCTGCCTTCAGCTTCAGCTCCTCTCATTTATTTTTCCTGTGTGTAATTTCTTGGTGCATGGAGTCAGCTCCATGAAATTGTTTAATTCTATTCCTCTAAGTTTCTCTCCAGTACAAGTAATATAAAACCACTGAAATAGAGGTGACATTTTATTCTGCTCCTCTTCTTTCATATCTAGACTGAAAATATCAGGATTTATTGGATGTTGCCACCAGACACATTTTAGGTGCTACTGTAAAACAAAATGATTCATTGATTCAGCAAACACTTACAGAAAAATGACTTTTTATAGCATTTTCAAATCAAAGAATTGGAGAATCACAGAAGATGCTGAGTTGGAAGGGACCCACAAGGACCACCCAGCCCAGCCCCTGTCCCTGCCCAGACACCCCACCAATCCCACCCTGGGCATCCCTGGCAGCGCTGCCCAAACGCTCCTGGAGCTCTGGCAGCCTCGGGCCGTGCCCATTCCCTGGGGAGCCTGGGCAGTGCCCAGCACCCTCTGGGGGAAACAGAACCTCTCCCTGATCTCCAACCTAACCCTCAAGTGCCCTCAGCTGTCTCCCCATCAGGGTGAACACACACCAGGCAAAGCATTGAAAACAAATCTCTGTGCATGTGCAGACACAGAGATTTCACACTTAGCACAGCCCAGACAAGTGGATATCCTCACACGGCAGGCTTCCAAGGAATGCTGCTGTGGGACAGGGATAACAGTCTCTGATTCATGTTTCTCCAGGACAGGAACCAGCCAGCCATTCCAAGCATTTTCAGGGACATGCATCCCTAGCTCAACAAGATTACTGGGGATGAAGCAACACAAGGATGCAGATAGAATTTTTTTACCTATTAATAACTGAGCTGGCTGATGTTTCTTGGCAGTGATCAGTTTTAATGTAGGAAATCCATGGGCTGTGGAAGCAGAATCTGAAGCAGAGAGCTTAATGACCAGTGTTTCAAAATCCAGCCTCTTGTTCCTTAGCAGTGTTCCATGCCCAGTCTGGGTTCGTGTTAACTTCCCTTGGGTGAGCTAATAAATGATGTTCATTATTGCCAGTGCTGCACAGAGTGAGACAGGGCACGTGGCAATGGGAGAGCACAGAGACAGCGAGGAAAATGGAGATCCAGCTCAAAGGCCACACTTCCAGAACACAGGAGAAGCTTTTCCTTGCTCAAGTGAATCAATGTACAGTCGTTTAACCATACAGCTAAATAGTCACTGCTAATTGCTAAACCATTACCCTCCTATCCCGCAATGTCCAGTCACCTAGAAGAGGTGACCAATCCTGCAAAACAGAATTTGTCAGGCTGCTTCCCTGCTGGCTTTGTCACTGCTGTCCCTGCAGTAGCCAGCAGCTGAGTTTCTATTTTGGCTCAGGCTGGGCTCAGTGCAGGGTGAGCCCGCCCGCAGCCCCCCCGCAGCAGCGGGATCAGCCCTGGGCAGCGGGGACTGGCTGCTCCCAGCCTGGCAGAGACCACAGCAGGGTCCACTTGGTCCTCTTTCCAAATCTGACTCCCAGTGAAACAAGCTCCAGCACCACGGACTCATTTCGAACACAGACAGAGCCCTGTCCTGTGCTGCCAGGGCTGTAACAAACAACAGACACTGTTTGCAAGACTTTCAGAGGAGACTGAGTGAATGTAGAGTGAAAACCACTCAGCTCCCAAACCTGGTTTACATGTGCAGGAATCTAACATTCCTCAGGCATTAACATGCCCAAGTCAGAGCTCATTCTTTCATAATTCAACTGCATAATCATACAACTACTAATAAGTAGTTTATTGCTTCTAAAAATGGCTATTAACATTGCAGTAATGGATGTTATTAAAGTCATAAATATCCCACTTACAATGCTCATGTCTCACCAAAGTTTAAGGTTGTTTCAAAGATCAGATGTCTCATTCTTCAGTCTGCTTTTACAGCATAAAGGGATTTTGGTGGAAAGTCCTGTTTCTGCTCCAAGCAGAAACTTTACTGTTGTTGGAGTTTGATACGTGATGAAAGAAAACAGCTCACAGATGCTGACTGAAAAACTGCAACTGAAAGTAAAGAACTTTCACTCTTTCTCTTTGGGAAGTTGCTTTTCTCCAAGTCTAAGAGTTTCTGAAAAGTAAAATTCAAAAAGAAGAGGGCACAACTTTCAGCTGTGCTTTGAGTGAAATTTTGCCTTCCCACAGTTCTTAAAAAACAGGCAACCCTGGGCACAACAATTCTTATTTCAGTTATGAACACAAGGCACTGCTCTCCTTTCCTGTGGATGGAGATGCCTGTGGAGCGTTGGAGTACCCAGGATGGATTCAGCCCCTTCTCGAGGGGACTGAAACTCCCGTGTGCTGCAACACAAACAAACCAGCTTTTGAAAAGCAGCCTGCATGCATCATTAGAGGTGAGCACTAATCCCCTGACAGTGCTGGAGAAGGTGTGAAGGAGTGAGAGGAGAGGGAACCGTAGCCCCACAGCCCCCCTCATGCCCTTAAAGAAAGTGGCAGCTGTCCCTGCTGTCAGGGAAGAGCTGTTTTACAGGACTGTGGCATCTCATTCCCCAAAATTCCCATTTGAATCAGCCCCTTATTGAAAATTAAGTTGGAACAAGTAGGGTTTTAAATTCAGTTTTACTTACAGCATGAGATAGTCTGTCTAGATATCTCAAATCTGAAATGCTGCTGCTATGCAAAAGCACAACTGCACCTATCCAGAATTTAAAAAAAAAAAAAAAAAATTAAATAACTGAGTATTGCCAGCATGAATATTGAACCAATTTTAAAAGTATTCAGGACCAAGATGGCTAAATTCCTATTCAGTTATGTCTGGATCTGATTTTAATATCCATACAATAACAGAAATAGTACAATTTATGGAGCACACCTTTAAGGATGGGGAAAATGATGTGTGACAAACAGCCAAAGGCTGATTATTTAATCTGGTGCAAAGTATTGCAGTAACCAAGTGCAAGTCACTGAGCCGTGGTGTGTATTTGAGCTACATTAGAACACTGTGGAGTTCATAGTTTCTAATTTTTAAAGTAGATTACAGCTGCCACATCGTTAAGACCTTACAATTATATCTGAACAATAAATTGTATTATTAATAGGATGGTTATGGCCTGTGAGTATTAGATATTGTTGCTTGTGATTTGCACTTAAAGAGGGATTTTAATCAAGTTTACCATTCTCAAAAAGTCTGGTTTGCATTTAAATAAGCATCCTTAAAAATTGATCTGTTTTGCTCAATTATACAATGCCTCATTCTGGAGCCTCAAAGTAATTTATTATCCAGGCTCTGTGAGCAAGGAAGATGTATTGCATTGTACTTAATCTTATCAAGTTTCTGCTGATTTTTGATGACAATGTCTGTTTATCATAATTATTACGAGCTGTCTGGGTTAATAAAACCTGAAAAACTGTGTGGGAATTAACCCAGTATGGAATGTTAAACTTACTATTTGTGTAAGGCTGCCTGATCCCAGCTGTCCTTCAGAGGTCCATGAAGCCATTTATGTCAGGGAATCACAGAATGGTTTGGGTTGGGAGGGACCTTAAAGCCCATCCAGTGCCACCCCTGCCATGCCCAGGGACACCTTCCACTGTCCCAGGCTGCTCCAAGCCCCAATGTCCAGCCTGGCCTTGGGCACTGCCAGGGATCCAGGGGCAGCCCCAGCTGCTCTGGGCACCCTGTGCCAGGGCCTGCCCACCCTGCCAGGGAACAATTCCTGCCCAATATCCCATCCAGCCCTGCCCTCTGGCACTGGGCAGCCATTCCCTGTGTCCTGTCCCTGCAGCCCTTGGCAATTGTCTCTCTCCAGCTTTCCTGCAGCTCCTTCAGGCCCTGCAAGGACACACTGAGGTCACCCTGAAGGTTTTCTTCTGCAGGCTGAACACTCCCAATTCCCTCAGCCTTTAGAGCCACAATCAGCGTTCGCCCTGTTAGGAATGTTTATAACCCCTTGTTGTACTGGTTCTATCCCATGCCATCATCTTTAAGAGGTGTTTCCTCCTGGAAGTGCATTCAGTAGGAAATTATTTCCAACACTGACAAACAAAAGAATTTTAAAAGGCAAATCTTGATTTAATGCACCTTCTAGAGGATGCAAAATACAAAATTTTTTTTTTACTTGTAAAGAATTTAACGCACTTGCTGTTTCAGATTACACCAAGGGCCTTTTGTGATCTGAAATAAAAGCCCATGTTTGCCACATTCTTTGACACAGAACTGTATTGATTTTCCCTAGAATTAAATCTGTAGGCAGGGAGCAAGTTCTCAGTCCAAGGCCAGGTGAATGATACTCCAAAGGTACAAGAATGCCCACAAAGCCGTTCCACAGTAAAGAATGTGGACAAAATACACTTCAAATATTCCAGCAGAAGCAATAAAGGCACATGAAATTCCCAATTAAAAGTGGGAATGACAAGGTTGAGAGAAGGTTGAAAAAACTTTTCAGTCAGCAGTGCATGTTTTCACTTGGAATACTGATCCTATTCCTGACCAGTCTAATGTCCTGCTGCTGCTATTAGTGAGGCTGGAAAGGTCAGGAGTCCCTCTTTTTGGCTCTGGTTTTGATTATTTTGGGACCATTCTCACCTCATTGTCAGCTGTACATCTCAGCGATAGCACCAGCCATCTTTGGAGATATGGAATGACCCCAAACTTCCAGGGTAAGGCATGGAGCTCTCCACAGCAGCCACACTGGAAATGCAACCCGGTATTTGTGCTGCAGGAACAAGTTTGGAGTTAAAGAAGTGACAAAAAGCAACGTTAAGTAAGTTCATAGCACAGCCAATATACCACATAATGACAAGAGTTAGTGCTGTTCTATTTCACAATTCAATCTAATGGAAGCTTTTGCTGCTCAAAGGGGGACTTTATTGATGTTTACAGATAGATTTTATGGCTTATTTGTCACCAGGAGAGCCTCGATGTGTCTGTCTCAGTTCCTGCTCAGCAATGCCTGGACCTTGCACAGCCTATTTCTGTACCAAGGAGGAGAAAAAAAAAGGAGTCTTAAATTCCTGGATCAAAGCAACTTTAACTTGTTAAGGTAATTGTCTTGCAATGATTGATCTAGTCATGTCAAGATAATGAGGTTTTTATGGTCCTGAGGAGGATTTAATCTAATTTTTGGAGGGATTCTGATCTCACTGTTGCTACTTTATCACTTTTAATCTCAATACTTTTATTTGAATTTGCTCTGCAAAATTCAATATACTTTTAGTTGACAGCTGAAGACACAGAATAGTCTTTTCACACTAACTTTTCCTGTGTTGCAACTGTGTTTTAAATCTTGTTACCATTACTCTGAACAAATGCAATTATAGAGCTGTTTTGCTGCTTTAGACAGAGAATACCCAGTATAATTCCTCCAACACAATAAAAGCACCTCTTAAAGAAAAAGTAGTAGCCCGATTTTGAAAAGAAGATGGCTGCTAATGGTGTCTTTAGTTATTTGGCAGAGGATCATTTGTGAGAAAAGATATCTAAGGCTTGTGTTATTCTTTAGTAGAATCCACTAACGTGTTCAACTTTCCAATAATATGAGGACAAAATAAAGTTTGTATTAAAAAAGGTAAATGGGTAAGCATTGTCTTCTCAAGTCTCAGGTTTAATAAGCCTTTTTATTTTTTTTTAAATTTCCTAAGGCAAAATGGAAAATTACCACCAATCTGGTTAAGGGATGATTCATAAAATTTGTCAATCAGAACCAGTTTGGTGCAAAGTCCCCCCTGCTCTGCCCACACCAACTTGTATCTTCTCCCCCACAGACAGGGAAAAGTACTCAGTCTACTCTTCTGGGATTGTGCTACTTGTTGTATTTTCTTTTTGGCTCTATACTCTTTGATTATTTTTAGTTCTTAATCTTATTACTTCACACTTCTGTACAACTGAGCTGAATAAGCTACTTATCCAGCCTCTAAGCTGAATCTATCCAGATAGTTTTGAATTTATTTGCTCTGTTCCTCTGTATTTACTCTATCATCCTTTCCCAGTTCTGTGTCATTGGCAAATTTGGGTCAGTAATTTATAAAGTAAACAAAAATGGCCCTAATGCTGCACTTTCTGACATTCCTTTTAACTCCTTCCTGAGCTTTTCTTGTAGTTTGCAATATTCGTTCCTTCAACTGAAAATAGTTCCCTGGAAATTCATATGCCTTTCTGTAAGGGAATGCTTCCCTTATTTGTACATCAAACCCTTCTAAAATCGACTTTAAAATAAGCACCGCATTTCTCTCTTTTCCATCAGCTGAATATGCATTGCCACATTCTCCAGAAGAAAGACAAGACCCAGAAGTCTCTCAGCATCCTAAGCCAGCTCCATCATGGGATCCATTTGGTCTGGACAAACCACTTCAGCTCCCTTGCAGCTCCCCAGGGAAGGAATTCACAGTTCTGGGGATTATTTTCACTGAGCACTCGCAGGCTCTGCAGACGTGGTTAATGTGTCACACAGAATCACAGTCTCTGCAGTCTCCAGCCTTGGAACACGTTTGTTCACATTGTTCTGGCTCCTGATGGCTCCATACATTCTCATTTTTCCATCATCAATATCCCCTGGCCCTAAATAAAACATTCTGCCCCAGGTGGTGGGTAGGGAGCAGTGGAAAGATGCTGTCACTTGACTGGCTGTGACATATTTCAGGACATGCTTTGAGAAACTCTTTGGTACTTCCAAATACCCAAACCACATTACGCAAATATATTTACAGCGTAACTCTCCAAACACATCAAAATACTTGTCCTAAACTAACATTAATTTTGCTTTCAGTTCAGAATGTATTGTTTTCTATACAATGTTCTGAGTTCAGCCTTCTAATGTGGGAGCTAGCACTGAATGCAAGAAGTTTTTCTGTGAGAGTAACTACCCATAAAAGTACCGGGGTTGCAGATTGCAAAGAGAATTTTGAAGCCTTATTTCTTCCATTCAGTGCCAAGTGTATGGAGAGTCCCAAGCACCATTTAACATCACTTTTTCTTCTTTTTCTTCTTTTTTCTTGTTTGATTCCTTGTAAGAGAACCTTGTGCAGCTCATAATGTGAAACATCCAGGCTGTCCAGGCTGTTTCTAGGAGTGAATCATGTATGGGCCACACAGCTTTTTGGCGCAGAAAGTTCCAATCAGTCAGTACTTACTGGCTTATTTATGAGCTTTCCTGGGCACCTTCATGTCAGATAAGCAAGACAGAAGGACGTCTCTGTCTAATGAGGATTATTTTTGCTACCAAAATTTGTTCTTAAAGGAAGATGAGTTGCCCCCAATGTGTTATTCCTGGGGGGTAACGGTGTGATGACGCCTGGCTGACACATGGCCAGCCCCACTGTGTCATGGAATTCCAGAATGGTTTGGGTTGGGAGGGACATTAAAGCCCATCCAGTGCCACCCCTGCCATGCCCAGGGACACCTTCCACTGTCCCAGGCTGCTCCAAGCCCCAATGTCCAGCCTGGCCTTGGACACTGCCAGGGATCCAGGGGCAGCCCCAGCTGCTCTGGGCACCCTGTGCCAGGGCCTGCCCACCCTCCCAGGGAACAATTCCTGCCCAATATCTAACCCAAATTAGTCCTTGTCCTATCCCTGAGGAATTGTCCCTCTCTGGTTTCCCTGCAGCCCCTGCAGACCCTGGGAGGTGCTGTGAGGTCTCCACACAACCTTCTCCTCTGCAGGCTGAGCAGCCCCAGCTCTCCCAGCCTGGCTTCACAGCGGAGGGGCTCCAGTCCCCTCAGCACCTCCATGGCCTCCTCTGGACTCTCTCCAACAGTTCCATGTCCTTCCAGTGTCCCTCAGTATCACTGACAGGAGGATGTTATCCACACCAGTGCCTGGGAAGTCATCACCCTTTCCTGCACAGACTGATAGCTGGAATGACCCCAAATTCCTGTGCAGGAGCAAGGGAGTGGCTGCTCCCTTTAACCTCTACCATGTGGGCCCTCAGTAGGTCCATTACTTGCAAATAACTCCAGATATCCCACTCTATATTACAATTAGGTGAAGGCTAATTGAAAGCTATGCCGCACAAACTCCTGCTGGGTGGCCTTATTCAGGGTGCAGGATTAAACCAAGAAATAAATCAGGGCTGCAAACACGAGCAGCTCTGCTGCGCAGTGAGAAAGTACAGGCAACTCCAGTCAGATAATTCACTGTAGCAGCTCGGCAGCACTCCCCATTTACTGTATTTACGTGCGTCTAATCCCTGGGTTATCAGCAAAATGCAATTCAGCAGCAGCACAGGCTGCACATTCATGGGGGAATTAGCAAGAGCCTGCTGCCTTGTTCCATTTTTTTTAATTACAGCAGAACTCTCCTTCTGCCTTTTCTTGTGTGAAGGTCACCCAGGTACGTATGTGGGACTGCTGGGACATTTTGGTGGTGGGAGCTCTCAGAGGTGTGGGAAGCATGTGTGGAAATACCATAATCCCAGCATACCTGGGTGCTCCAGCTCAAAACGCTTTCAGCAGGCTGCAGGATTAGCTACGTGTGCGCTGAGGGGTTTTTATTTGAATGCGTTGGGAGATACACTGGAAAACACAAGCACTGATGAAGATTAAATGGAATGGAGCTGAGCCTGTGCAGCAGCTCTGGAGATACCACATCTCCTTGTTACTGCTTTATACCACCAGGGCAGTGATTCCCCTCTGCTGAAGACTCCAAACTGCTCCATGCAGATCAGCTGAAGGGCTCACAGTCCTTCCCTGATCTGCTGCACACCCATATTCCTTTCCTTTCCCAGACAAACCACCTCTCATTCCTGTTTAAGGGCCCAGTGTCTTGCCTGTGCATTTTCAGAGGCTGACCAGATCCTGGACATGGAAGTTTTGTCACACAAGTGCTGGGGGGCTCCTGGATGCAGTTTATCTTAAAGAAAGTCAAGGAATTCTGGCACATAAGGAAGTGAGAGGTGGAATTCTGATACCTAAAATGCAGAGAACCCAGAGAACACTTTTGGTGAAAGCATTCCCCCCACCTTGGTTTCCCCTACAGCCTGAGCCATCCTGGGAGCTGTCATGGACTGGGACAGCTTGGGTCCACCCCTGCAGCCCCTGGGGGCCCCACAGCCATCCCCAGCCTCCCCACCTGTCTGTGGGATGTCCCAGCAGCACCCAAAAGATGCTTCGTGTCCCCTGCTCCTGGTGCCTGCAGGCTCTGGTGGTCTGGGAATGTGTCAGCCTTGCAAACTTGGCTTCTGGGCACAGCACATCCTTCTGAAACTAAGGGATGGTACAGAGGAAAAGGGAGGAAAAGCAGCACTACTGGGGCGTTTTTGGTGTTTCTTGTTGCTCCACATTCGTTAAAATGGGCTTGCCTTGATGTGATTATTCGCCTGCCAAATTTATTGTGATTTTTCTCCATTAATATAAAGTTACAAAAGCTCAAAGAAAAGCCAGGGAAATGAACCTTCTCCTTGAGAAATAGTATTGTAATGTCTCATGTTTTTAATTGTATTTTCAGATGAAATATAATTTTTCATTAAATTCTTCTGAAATATTTTTACAGAATTTTTTTCCAAACTAAAAATATTTCCTTTACCAATACCTTTAACAATTATAGTCAAAAGGCAGACTGACTGTATTTTGAGATCGAATTGAAAATAGTTGCTGAAAGGGTAGCAGAAATGTTTTCATGAGGAAGTCAGTAGCTCTGTAGAATAATGGAGCCATCAAAAGAGACCTACAGGGACCAGCAAACCTCCTCTCACTGAGAAACAAGCTACTTCCATCTCTCCCTCTTGGTTCCAGATATTTTTTATGCAGACTTTTCTTTTTCCAAAGCCTTCTGAGGTTCCCACAGTTCCAGCTGAGACTCTAAAATGTCTTCATATCGGAAAGGAGGATTAATGCTAAGGAAACCCGAAGAACACAAAAGAAGCGCAGCGGTAGAAAACACCAGAAAACAGAGCAGTCTTATTTTGAAAACCCATTGGATGCTCTCCTCAGATCTCTCATAGGATGAAAACAGGTGTTGCAGTGCAGAGTTCAGCTTTCCCAATCCCAGCAGTGGCACCTTGTGATGTCCAACCTAAAATCAGGTGATGTCCAACCTAAAACCAGGTGATATCCAACCTAAAACCACGTGTACCCAGAGGCAGAGCACCCGGAGCTGTGCCCCAGGGCGGTGCCCAGGAAGAGGGGATGTCCAGAAGAGACTGTGAGTGCCACAATTAACACAAGCTCCTGTTAGGATGTGATTATTAGAAGATGCCTCTGCCCAAAGTAAGGTGCAAACGAGACCACATGGTAAAGTCAATAGCAGAGGTTTTATTTAACAGTACATTTAAGGCAGAGAAGGGGAGGGGAGAGAGAGTAACTGCATGTAACTGCATTCTTTAAGCCCTCACAGCACCAGTTTAGCAGCCCTACACTCAGAACAGGACAGGAAGGGGAGGAACATCTGGCTGCAGCCCCAAGGAATTCACTGGTCCCTATGGACAATTGTCCTGGTTTGAAAGACAGATGTCTGCTAAGGAAGGCAGGAGCCTCCCTTGGAATGGCAGATGCAACCCCCCTTCCCTCCGAGTTATTATAATTTTGAAATCAAGGGGTTTTTAGGCAAAGATATGGGAAATAGGAATAATAGTTCTTTACTATTATATATATAACCAGTCAAACAAACAGCAATAACTATGGCAGTAACAGCAAACAATCCCAAACCCAGTCCCAGCCTTCTCGGCTGTCAGGGCCCTTCCCCTCCGGTGCAGGTCCGCTCGGCGCTCGCAAGCGGGGTCGGCG
>NW_008238440.1:2412770-2415842 GCF_000691975.1 Corvus brachyrhynchos | reverse complement strand
GAGACAGTGGGGCAGGGCAGTCACAGCCCGGCCTCCAGCGGGGCAGAGAAGGTGGGCTTGGGATCCTGGGAGTTCTCTGGCAGAAGGGAAAAAAAAAACCAGCCAATGAAACAGCCTCTCTCTCTGTCCAAGCACCGGGGACCAATTGACCACACGCCCAGGTGAAACAAAAGAGTAGCCAGATGCACCCCACCTCCAATGGCTAGCTCTTTTGCTTTCTGAAATACCCAGCCATTTGTCCCCCTAGCAACACGTGTGGGGAAAATTCCTTTAACAGAAAAAAATAAAACCAGGAGAGCTCCTAAAACCCCAACAACAACACATATTCACTGGTCCCTATAGACAAGTTCTCCAAACTTTCAGGCCTCCCAGACTGAAACCAAAGGGATCAGCATGGCTGTAACAGGCTTTTGCTCTTGACCACACCTGATCAAGATCCCTGATCCAGCACAGAGGACTCAGCCTTTTGCAGAGGCTTTGGCCATGCTTATCCTTTGGCCTGCCTGTGGCCAGAGCACTGTGTTCCATGACAGCACAGGACGAAGTGACCACTAATTTTAATTATTTATATTTAATACAGCATAAATTTCTGCAAAGAATTAATATGCTGGCCAAACCCCAAAAAAGGATTTTACAAAGAAAGCTCCAGGACTCTCACTAATTGGATGATGAACAGCTTCCAATATTAGAGGACAAATAGTAGCTCTGAACCTTCTACACCACTGGAACAGCCCCAGAGACAAGAGGCAGGCATCCTGCCCTTCTGAAAGCAGGAATATTTTGTCACACTGTCATCAGATACAATTTCTGATGTAGAGTTAAATAACCTTTACTTTCATCCCTCCAGTGTAAAAGATGAAAATCTTTTAAAAACGAGTGTCCCAAAGAAATGTAAATACGGTGTATTCACTACTGACATTTCAAAAGATTTTGCCCCACCAGTGGAGACAGCTATTCTCTATTATCAGGTTTCCTGTCACTCACGTTGATTAAAGTTGATAAATACAGCAAGCCGCTTGGGGTAGGCTAAAGGACACAAAAGAAAAATGTGACTTATTTGAAAAGGACCATATTCCTTGGGAAATGGAAAGCAGACCATATTTGCCTGCATTTCTCAACTTCAAGAAGAGCAAATTCCCCTATTTAAATTTCTTTTTTTCCCCATTTTCCTGGAAGTGATACACACTTAGAAACTGTAATTAATGGAACAGTGCTCTGCAAGGACAGAGCGGTGTGAGACTGAAAGTGCAGCACAGTTTCTCTGCATCCACACACTATTTAGTTTATCAAACCTGGGCAATAAATGACAATTCACAGCTGGTGAAATTTGGGATGCAGCAATAGCTGCATCTGAAAGCAACATGAATCCATCAGGAACTTTGGGATGATTTTTGGCAGACTAAGATGCCAGTCCAAAAAGAAAATTGTTTTCAAGGCATCCCATATATTCTCTCTGAATATTGATATGCACCAGACAGAAGATCAGTTTGATATAATTCGTAGGGTCAAATCAACTCTAAAGATTCTTCTGATTGCTGTTGCATATGCATTATTTTTAATCTTCTCAAAATCTTCAGCAGAAGTGGGTATTAATTTCAGAATTAGTATTAGAAAAGCATTGATTCCTGTTTGCCATCAAGGCAAGGGAATGGAACAACACTCCCGCAAAATCAGCTATGGAGAGGAAAAGCAAACTGTTTTTCTTTTTCGCATGAACAAGCAAAAAATATTGATGAAAATATTGGAAAAACTAAAAGGAAAGGAATCCAGGAACATTCTGGCAATGATGAGCTTCCACTAGACATCAGTGGAGATAAACTAAGGATAGCACAGGAATGTCCAGGAGCAAGAAATTCAAATCACAAAATATTTTCTAGGAAACCTCCCTTTCTTATCCTGTCAGATTTTCCAGAAGAATACTCTTCTAACTTGACTGAATATTGCAATTACAGGAGTAGAAAGGGCAAGATGGTAGAATCCAGGTTAGATTCCTTGAGGGGGAAAAAAAAAAAAAAAACAAGCTTGAAAGTTACTTAAATTTACTGTATAAAAGAAGAAATGAAACTCCTGGTAATTTAATTAAATTTGCTAGATAAGAAAAAATCTTATGTTTGTAAAAAATGATTAATTAAATTCACTCTGTGACTATAAAATTATTTGATGACCCACACATTTTTGGCTAATAACATGAAATCTACTGCCAGCAGAATATATTGATTTAAACTTCTAGGGTTTTTAAAAAGGCCTGAAGAGACTTAAAACTCCAAAAAATGATGTGGGTTTGGAAATTCTGAGCTAAGCCAAGTTTGCATTAGTATTTTAAGAACATCATGCGTGCATTTACCTCTCTGAGCTTATTGTTTAGCTATATATTTCCTACAGCAGCTGGAGTGCTTGGGAATGTAATGCCATAAAACTTCATGAAATTTCTGACAAACCATAAAAGAAAGAAACCAGTCCCACTCCTGTATTCCTTTGGCACAAAGCTGAGGGGTTTTTATAATGAAATTCTTTTTAAAGTGCGCAGGGTGCCAAAAGGAACGTGCCTATTTAAGAATCTCTCAGTCTACCACTGCAGAAATCTAGCTGAGAAAACTTGGGTACCTTTTACAGCAATTTTAACGCAGCTGCCCTGGGTCTGCTTATCTGTTTTGATGGTTATCCATCATAAAAATCACAGTGCACAGAATCAAATTACAAACCCTAACGAGGATTCTACATATGTGGCTAACTGTGCCATTATAATTAACTTAGTCAGAAAATCGTTCAGTGTTAACAGAGGGAGAGACTCTTTTAGAAATGCTGGCATTTTCCTTTAGACTTAAAAGAGTTCTCAATAAAGAAACACAGTATGATCACAGAATCCCAGGATCACTGAGGTTGGAAAAGCCCTCCAAGACCATCGAGTCCAAGCTGTGCCCCATCCCCACCTTGTCCCCAGCCCAGAGCTCTGAGTGCCCCCTCCAGCCCTTCCTTGGACACCTCCAGGGATGGCCACTCCAAACCTCCCTGGGCAGCCCCTGCCAAGGCCTGAGCACCACTTCCATGGCGAAATCTCTGCTGCTGCCCACC
>NW_008238440.1:2373922-2412680 GCF_000691975.1 Corvus brachyrhynchos | reverse complement strand
GAGGCCGTTCCCTCTCCTCCTGTCCCTGTTCCCTGCGAGCAGAGCCCGACCCCCCCAGCTGCCCCCTCCTGTCAGGGACTTGTGCAGAGCCACAAGGTCCCCCCTGAGCCTCCTTTGCTCCAGCCTGAGCCCCTTTCCCAGCTCCCTCAGCCTCTCCTGGGGCTCCAGCCCCTTCCCAGCTCCTTTCCCTGCCCTGGACACGCTCCAGCCCCTCAAGGTCTCTTGTCCTGGAGTGGGCGCCCCAGAACTGGACACAGCCCTTGAGGTGTGGCCTCACCAGTGTCCTGGTCCTGCTGGTCACAGCATTTTTTGACGCAGGCCAGGTGCCTTTGCCCTTCTTGCCCACCTGAGCAATGCTGCAATGATGCAGCAAATGATGCAGCAATGTAAAAATAGTCAAGATCGTGTTTCACACAGAATTCTTTACTCCCTTTTCAAAGTAATTAGATTTTTAACACAGTAGCCTGTGGCTTTTAGGGCTTTTCATATCATAATTTCAGTCATGAGCTGCAGTGAGGAGCACCTGATGACTGCCATGAGCTGAGAACAGTGATGGGCCTCTTGCAGGTTTTTGATGAGGCAAAGGGGATGACCCCTTTACTCCTTAAATCAGGAGAGGCCATGGCAGAAAAAGAAATTACTGCAAGCTATTTGAGCTTAGGTTATGGCATATTTTGAATATAAACTAATGGGAACTCTACTAGCAATTGTAGCAAGATGTAATTTGCTCTGGATTATCTATATGAGAACTTGTTTCTAGCAGAAACTGGTGCCTTACACAGTGAGTTTATCTGGCAAGTTCCCTGTACATAAAAACACAGAGGATTTTTTTTCTAAATTAACATACAGAAAAAAGAAAGCAGAAAATTCCAGGGCTGCAGGCCAGTGGTCTGCCAAAAGAGCTTGAACCATTCAGATCACAGAAGCAACATGAAGAGCACCTTGAGTGCTCAGAAGCAATTACGACCCTGATAACTGCAGATGAAATGAAGCAAAATGTGAAAAATTTATCTTCATGTACACTTTTCTACATAACAGAATGGCCTCCATTTATCTTACTTCTTTCTCTGTTAGACTGATTAGTTGACTGGCTTCAGAAGAAAAATATGAATGAGCTGACAAATTGTTCCCTTTGACTTTTGCACAGTCCAAGTGTAAATACCAGATTTAACATTTAATCATTTAAAACAGCAGATCTGGCTCCAAGTTAAGATGTGAATATATTACCCCAAATGTGCTTTCAGTACATAGAAAGGAGTTTTACTCTTTACATGTGCTTTAAAGGCAATACAAGCATAAATAGGTATCAGCACCTTAATTTTATCCTACATGTGACCCGTCTGAATTCAGACACAGGAAAAGCACACAAACCCACAAACACAAAAACACACAAATATTGTTTAATTCATTAGAAAACACAGAGGTTTTCAAGGATAAAAAAGGAAATCCCCTCAGTGCAGGCCATAGAAGATGTAAAAACAAAAGCCCTACTCACCCCCAGTTAAAGGTAATCACTCATCTGGATTTTTAAAATACTTGGCCAATCATCACCTGCCTTTATTCTTATGAACAATCTCTTTGAGGACTCCATGTGAACATCTCTTAATCATGTCTTTAGAGACAGGAGTTCAAATAAATCCTGATTATGTCAACAGAAAAATAAACATCTTTGTCTCATGACAATACCAGGCAAGCAGTGGCTGCATCACTGAGTATAGGAATCATTAAAATGAAATTATCAGAGTTTGCCCAAGATGGGTTATAGGGACACATAAAAGTCATGACTGTTTTAAATTTTTTGTGTTTAATTTTGAGACATCTGAAAAGACCTAATCAGGCAAATTTTTCAGCCCTTAAAAATTCAGATTTTTCACAGATAGCCTCAAGTGCAAGCACAAAGCTGTTCAAAATCTTTTCTGGCTTGTGAAGATCTTTACCCTCTCTTTTAAGTTAAGATAGACAGTTATACAGGCTGTTACATTTAACTTTTTGCTTGTGTTTCAGGCACAGAATAATGTACAATATTAGACATCTAAACATTTTTAGTCAGCTGCTGATGGACATTTTCCACCTTCTCACTGATCAATTGAACACCAAAGATGATCACCTCCCTCCACATGCACCTTCAGCAGGTGTGAATCCTTAGGTTTGGCATTGTCCATGATTCCAGAAGTCTCTCTAATGCCCACAAACTCCGTTTGGCTGAATGTTATGGTAGATTTTATTAACATACACTCTGTGTGTCCTGCTGCTTGGTGATATCATCCTTTATGTATCAGCCTTAACATCTGTGCTCCTGAAGAGTTAAACCTCCTCAGACTCCTGGCTCGCTAAGGATCTTTCTAAGCGGGGACTTAAAAAAAGGTTGAAACCCTATTCCTCCAATCCCTCATGCATTGTCAAAAGAGCTATTAAAAATCTGTTATAGAAATCTACAGGCTCTCCTGGAATGCTCTGGAGCTATGCCGTGAATTTAACTTACAAAGGAGACGTTCCGGTCTGATTGCTCCAGCCTGTGATTTTCTGTATCATAAACCGAAAATTCTGTTTCTGTTTTAGACATTTTAATCTCAACTCCCCATGACCACTGGAAACTGGGCTGACCAGACAGATATTTTCCAGGCCTGTGTTCATTTCCTTCCAGCATATCTTGCTTGTCCAACTGCTTCTCTTCTTGATCTCTTGCTATTTTTGTTCGCTGAAATTATTTTCCCTGACATTTTTAGTTTCTATCATCTGATATTAAAAAAACCCCAACAAACCACAACATTCAAACCTGTCTCGTGCCCCCTTGTACAGTCTGACTTTTAATATTTATGTGCAGAGCTCTGACTTCCAAAGCTGGTTAGAGGGAAAATCCTCCAGAGGCAGCGAGGTCCGGCGGCCGCCCCGCCAGCCTGGGGAGCAGGAGGCTGGAGCTCCCTTCCAGCTGACCTTCCCTGAAAGAGACTGCTGTAAAATGGTTTTGTGCCCTTCTGACTCTGCCTGCCTGGTTCCAGGATCTTTTCTGAAAATCTTTAGGGACCTGCATGGTTTGGTTTTTTTCTTTCCTCCCAGAGTTTGTCCATCATTAACACAGAGAGTCCATGAGCTCACTGGAGTGTTACTGGGCTGAAGCACTGAGGGCATAAACAGAGAGATGCTTTTGTTCTGGAAACAAGCAGATCCTGTACCACCTTCCCCGAATTCATCTAATTCAGAACATATTTTTCACAAATGATGTCTGTTGAAAAAATTTGTACAACATTATCTCCGGACTGAGGCACAAAGAAAGCTTCAATAAATTTCAATAAATACACACACACACACACACGCACACACACACACGTGTTCAAGATTTGTTTTTCCCTCTTCTCCAACCTTTTCTTTCCATTTTCTTTCTATTTTAATATGGGCTTCCTTTTGTGCAGATCAACTTTTTTTTCTGGAGCTGACAGCGCAAGCCAAGAAAATTGATTTGGCAGCAAAGAGATCCTGCGGAGCCGTGGATTCCTCCTCCTGCCCTGCCAGGCACCACCACCATGGCCCCAGACCAGAGGGAAACGGGGTCTGTCCCTGCCCGGGGGGCTGCTGAACTGGAGATTTGCTGTGGCACCAGCAGCCTGCCCCGAGGAGAGGCCAAAACCACACACACAGACGGGGTGGGCAAAACCCAACCACATTCCGGCGTCCTTTTCCCTTCCTATTTCCCAGGATCTCGGAGAGTCCTGGGCTGTGCCAGCAGCAGTGCTGATTAAGGCTGACATTACAAACTGAACACACAGAAGGTTCCTGGAGCCTGTGTTTTCATCCTCAGATATGGGCACCTCCACTTGCATCGGCTCTCCTACACTTCCCCAAGAGCTGAACAAATTCAGCTCTCTTAAAACCAGATCTCTCTGACAGCCAGGGACTGGTTCTCTAAATGAAAATGAAGTGTACTTCCTCATATTTGTATTTTATACATCCAGATTTATGTCTGGAAAGCAATTTATAGTGCAGATAACTTTTGAATTACTTCTGCTCATCAGTGATTCAGTAAATAGGGTTGTTGATTATAAAATCAGGGTTCTGTTTATCAGGTTTTTCCAACAACAAATCCTAATTCAGGCAAGAACTGGATTAAGGTCACACTCAAAAGCCTTGATCACTAAATTATCCTACCCATAAAGTGAAAATGTTAAATGAGATTAAAAACACTACTGAAACAATAATGTAATTTCAAAGACTATTCTAGAAAAAAATTGGTCAAAGTAAAAATTTGGCATTTTGCAGGAAGTTTTGATTTTTCTTTCTTTAAAAAGAATTCCCCCACCTCAATATATGCACCAATCTTCTGTAAATACATGCAGTGAGGAAAATCCATTCATTATAAATTCTATATCAAAATATCAATACCATCATAACCTCAAAAATTAGGATTTTTAAATTGTTTTGCAAAAATAGTGCAGTCTTTACTACCTAAATCTGGTTTTCTATATCAAAATTGCTTCTTCTTTGTGCTGCTATGAAACGATTTCATACTTATGTTGTGAATATAAAAGAATTACAAATTTAAACAAAACACATATTTAGGAATGAAAATTTTTTGAAATAAGACACCTCAAAATTACCTCTTTAAGGCATTTTTCATATCTGTCAGCATTTTATAAAATGCTTTCTTACTTAAATTGCTTAGAGATTCTTAAGGAAATTTTTAGTCAAGCATTATTTTGACAGGAATGGACAGGAAAAGAGGTGTTCTGATCAGCATCTCAGAAGACAACTTTCAAAAGGGTTTTTTACTGTACCATGAAATGTTTCACAGGGAAAAGGCTTCCCAGGGAGAAATACATCTTTTTGAAAGCATAGTTAGACTGCAAAATAGTACCCTGGGGCAATGGCAGAAGTTGCAATACTTATGAGGAGCATTCAACAGTTGGAGTGGGAAACAAAATATCCTGGAATACCGGAATGATGGAAAACACATTGCCCTCCCTATCTGATCTCTCTCTTCCTGCTTGCGTTTTCCCTTGAATATATATTTCCTTTTCTAGTGTCTAAATCTGATTGCAATGCTTCATCCTGGTGGGGGATTACAGATGCAGTGAAATCATGCAGGGAAGCAAAAAGACAAATAACTGTCTTTTTAATTTCCCCTGCACCTCAAAAAAGTGCTGGTGCACATTTAAAATTCCGATGTAAACAACTCTTAATGCTTAGACTGTGGTAATGTACAAGTTCAGAGATATTTAAATGTCTTTAAAATCTTCCAGGAGGTTAAATCTGTAAAACTCTCCAGCTCCAGGTAGTGGATTTTTAAAAGAAAAAAGACATGGTATTGTTTGAATTTCACTTGACATGTAATTTGGTCTATAATTTAAGATATCAGACTGTAATTTGCTGCAGGAAGCACCACGTAGGCCTGGTGTTATAACATGTCACCTCAGGAAAAAAGCCATAAAGAACTATGGCTTTTCAAATATTTGGTCATATTTCTTTATAAATATCAGAAATAGCAAGAAAATGTTTTCCAGCCCACAGCTATTTGTTTGACATTTCCCACAATGAATATGTTCTATTTTATATCAGTACAGCTGGAATCTACCTTGATAATGATATCACCTGAGAGCTTTTCCTCACCCACCCAGGTCCATATTTAATAGGCAGCTGAGATCATAGAAATTTTATGATATAATGCAATAGATAATCAAGCCCAGTGAAATTACCAGCTTTGGAAATTAACTCCACCTTTATAGCAGAGACTCTTGAGGTTAAAAAATGAAGCAGAATGCCATGTAATGGAGAAACATAAATTTCACACACACTAAAAATGCAGATGAATAATGTCTTTAAGGTGCTTTTATATTCATCTAAAATGAAAGCAAGCAAAGTAATACATTTTCTACAGAGGCTGAACATATTAATTTCCCTGAGAATGCTAAATTTATCTCTAACCTGTTTTCTCCAAATGTGCTGGTTCATGTGAATTGGAAAAAACCAAGCAATCCTCTGATCAGCTTTCACAGCACTTTTGTGGTCCCAAGCCAAGAAAGGCAAGGCAGGATTCTCTCCTGCTCTATTCCCAAAGAAAAAAAAAACAGTATGAGGTACATTAATGCCAAATGTAGAGAATGAACACTCTAAATAAGAGTATGTTTGTCAAGACCTGGAAAGTCAATGTTGGAAGGAAGCCACTTTCTGTGCTAAATAGTGGGATGAGGCATGTGTAGGAATTAGCAAAGCACAAGAAAGGTTTAACTTTAGAAAGCTTCAGATTGCCTTGCTCCGTTCCTGAGCCAGTGAACCTCTTCAGCTTCACAGCTAAAACCCACCCTAAACTCCCCCTCTCCTCATAAAAGCACATTTAGCTTCCTTGTGGCAATCCACCTCCATGATCTTTTGGGTATGAGGAAAACCTTTTCCTGACAAATCTCCCTTGGGACTGAGGTTCCAGCCACAGCTCTTCTACCAGCAGCCCTCCAGTTCCTCCCCAAGGCCAGTTTCCAAGGGCAACCTTTTCGGGTTGGGTTGGAGATCAGGGAAAGGTTCTGCTTCCCCCAGAGGGTGCTGGGCACTGCCCAGGCTCCCCAGGGAATGGGCACGGCCCGAGGCTGCCAG
Organism: Corvus brachyrhynchos; assembly: GCF_000691975.1. Taxonomy (NCBI): domain Eukaryota; kingdom Metazoa; phylum Chordata; class Aves; order Passeriformes; family Corvidae; genus Corvus; species Corvus brachyrhynchos. Next base: position 2,406,101 of record NW_008238440.1, on the reverse strand, counting down.
AGCTCCAGGAGCGTTTGGGCAGCGCTGCCAGGGATGCCCAGGGTGGGACTGGTGGGGGGTCTGGGCTGGGACAGGGGCTGGATCAATGATCCCTGTGGGACCCTTCCAACCTAGAACATTCCATGATTCCATGATCTATAATGGCCCCTTCTACGAGGACAGTGGTCGACAGCAAGAAGCAGAGCACGGAGAGCTTTAGCCCCACATCTTTCTACTTATAAAAAAATGAAACAGATGCAATGGGATGGAAAATAGGATTAAGGCTATCTGTAAACAACTTTGTCTGAAGCTGTTCTGTAGGCAACCAAATTTACATGGAATGTCCCAGAAGAGAGGCAGATTTTCCTTAGGTCTCGCCTAAGACCTCCACAGTAATATCACAGCAGGCAGTTCTCCAGATCCTGGACTATGCTGGACTTCAACCATAATAAATCAAAGCTGATCAGTAACAGAGAAAGCGAAGGATTAATTAAGGATTAATGAGAAATGTGTAGGAATTAGCAAAGCAGAAGAAAAATATTAAGACTGAAAATAAAGTTAGGTCAACTCCAACTTCAGGAATATTAAAATATAACCATGTTATTGTATATATTGTGAAGCAAATTCCATCTGAAATAGGAAATAGCATTAAAGGAGATTGGTCTTACTCTATTATATTTTTTTAAAGTGTAAGAGAAAAGTGAAGGTTGATTTTAAAGAACCCCAGGATGGGTGAGGCGGGAGGGGCCCCCAGGGGCTCCTCTGGTGCCACCTCCCTGCTCCAGCAGGGCCATCCCAGAGCACAGGGCACAGCAGTGTGTCCATGGGGCTCTGCAATATCCCCAGGGAGGAGACTGCACAGCCTCTCTGGCCAATCTGCTCAGGGCTGGGCCCTGCCCAGGGCAGAAGTTCTGCCTCCTGTGCAGGGGGAGCTCCCTGGGCTCAGTTCTTGCCCATGCCCTTTTATCCCATTTCTAGGTACCACAGAGCAGAGCCTGGTCCATCCTCTGACACCTCCCTTCAGATGCCTTTTACACTCATATTCATTATAAACATTCCAAACTTATAAACTTCTACGTTTTAACTTATAAACTAGCATTAGTTTAAAAAACCTCAGACTTATAAACTTACATTACTTTAATGGCATTAAGCTGGGTAAACTAAAGAGTTACAAATGTGAAGAAGTACGAGGAATTTTATAAAATTCCTTTTTTTTGTGGAGCTCTGTGTGCAGAAGGGTTCTTGGCCAGTGTGTGTGGTCACAGAGCTTCTCTGGAAGAGCCAGAGTAGCATGGCCTTCAGCCACGGAGCCAGTGCTGGACAGAATGTGCTTTGCTGTCACTGCCAGCACATCCAAGGTCACACAGCCCCTCTCCAGAAGTTTGAAGGACAAGCCATGCCAGGCCATTTCCACTGGAGATGCCTTTAGGTGTAGCACTGTCTGCAAGAGAGGCCCAGGGGGAGTTCTGAGCAGCAGCAGAATCAGATAACATCTGAAGGAGTGCTGGGATCCCTCTGCCAGCGCTCACCCTGTGAGGTGTGAACAGCACAGGAGGGGGTTGAAGTCCTCTCTGAACATTTGGTTGTTCTCAGGAGCAGCTGAACACGCTGTTGACACACCACCAAGGTTAATAATTCCTGCTTTTTATAAGTGCTTCCACTCCTAACCTTCTACCTCTATTTTCTTTCCCCATTCTGGCAGTAAAATAGAACACAGATGGAACAAAGAGTGATACCAGCTAATTTTAGTCTTAAGTGGGCATTTTCCCACAGTCTTCAGAATATCTAGGATTTAATAGCCAAGCAAATACGAAATACATTTTAAATTAATTAAAGCCTGTCTTTCTAATGAATCAATTTGAAAACTTTTTGAAAGATGGAATTAAGCCTTGCTTTCTGAAATGAAAAGATGGACAATCTGAATGTCTCACAAAAAAAAAGCTCTTTTAATTTCTTCCAGCTCAGATGGTTGAAAAGTAACTCCCATTCTACAAGATGTCTCTTGGCCTTAAAGAACTATGAAAGTTCAACATTAATCAGGCAACATGGAAGTCTGCTTGAGAGGAGCTTGAGAGGACAGCAAGCTGATTATTTTAGAAATTTTCTCATCTCTGCAAGAACTCCATTTTCAAAATGAAAATGAACACAGTTGATCAAATATTTTTACATGCATAAAATCCCAGTGAACTGCCAAGAGGATTTTATTCATGTAATACAATGATTTATTGTCTCCCATATTGAATGTGTGCTCTAAAACGGGGGCTGTGGTGGCAAAAAAGGCAATTTGGGCTCCATATATAAGAATTATTTTGTATCTGTGTGCCTATTTTTGCCTATATAAAAAAAGCCACACCAAATAACCACATTTGGGGCTCAAGCAATTTAGTGCATTCTTTCAAAGCAATGTAAACTTTAGAAACCTGTTTTTTTTCCCCCCCAACATATGTGACTAAACCCAAAACTCTCCTTAGGAATGACACAATGCCACAGTCAAAATCTTGACGCTGGGGAGAACAAATGGCTGCAGAAAGAGATCCAGCCCTGATCAAGTATTTCACGGCAGAATGGCTGTCAGTGACTCGAAAGAACAGCAACATCTGGTGCACATTAAAAGAAAATTGTTCATCCCCAGTCCTGGTAATTCAAGCAAACAAACAGCACTTTGGTCATTGCTTTACTTTGCTTAAAGACTGGATTATTAAGCACACCCTATACCCTTCACCCAGACCAGACCTGAGCTCTGGGCTGCTGAGACTCCACAAATAACCATCCCTCCCCAAGATTCTCCAAGCCCAACTGAGCTATCTTGAAGCAGCAAGGCTTAGAAAATTCATTTTTGCTGCTCTTATCAACTGGAATTAAAAGGTCAAGCCCAAATTAGCTAATTTTGGTGATGATAAGAAAATTCTAAAACAAGTTTATTTCAACCTGCCCCAAAATAAATTGAAAAATCATCTTTTAACTTTTCTGTGTGTTGGAGTCAAATTACGTTTCCCAGTCTCTAATAAAATGCACACTCGGTCCTAAGCATGTTCTCTTTATTTGTTACTGCCTGGCAGCCTCAGGGACATTAATTTGCTCGTGTGCAATTGGTGTGTGTGATACACAACATCATTGCATTCTGAGCATGAGACAGCCCGGACCTGAAGTCTTATTCCTTCAAGAGCATGCAATTATGGAGTATGATTAAATTACTTTGTAATTTATTAGAGGACTTATAAAGCCAGCAAGCATTGAAAAGATATTACCCCAGCATTCTTTCACAGTGAGCTGTGCTTTTCCCATTTTCCCCCAGTGCACATCCACATGTACACAGCAAACAGGGGTTTTTGCTATGTTAAGAAGTATTTTTATCGAGAGAGGGATATTACCAATGCTAAAATGCCACTACAGATTATTTATTTGTACGAAATATAGTCGGCACTAACCCAAAACTCCCAGGACTCTTATCCATGACTATACTTTTTAAAAATACTGTGTCAGCAGATTCGGATGAACAGAACTTTCTTATCACTCTTGGCAGACTTTTATTCACAGCATGATAAGAAAAAAAGAGCTTTATTATAAGTGTTTCAAACTGTGGTCTATACAAACTCCCTTCCCTAGTTCTATTTATTCTATTACCAAGTGAAAAAGTGAGGAGACTGTAAATAAATCTGAATTGTGCTGTTCTGATCTCTCACCTCAGCTTGTTAAAAAGGTGATACAATAACAAATGAAGTATTGTGTTCCTTTACAATTTCTGCTTTGCTCCAATTCATCTGCATAAACATAAAGTGGAATTTAGATTAAATTTCTACACACCTCTACACCCTCACACTGTATAACATCTGATTAATGTGAGCACCCTTTATCAGCCAAGAAACTTACCCAAAATCAAGAATATTTGATTCAGCACAGGTTTTCCTATTGTCACAAGCAAGAATATCTGCTTTTTTTTTTTTCTTTTTCCCAAAAATTGTAAGAGGAAATAAGAGCAATATCAGAGAAAAAGGAAATGGAATGTGTATTAATGAGAACTAGACAGCTCTCATTTCCTCAGGGCAGAACTTTCTAAAGCTTAAATTTCCTTCTCTAAATAAGTAAAGTGTTAGTCCTGCCTGGTGCTAACTGCAGAATGATTTAAACAGATGCAGAAAATAAAGACTCATCTTCTGACAAAAGTGGAAGGGTTCATCCCTATAATTATTGGCTTTGGGAAGCTTCCAACCAGATGGATAACTTCAAGCACAAATTATTGATCCACTTTGCTACTTAAGCAGGAACTTAAATACTTGCTTAATTATTTTGAATTATGTCTGTAAAAAGGCAAACAAAATGCAAAGGCAGCCTGACAGTGCAAGGCCTTGTTTGCTATATCTGGACAGCTCAAATTACACCATCTGTTGCTTTCCCTAAAACAATCCAAAGTAATAAAGACACCCTGCCTATTCTGATTATGTGTGAGTCATATTTTGAGGAAATATCAGAGAAATCTGGGCAGCAGCAATGTGTCAGTTATAATGAGCCTCCTCTAGAACAACTTCGTTCAAAGTGAAAATGAAACTCATTCACAAGTTCTTGAAACTCAGGGATGCAAACACACAGAGACCAAGAGGTTAATTATACTTGTAGTCGACCTTCAAAAAAAACTAGTTCAAATTAGTCCAAATAACATGTTTTAACCAAAAATGTGTCTTCTAATATAATTTTAAATTTTAGCTCAGGCTTTCTAAAATACATAAATATTGGAGGTTTTAGATAATTTTTCAAAGCAAGACATTTATTATGCAAACACTTGGATACACTGGGTTTCTGGTTTGTTCTCCTACCTTGTTTCTACACCAGATTTAGAGCTTTAAGGAATTGCTTTATCATGGACATCAGCTGCAGATGTATTAGATGAATATAGTTAAATATGAAGTACACACAATGTTTCAAGTATCCCTGAAGACTCTTTTCTCAGTCCAGTTTTTCCAGTATTATTTGTTGATATTAAACAAATATTCCAGGCTTCTGTCTCTTGCTTCAGTATGAATTCTTCCACCAGATAAGGAAGATCCTACAAATCCAGAAGATCAAAGGCAGCAGTTAGGACAGCAAATGATTAAGGGGCAGTTGTCCCCCTGAACTGGAGCTGGATAAGACTGAAGGTACCTCACTGCTTCCTGCTTCTGCATTGACTCTTGATTTTTTAATCAATCTGGATTTTACTCCCAGACCTAATGATCTATTTTCCCTTTTGGCTGCTGCTGAACAGGAAGAAATCTACCCTTACCTCACATCTTTTTCTCATTTCAAAGCAGAAAATGTAGAGTCCATCATCTGGAATTTACAAAATTCTCCACTGCAGATGGCTTTGCCTTTCTCCATTGCCATTTGTCTGCTTCCTCCTCCTTTTCTATCCCTCCTGCTGCCACTCTTTTTTTTCAAAGAGCACATATACACACATTCCCAAGTGTCCTGAAGCTGTGTCTGGATCCACTGTGACTCAATAAACCCTTCTCCCATTACATATATTTCAAATTTTAATTGAACAGGCTAAAAGGTTGCCTACAACATGTAGAATATATTTTTTACGAGCTAAATATTTGAAGATTATGATGATATAATGTTGTGTCTATAAAGCCCTCCTTGTCAGAAGTAGAAATGAAAGCCATACTTACTTCAGTTAAATTACTTAATTTGGACATACAAAAAGGATAAATAATTAAATATTAGTATGTGCACTTTGAGGGGCCTCTTAGGGATGTTACAATTCCCAAGTTTCCTTCTTGCCTAAAATAAGATTTACAGGTTTTTAATAGAATTTAGATGGGTTTAAAATTTCCATATATGAATTGTACTTTTACCGATTTATTGCATGAATTTCCTGTTGAATTTTTATGTGACACTTGATCTCCCTTGAGGGACCTGTTCAGTTCTGATTGGATAATGCAAATTTCCAATGGAGATTGAACACAAATGAGTATGAAATTGATTTATTATAATAAGGGAAATTGAGGTCTGAGGTCCTGCTTCTCTTTTCTTTTCTCCCCCAGCCAACCCTAGACTTCCAAATGAAGGGTTTTTTGTAATAGTTTGCCAACAAAGAACAAAGAAAATTAAGAGCACATTTCTCAATTATACATTGGAAATTAGATAAAATATTGTTCCAAACTTGTTTGACTTCATGTGCACGAGAGAGTTGTTGGAATAGTTTAACACCGCTATAATCACATCACTGTGGAGCCAGTGTATTGTCTTACACGATTTCTGCAGAATTCAGACTCATTATCAATTTAATGGGAAACAGCCTTTGTCAAAATCTTGTGTTCACGTCTTCACCATTAATTCTAAACATGTGACTCAGGGCACTGCTGTAAATGGAGATGGTGGACTGCAGTAAAGTGTGTTGGGTGTCACTCACAGGTGCAGCCTCATGGGCACACAGAGCTTTACCCACAAAATATCAGCCTTGGCTATACTGAAGCAATTCTAAAGGATCTGTGGTCCCCAGTACTCCTTGATGGACACACAATAGCTGGCTCTGCAGAAACTCAGCTCCTGCATAGACAGAACCACTTCTCCTGCCTGGATTTATGTGTCACACAAAATTAGAGGGCTGTGATTTGCCCCAAAAGCAATTAGGAACAGGAATCATTGTCAGCCATACCATGCAATCCAGGGATGAAAGATCACTTCCAGAATGGCTGGGACATCCAGTGCCTGTTCCTTGATTCCACAACAAAGGCTGAAAAAATCTTTCTTGAGTACAAACATTCCCTCACTAATGCAGACACACATGTGCAGGAAGTCATGTACCCTGAGACAACTGCTGCTATTTGTGCCTCTGACAGTCCCAGTATATCTTTGAAAATAGTGGAAACACCAAACATCTGTCAGAGAGGTTTAAGCAGAAATTCCATCAGTTCCACAGCATTCACCATGTACTTTTTAGCTGAAGTGAATTAACAATGTGAAACATTCAATGCCATGGGAAGGGCTGGGCTTCTACCCTGTCGTGTTGGGAAGGCGCTAACAAAACAGATGGAGAAAGAAACTTTACAAGGGCTGGAGGGACAGGACACAGGGAATGGCTTCCCAGTGCCAGAGGGCAGGGCTGGATGGGAGATTGGGCAGGAATTGTTCCCTGGGAGGGTGGGCAGGCCCTGGCACAGGGTGCCCAGAGCAGCTGGGGCTGCCCCTGGATCCCTGGCAGTGTCCAAGGCCAGGCTGGACATTGGGGCTTGGAGCAGCCTGGGACAGTGGAAGGTGTCCCTGCCCATGGCAGGGGTGGCACTGGGTGGGCTTTAAGGTCCCTTCCAATACAAACCGTTCCATGGTTGTGTGTTATTTTGCCCAGAAACCTTTAACTTCAGTGGACAGACATATCCATGACCCACAAGCCCAAGCTATTAACGCATTAACTCAGTTTACTCTGAATTGTTGCTGTAGTTTTAGGAAAAACTCCCATGGTTATCCAAGAAAACCAAAAGGAAAAAAATAGAACTTGCATGAAGAGCCAGCATGTGATATCTGCATTTGATTTATCCCATTTCTTTTTCCCTTTGGTTTAATTCCATTGCCTTGATCATGGGTAGGCCATTGGTAAGTACAATTGTGAAGATCCCATCCACCCAAATTCTCTCTATGCAAATTTGGAATGATGAATAAGAACTGAAACATAAAAAAGGCTTTGCTGCTAAGTAATCTTGCACATATTTCCCTGCAGTTAATTCCCTTGCCTACAGTTTTAACAAAAAAATTGCTGTTAAGTTTTGAACAGCAGCTCCATCAGTGGGTGCAATATTTATGCTCCTTGCAACCATATTCTGGAATCAATACTGCCACTTCTAAATGCAAAGACTTGTATTGAAAGAGAGATGAGAATGTGAGTACAAAACCCTCCAGAACACAGCCCTCGATCTCTTTGGTGGGTTTTAAAAGGGTTTCAGATTCTCTCTCAAAACATTCACCAAAGTTGGGCCAGAAGAAGTCAAAGTAATTTAGATCCAATCTCTCTTCAAAAATGAAATGAGAAGTTTTATTAAAAGGAAATGAAGAGGAAATTGAACTTTCATATTTCATGGTGCAATTGTGATGACAGAAAACAATATTCATCGATAGAGAGTTTAGAAGATAGTTATTTATATGTCTATGCTGCTCTGTTGGGGGAGATTTTTCACAGTGGAGGGCAGATAATTTTTAAGAATATAATGGATCTGTAGCAGAATTACCTGTTGGATATTCCACAAAAAGTCTGAATACAAGATTTTTTCCATTCTAAAGATCAGGAAGTAGAAACTTTAATTGAAATGTGTACTTTATGAGGAATTTCAGCTGGAGATGCTTATGGGTAATGCAAATTTCACCTGCACAAAAGCTGCATAGTCCTGTAGCTCTCTGACACAGAAAACTAAATCACTTGAACTGAAATCATGGGGCTGAGAAAGATTGGGAATGTAATGGAAATGCCATCATTCTGCCCAGCAGAACAGCCAGGAGGAGAAGGAGAAAACATCCAGCCAGGCACAGGTGTGAATCACAAGTCAGCACAGAGGACAAAGAGAGAGATTTACATTTAGTCCCTAAAGGCGATGGCTCCATAGCTCATCTGTGGAAGAGAAAGCAATGGCTTGAAAAGATGATTCTTGTTCAGCAGCTTCTCATGATTTTTGCACTCACAGTTGTCACCTCCCTTTCCACCCCCTCCACAGGAAACTGCTGTGAACGACCTTTCTTGGACTCTGTGGTGGGTGTTTAGGCACAACTTTTCACAAATGTCCAATAATTTTAATCCCCTCCAGTTCAGGCTACTGAAGCAATAGTTAAATGCAGCACATCAAGGTAAGTGATTATTAAAAAGTGGCCTGGGTGACTCAATCTGGGCCTTTTTGAAGCCAACATCTGAAAAGATTGGCATCCTAGAGGGCAATGTAAGCTACTATTTTTTTCCTCTTACTGCAATGTAGCACAGCCTAAAAATGTTCATCTATGACAGGTGAAAGGAATGAAATTTGATTCTCACACTTTCTGCAATAAAAATGTAAAAAAAGCTCTCAGCTTAGAAAAAAATTAATTAGTTTTAAAGTTTCCCAGTGTGGAAAGAAGTTCAAAGCTAAACCTTTTTCATAAAATATTGCCTAAGAAAATTAGTCAAAATATTCTTTGATGAGAAAAGAGAGAAATCTATTCTGACTCACACAATTCAATGGAAAATAATGTGCTTTCCCTAATACACATCTATAACATCATTACAGCTGACAGAGAAAAGGAAGAATCTATATGTAATCAAGATTTACCATTGCAAACCAATGTTCTTAATGTTTCCATTTTAAGTGCGTGGCTTGAAATGTTCTTTCTATTTAGCAGAACTTTCAAATACATGAAATACTTCTAATATGCCTGCGTTGAAAAGAAATAACCCTCTACTTCAAAGCTGTTCCAGCTCATACAATAAATAGACTGTGGTGCCTGAGAGTTGATGGTGAGTGGTGGCAAGAATGAGCTGAATTTTGATTTTTGTTATAAAAATACAGACAAAAATGCCACATGATGTTATTAACCTTCCTCGAGACAACTGTGAGTTAATTACACCTGTAGCCATGATGAAAGTGTTGGAAACACTGTCTCACTAATTTGTCCATTTAGCAGTTGGGTTTGGATAAGTGGAAGACATCAAGAATCACATAAAAAAATCACATTAAGACAAGACTTGCAGAGGAGGCCACACAGGCAGATGGGAGAACGATGGCAGCTGACAATCACCAGACTGACACCAATTAAAAAAACATACGACAAAAATTAAATGTCAGAGAAATGAACCTGAAGAAGCAGGAGAGCTTCTAAATTATTTTTAAACTAATGGGAAGAGCAAGAAGAGATTTTCCAGGTCTTTCAAATACAGAAGAACCTTGGGTGCAGCACGTTCAGACATTTTCAAAACATCGGGTTGTATGGGTCAATTGCAATTTTCCAAGGAATTTGAAAATATTCCAGACTGGAATGGATATGGACATTCTGTTCTGTAGCATCACTGTGAACACAGCCAGCTTATCATATTTTTCAGAAATATTTCTCTCCACATGCAAACCTCCTGCTCACACTATGTTTATTTAGTAGTGATGCTCATTATCTTCCCACTGAATCCTTATGAAATATTGTCTTTCTTGGATAGAAGCATAAGAGGGAAGCTAAGGAGATGTAGGAATTGTGACCAGAATGAGGATAACTGGATGATAAACATTTGTCCTGTGGTAGTTGGACAGAGAACAAATTCCTAATGATCACCTAGACTCTGAAAGGTAGAATTCCTTCCCAAGTCTCTTTTGCCTGCAAAGATTCCAGAATAATCACAGAATAAACTCAGAATCAGAAAGAAAGAAAAAAATGCAATAAACAAAGATTTATTCACTCCCTCCAATATGGAGAAAGAGGCCACATTCTAAACCCCCTTAATATGAAATTAATTCCAGACATGAGGAATGTTTCTGACATCTCAGTTGCCATTTTTCAGTTTGTAAATTACAAGGTGTTCACTCCTCTCTGGGGACTGAGCTTTTAATCACACAGATGTCCATTATAAATCCTCTGTTTACTTAGGAGTATAATAAGTGAACTCACAGCATCTTTGTGCTACAATAAATCTGCAGGCTCAGACAGAATGCTCATGATTACCTTCTAAATTCTTTCAAGGTCATTCTACATGATTTCATGCTACATAACATCCTTTCTCAGTCCATTTCACACTGAGAAAAGATCATGGTAAACATTGATTTTTCCCTGCTGGTATTCCTGAATTCCATCACATCACCCCACCACATGCGCACTCTGATACATCATATTTTAGTCATTTGATTCTAAGCTCTTGTGTAGAAACTGAAAATTCAAAAAGTCAAATATGCTAAGAAAAAAAAGAAGATGATTTGGTGCAATTATTTGAAGATTAGACTGAAAAAAATGAGAAGAAATGGGTGTTTCTTTCAGTGGGAAAAGCATTACTGGAAGTAGATGAGTGCACAAAAAACCATGCTTCAAATTGCTGAGGAATTTAAATGTTAAAACAAATAGCCAAATTTAGATGGAATGTTTGTTTGACATGTTTCTATTAGCAAATGCTCTTCATGAATTATTCAACATCAAGAAAAGACATGAATGCCTGAAAGAGCACAGAGACCCAGCCCTGCATGTGGTTCCTCCAGCATTCTGGCATGAAAGGAGTGCAGAAGGTGCTAATAATACTTCTCTCAAGAGAAAGAGATAGGATTCCTGCAAGAAATATTCACAGGCACAGACAAAAATTAGCTGCTTGATTTCTACTGAATCTTATTGCCTCAGGTGACTCATTATCTCAATGACTTCCTGTCTATGCAGAGATTTAAGATTAATGGATTAAATTCCCTAAATTCTTGGTGAATTTATTAGCTAATAAGATACTGCTATTTGCCATTTGATTAAAAATTGTTAGGAGTTCATTTTATCCTTTTATAAAGACCAGAATTATCTTCTTTCTATACAGATATCCATTTCTGCCGGCTTTGGGAATAACAGGAACAATGCCCCTCCCGATATTCTTCTAATGTGCTACTGCCATTCCTCATTAAAAAAAAAGGAACTGTTTCTGTTATGGAATCAGAGAATCACAGAGACGGATATTCTCATCTCATATGCTGAGTAGAAAGGGTCTCACAAGGATCATTGATCCAGCTCCTGGCCCTGCACCGACACCCCAACAATCCCAGCCTGTGCATCCCTGGGAGCGGTGTCCAAACACTCCTGGAGCTCGGGCAGCCTTGGGGCTGCGCCCATTCCCTGGGGAGCCCCTCCAGACCTTTCCCCAGCCCCGGCTTCCTCCTTTGGACACTCTCCAGCAGCTTGGGACCTTTTTTACCTCGTGGTGCCCAGAGCTGCCCCAGCACTGGAGGTGAGGCCTCCCCAGTGCAGAGCGGGACAATACCTCCCTGGCCTGACCAGCACTCCTGGGCCTGATCCCCCAGGACAGGGATGTCCTTCCTGGCTCCAGGGCACTGCTGACTCAGACCCAACTGGACATTCACCAGGAGCCCCAGGTCCTTTCCTGAGGCTGCTCCCCAGCCTCTCGTTCCCAGTCTGTCTGTACATCCAGGGTGCTCCATCCCAGGTGCAGAATCCAGCACTTTCCCTGTTGAACTTCACACCGTTGGTGATTCACAGCCCTCTCATTTGTCATGGTCTCTCTGCAGAGCTTCCCTGCCTTCCAGTCAACAACTCCTCCCAACTGAGTATCATCTGCAAACTTACTCAATATTCCTTCAAGCTGTAAGAATGGTTTGGTGAAAATGAAATGTTTTCACTTTCCATAGGACTACCTTAGGAATGGGGCTTTACTCCTGGTGTTGTACTACTCACAAACTGTTTATTACTCACTTCTTGCCATACCCAAGCAAAACCTATACCAGACCTGTTTGTGGAACATCTCTCTGTGTGAGGGAAGACACTTTTCTTCTCACCACCCCAAGAAACCAATCCTTCCACAGGGTATTTCTCAGCTTTGATGACAAGTTTAGGAACTCTTGGAGCTGGCACTTGCTTGTAGATCGTTGTGTTTAGTAGCAACCAACAGATTTAGCTAAACCCTTTTTAGAACCGATTTACACTTTCAGGCTCCACGGTCTCTTATGGCATTAAATTAAACTTAACAACATGCTGTGGAAAAGGTAGTTCCTTTTATCTGCTTGAGACTAGGAGATTTATTTGGGATAGTCTATAACTTTTCCTCTGTAATTTAAGGACAGATTATCAATAGCTTTCAAATACGTCAGAAAAACAATATTTTAACTAAATGAGGGACAGAATTCAAGTCATTGGCAACGAACAAATAGCAGTTCCAGCACCCCAGAGCAAACATTTAACTCCACAACTTGCATTTTCTCCCCTTCAGCACAGGGGTGTGCTCAGAATAAAAAGTGATGCATTTCTATTGATTTCCACAGAGAAAAAAAAATTGTTTTCTAAAGAGTTCGAAGTTGAAGACAACCTCCCAGAGCAGAAAAATGTAGGCCTTGGATACACAATGAAAATGGAATGGCAACTCTGACAGCCACTAAAATCCAGCTGAACCTATAACAGCTTCAGAGGAGCTCCAGGCGCTGGTGGCAAGAGCACCCAGTGGGTGACACCTTCAGAGGGTACTGGAGAGTTCCAGTGCAACACCACGAATTTGACTGCAGCCACCCCAGCTGATTTGTGTCTTCTCCTGCCTGGATCACCCAGAAACTTCTACATTAGTCACACTGCTCCAATATTAATAGAGAAAAGCTTATGAAGAAGAAATTATTTAGGTCTGAACCATCTTCTCAAGTGGATTGTTTTTCACATTTTAAAGTGGATCAAAGAAACAGCAACAGAGGTTGACAGAGGGGGAATTTATATTCTCAGGATGATGGGGGAAGTCCAGCCATTGCCCAGTTTATTATCTGGATACATCAAGCACCCATTTTTAAAAACATGAATATTTGAGATAAAACTGTGACTGAAAAAAGCAGGACCATCCGAAAGGGCCAAGGTAAAAGAATCCCTGTTTATTTAGACTCATAGAATCGTGGAATGGTTTGGGTTGGAAGGGACATTAAAGCTAATCCTGTCCCACCCCCTGCCATGGGCAGGGACACCTTCCACTACCCCAGGTGGCCCAAGCACTGTGCAGCACCCCTGCCAGGGACCCGGGGCCAGCCACAGCTGCTCTGGGCACCCTGTGCCAGGACCTGCTCACCCTCCCAGGGAACAATTCCTTCCCAATATTCCATTGAACCCTGCTCTCTTTCAGTTTGAACACATTCTCCCTTGTCTTGTCACTCCAGTTCCTGAATTGTCCCTCTCCAGCTTCCCTGTAGCCCCTTCTGATACTGGAAAGCTGCCATCAGGTCTCCACTCAACTTTCTTTTCCCCAGGCTCCAATGTTCTCAGCCTGTCAAATGTTTTGGAAATCAAGAGTGGTTTCAGTCTGGTAACTGATGTGATCCATTATGGTCTTTACTGGGAATATTTCTTGGAGTCCTGCCTGGGTTAAAGCATTTGCAGGACCAGCATATTCACTGAGTGATCAAAGATCCCAGCTGATGACAAACACTACCCCTGAATGTGTAGAGTATGAAGGATGGAATTTATAGTTATTCTTTTGGCATTTTTTGTTGTCCTTGGGTTTGGTCCTGGAAGGGAGGGACGCTTTGCCAGGGCAACAATAAGATTATCTTTTCTGAACCCTGTCAGCTTCCTTGAGCTGGAATTATGGCAGAGATTTCTGCTCCTGTAGAAAATGAAGAGATGCATAATAAATGTACAGAGAAATCTATACTGAGTATATTATTAATGTACATTCCAAGTCAATTTTAGAAATACACTCCTACTGTGGCAGAGACACTTTCTACATCCTACACTGAAATTCAGTGTTGGAATAGGTGCATTTTGAGGTAGAGTCCTGAACACACAAACAAACAGAGACCACCATTCCTCTTAGAGCAGGAGCTTTCATTCCTCATCCCATCAAAACTCCAACTGCAGTCAATTGTCTTAGTCTGATTTGCACCTTGGCAGGAAAACTACAGCACACAGAGCGCACCAAATAGCCCAGATTCTGCCCTGAATAAATTGTGAGAGATCTGTCTGGAGCAACTGAAACCACTGATGGAGGAATTGGTGCTGTAGGTCCCATGTTATCACATAGACACATCCCTGGCATTGGGAAGAGGGACAAGGAGGGTTAAACCCAATTACTTCCTCACAAGAAAGATTTGTGAAGCAGAAGTGCTGCGAACTATGGATGAGAGACCCCATATGGCAGTGGGAAAACAATTTCTTCCCATCCACAAGCTGAAAAGGCTCCTGCTCAAGCTGCAGGGCAAAGAGTGAGACAATTACTGCTGAAAAGTAGAATTCAACCATTGCTGAGTTACAGCTGGAGCAGCAGGTCCTGGGATCCTTTGAAAGGAGGCTGGCAAGAGATAACGCAACAGATAAGGAGGGAGAGGCATTCACTGACACATCAATTCTCTTACTGCTGCTACGCAGTTTTCTCCCCAGTTTTGAAAAGTGCTTCCTGGAGGTGAAGGGTTCAGAATCTCAAATTTTATGCACTGGAGGGCAAACCAGGTGGCCTCATGAGGCTGTAAGATGGGGGCTGCAAAATTAAACCCTTTCCTAACAACTTTAACTCAGTTAAACCTTTCATAATAACATGGAGCTCTGAAAGTTTTAAGGGCTAAAAAAAAAATTGAATGGTTCCCAGGAGGATTAATTCAACGAATAGAAAGTAATAAGATCACCAGCCCCAGGGAAATTCAGCAAGTTTGCTGTGTTCAGAGACTGAACAGGCCCCTTTACAGAGCACACGAAGAATAGGATGTAATTTTCTAATCCTACAGTGAAATTCAAAGTGAAAACTCAACAACATTAAAAACCATGAAGCAGTTCCTGGTAAGGAACTTCATACCTTGCAAAGAAGCAGATGTAACTCTAAATGACTTTGGGAAGGCAAGTGAAAATGTTCTTCTGAAGGCCATCCTTAGCCATGAACAGATGTAACACCCCCACATCCCCTGGTGGTTTCTGCCAAATGTCTGGAAGACAAGTGATTCAAACCATTTCCAGAGAACTCTGGTGACGTACAAGTGCTTGAAAAAAATACACCAACCCCTTGAGCAATTATTTCACTTCAGTGCAGTCTCTGTTCCAGTCCCTCACCAAGGCTGGTCTCTCAAGTGCTTACCAGAATACACTCTACCATTTGGAGCATTTATTTCTCTCAGTTATCTCTTGCTTTGAAGTTCAATATCTGTGCCTTTCTTTCTGCAGAGCCCAGTTCAAAGAGCAGATCCCAGTGATTCTGTGACAACAGAAGAATGAACACTATTAGTAAGAAATCTTTCCTTCCCCTCCAGACCATATTCCTGGCATCAGCACGAGCAACATGTCTGGTATAACTACAGCTGCCCAAGGAAGCAGCTGTGGCCAGTTATCAATATTATCATTTCTGAAACAGTTTTGCAGTGATACAGTGAAGGGTTTTCTGTGACTTATCAAGATTTTTTTCTAATTTCCAAAGGAAGAAAGGTGCAAGAAAAGAAATTTTATCTGTTTCGGTGCTTCAAACAGCATGAAGTTTGAGGATATTGAAGTCAGGCAACAAGATAGAGCACTGAAATGTGCAGCTGTAAAATTCAGCTCCACTTGATGGTCTGACTTTATAGCAATGCCCAGGTTTGTGGGGCTGCAGTGCAGCTGTAGAGCCCATTTGGATCCTTGCTTATTTGATTTCTCAGAGTTAAAAGAATTGTAACATTATATAAATGACACCTCTTTGGCTCTTAAATCACTCGGCTGTCTATAATGGCTGTAATAAATGTTTCCTATTCCACTGCTACAAAAATGGCCTGGGCATTTGGCTGTGGCACTCACTGGCCCATGATTCTTGGCACACTTGTTATTTATTTGCAGAGCCTACAAGGCAAATGCGCTAGATGAGAATAGTTCTTTAATGTAAAGCATTAAATTATAAGCTCACCCTCAGGATTTGACTGCCAGTAGTAGTAAATGGATGCCCAAGATAACACAGGAGCTGTTACTATTTAAAAATAAGCTGTTTGATATTAAACTTTTTTGTTTTACAGCAGATTTCTAACCCTGTCCCCCTTCTTTCAGTGCTTTAGTCCATACCCTTCCCATGCAGGTTTGCGTGGATGCTGGGAACAACACTTACCTCACTGTACAGATATATGTCAGACTGTATTCTTTTTTTTTTTTTTTTGTAATTTCAGAGCTTCTAGCTCAGGTGTTCCAATGGTTCCTGTTAATTCAACATTTATAACTGTTACAATTTTAGAAGATCTCACCCAGAGGGTAGCACTGCTACCTTTCTGCAGTGCACAGAGGGCAGCTGAGGCACAAGAAGGGTAAGGTTCCAATTTTCAGACTGCCTTGCTCATCCTCTGGTTCAAGGGCTACACCAGCTTTGGAATATTTTTCCTGAGGACTGACAGATCTTTGCAGATTGTTCAGGAGCATCCCCTGAACTACAAGACCTCCCATCCCACTTAATGATGTTCTGCTCCACCCAAATTATCCCAGAGCCAAGAGCTGACTGGAAGGTTCCCAGCTCATGAATCACTGCAAAAGCAGCACATCCATTCCCATCTTATAAAGAGCCCAAATAATTTTACCATCAGTGTGGTTTTTGTACAGTTTAAGTAGGAAAAAAATAGTTTGTCAAGTTATTCAGGCAAATCAGAATCTGGTATTGTAGAAAGAAGTGCTGTAATTAAACCAAATAACAAAAAACCCCAAACAATCTAAATCCTGTAAGCCAGCATTTCAAATCCTTATGAGACACCATAAATCAGGGTTTTTCTTTACTGCTCAGGTTAGAAGGAAATTGTTAAAATAAACAGTTCAAATGTTAATAAGACTATTTGATAGAATAAATATATTCCCAGCACCACAAACTCCTCACTTTATGTTTCTTCAAAATTACTTTTCAAGCTACAGAATTTTAAAAACCCCCAACAAACAAAAACCCCAACACCTCAAGACATGCAAGTGATCAATATGTTTTAATAATTCCATTCATTATCTTACTCATTTGTTAAAAAATTCCACAGTAGAGACATTGTACAGCAGCATGTTTATAGACTCAGTCATCTGCTCTTGTTATTACCTAACATTTAGCACCAGAAAGGGCTCAAGCCTTCCAGGTGTGATTCTGAAGCAATATATGCATGTCAACAGGAAACCCGAAACATTAACACAATGCCATTATCTTCCAAAGCCTGTCAGCTGCACAAGATAAATGGGATTTTTTTTTTCCTAGCAAAGAGCTGCAACAAAAATGTAAAATTTTTCAGGTTTCTGCTGAGAAAAAAATTACTGCAGAGATTTCAATTCTTTCAGTTCGTTCAATATTTGAAATAAATCTGCTGAATGTGGAAACAAGCCTGGTTTTGAGACATGGCTGTGTTGATGCAGTTGTTATAGAAGTTTTCTATGTCAGCTGGATGTCTGACGACACTTGGAAATAAAGCCAAAATCTGACTAGCTAAGGAAAAAAAACCCAACAAAACAATACCCCAACTATTGCAGACTTCTCCCCAAAAGGCTCATTTTTATGATCAGTTCTGGTAATTCAGTGAGCTGTAGCAACCTGAGAAAGATTTGAAGGAAAGTGACAATTTTCTGCAAGGCCAAGTTTTAAAATTCCATGGAAGAGGAGCGCTATGGACTCCAATCCTTGAGGAATTATTACTTGTTCTAGTGAAAGATCAGGCAACAGAGATAAATGGAGGCAAGCCCAGAATTTGTTCTGCTTGAGGACTGAAATTAAGTCTCAATATCTAAATTTAACCACACCAAGTTGTTCCTAGCCCTCTTGTCCCAGGTCTAGTGATAAAGCACGGGATGATCCACAGGGATGCACCAGTGCAGGGTGTGTCACACTCTGGAGTTTGGGGAGCAGGAGGTGGAGGCGCCCAGGAATAATCCCAGAACCACAGATGAGGAAACGAGAAGTATTGGGAGTCCTGGCCGTGACACAAGTCTGGCCAAAGACAGAGCACTGCAATCCCTGCTGGCAGGGATAGGGAGAGGATGGCACTGCAGGCCATAAAGCAGGAAAACCCCAAAGCACAGGGAATGGAGAGGGATCAGTGCTCCGGAAACTCCTGCACTGCCACAGTGAAAGATCTAAAGTGCAGCAGGGCTTGCCTTGATGGGGCTTCTCTGCTCTTACAGATTAACTCACCCTGAACTTGGGGGTGAATTTCCCAACTGAACCCTAAATAAATTGTTGTTTAGCAGCTATTAGAGGGCACAGTTAAATGGAAGAAAATGTTGATTCCTTTGTTTCTAATTATAGAAAATTGAATTCTATTGTTTTAGTTTGTCAGGACAGAAAACACAGGAAACAAACCATTATTTAGAGTATTTTACCTCCCTATTTATTTTCAGAAGGGATGGAAAGCTGTTGATAATATTCAGAATAGCTTATGGTAAGATTAGGTTAAATATGAATCACGGTTTGAGTTCAGCAGCACAATAATTCCTCCAGCAGTTCCCACACAGATACTTCAAAATTACCACTCCCTTGTAATCACATTACTGAAATCCATATCTAATAACATTTCAGCTGCAAATAATGGAGAAATGAAGTTAGAAAGCAGTTGATCTTGTAGTACATGCTCCAAATTGAATGTTGGAAACCTTGTGGGAAGTTGGGTATTCTGTCCAACTTCTGCCAAATTCTGCCAACTTCTCTCTTTGCAAATCAAGTGTAAAGCAATCTTAGATTTAGGGTGCAAGCCAGAGTTAAATGTAAGGATGAAATTCTAATGCATGTGGTTTAAAAGTCTTCTATTTATTTGTGTGTTGCTTCTTTAAATTTCAGTCTCCATGTGGCTGAAGACACCGAGTGGAGATCCTGCTGCTGTGCTCTCCATCACACAAGCCTGTCCATTTTGCTTTTCCAGCAGTGTGAAACCAAGTAAATATTTCTCACCGTGAGCAAACTGATGTGAAGTGCACTTAAAACTAATTTTTAAATTGCACTTCACTGAGATCCCAGCTTTGAGTCCTGTAACAGACTTTGTGCAGAAAATCTCTCCAATAACAGGCAAATTCACTCAATGATGTGCCTTGTTTAATTCCAATTTGACAATAATAACATGTCTGAAACAGAAAAAAAAATAAAATTTGTTTTATCAATGGTAAGAAAAACATAAGTGCTGTGCACCATGATGGGATTAGAGCCACCAGAGCACTGCACAGGGTATTTTAGACCCATCCTGACCCACTCCTCCCCAAAGAAACTCGAAACACCTACATTCTCAATTTGAGAAAACCAGAATATTTTAGTATAATTTGGCCTATCCATGGCATATCAGGGACTGTATTTTGGAACAAGGTGGAGTCACTTCACTCGGTAATGTGCTACAATGAGAAATTCCATATAAAAGAGAGATTTAATAATAGGAGATATAGCTACTGTGGAATTAGGTAATTATTGAAGGAAAGTGGCAAGTCTGTACATGAGACAAGGCATTTGCCTTCCTTCACTTTCTTCCCATGTGAAATTAAGGTCAAAAATATCAATTAAATTGGTGGAAAAAATTGTATGCTGACCAGTGTCTTATTTTGATCACTTGGAGTCTATATTACCACTAAATTACATGTGGTATCCTTACAGAAATGAAGAAAAGTGTAATGCTTACTTTTCTGAATGAATAATCCGTACAACAGTTAATTCCCTTTGCAGATATTGAGATAAACTCAAGTGATAAATTAGTACCTCAGATTCTTCATCTGTCTGAGAATTCAGTCTGGGTTACCTGTCCCTGGCTCATCCTTTAGCACAGCTCTGCAGGTGAGATTCAGATCATGTTCTGTGTTTTAATATAGAATCAAAATGAGAAACTAAAAGGTCCCAGTTGTTCCCTCCCACATCTGTCGCTGCCTGACCATATGTGTGACAGCTTGGAAGGGAAATTCTTTGCTCCTTTCTTATATTGAACCTATTATTTAAAAATCATTACTTCCTACCTTGAGATCTAGGGGGAAAAAGTTCACAAGCGAGTCTTCAGATCCACATCCAGACTCTTCCTCTAGTCCTGCAAGTGTAACTCATAAATAAGTTTATTTCTTGTTGCTTCTGTGGTAAATTCTGCATGAGCTTTTTCCCAGTAATCCCACGGTTGCCCCCAAACATTCTCAGTCATTCTGCTGACAGGGAATAAGAGAGGCCATGGAAAAGTTCTGTGAGTGGAAGTTCATCAGCCATGACATTAATGAGGGGAGGCAGAGGAGGACTCTTTGTCTGCCAGCTCTCTCTGACTCCTGCAGGACCAACAGCAGCAAAGTACAGTTGTTCAGCTCATGACAAACGAAGGCAGAGCCAAATGAATCCACCCAGGAACTGCTCTGCCTCCCAGTCACTCCTTACAGCAGTTCTGGGCTCTCAGGTGTCACATCAAGCCATCAATACAACCCTTCTTTATCACAAAACCCCTCCCATATTGATAAAGCCTATCTCCTGCTTGCAACTGCCGGTCTCACTTAATGAATATTTATCTTGCATGGTCCAGGAGAAGTCTGTGTGAAAGTCTTCACACAATGAATTTTTATTTATTTCACTAGAAAAGGTATTATTCTTATCTGAACAGTTGTTCCATGTGGTTATTAATTAAAATCCAATGCTACTTGAGTAATGTTAAGTTTCAGCTGTTTCCTTCACTGCATTACAAAGAGAGCAGGTTCTGATTGTTCATGAAAATGTGGACATATCCATAAATCCAGAGTATTAGATGAATATATAATATGGCAAGGACCCCCAAAAATCTCTGAATTAAAAGTAAGAAAGGAATGTCTACTTCACTGATTTACTTAGTGATAAATTTTAAATTTTATCTCCACAATTCCTGTAAGAATCCCAGAGGAATAATTAACTCTTTGCAGAGTATATTGCTTGTTTTACCTATAAGATGACTTGTACAATAAAACTGGATAAAAAAATACACCTGTTTCATAAACCAACCTCACAGGACTGTAATCACAGATTATTAGAGAATTAAACAGCCATTTTCTGTGATTTCTCTGCCCACAAGAGCAGCAAAACTGAACATCTGAGTGCTCCAGAAAAGAAAGCAAAATCAAAGTCTATCGTGGTTTGATCACTCATTAGAAACAATAAATAATGACAACTTGCATCTTTTTATTGCCCAGTGTCCTACAAATCCAAACCCAGTAGAAACTCCATTCCATGACTTTTATTTTGCTACAGGTGGAGCAGTAGACAAGACCTGCACTGCTTTATTCCAGGGAAGGGATCCTGTCACTGCTCTGGCTGCACAGACAATCAGCTGTGCCTTTTCCTCCCTCCTCTCTTTCCCAAGCCTTCAAGCAGATTAATTATTCAAACTGTATTTCTCATGATACCTCCCTTTTTGTGGACCCCCATTAATGTTAGCTCTGAAAAAAATCCATGTCGTCAGTAAAAAAAATATGCAGGAAAACAATCTTGGGATCACAGCCCTCCAGGCCAAGCACTGCGGACATCAGTTACCCTATGCGCAGAAGATGCTGGAAAATATTGCACTCCACACAGATCAGCACTGAGGAAATCTTAGGGTGGCTGATGTGAAATTCCCCAAATATTTGTCTTTTCACTTAGTTCAGGCCTCCTGGGAACAGGTATCCCCAACAGACCTCAACAGTAAAACAAGTCAAGTGATTCAACAACTGCCCCTGGAATGAGAAATGAGCTTGTGGCCAACCCGTTTTATAAAACAAAGCAGCATGAAGAACTGTGGCCATTTGTCTCCTCACGCCTTTGCCATAGAGCAGCCAGGACTGTGCTTTCAACATTTTAGGAATAGTCTGCCAAATCATTATGCTGTCACTAAATAGAAACCTTTGTTTTCAGGTGTTACAAATATTATTAAGAGAAAGCTGCAGAGTGCCCTGGCATTCAGGGTGACACCAGAGAGACTGCGCAGCAGTTTTCCACACACCCTTGGGCAAAACTAAGGAGCTGGCTCTTCAGTCCAGGAGGAAAGATGCAAAACCACATCCACGCTGTTAGAAAACAAATACACAATAATAAAAGCTGATTTTGTTCTCCCTGAAACAAGGTGTGATATGGTTACCTTGTAGATGTTTGCAAAAATGAAATGATGTCATAGGAAAACATTGCCGCTTTGCCACAGGAAGACTTGTCCAAAATCCTCAGCTGGATTTTGTCTAGGGCTTTGACTGACAGAACATGTTATTTTTTCATTACATCATGAACAAGTAGACTTTTTCTTGCCCAAAGAAGGAAGCGTCCCATTACCTCAGCTCCAGTGGTATTTCAGTCCCTCCATTGCTTCATTCTGTGTGAATCTTTCCCATATCTCTTGAGAACTTATTTGTGCCATACAAAAATGATAACACGTTTATGAGAAACACTTGACTCAGCCATAAATAGCTTTGAAGTTTATGTATTTAAAAGAGCACCATCGGGTTATTTGTTGATTGTGAACTTGCTGCTACAGAGTATGAAATTCATTTCAACAGGTCTCCAGAACAGGCTAATTTCTTTTCTGTAATAGTGTTGTTGTTGTTGTTGATGATGATGATGATGATGATAATAAAATTCCATCCATTATGGAATTCAGCTGCCTCGTGTTCAAGTCAGACAGGCCACTTGCTAGCTCTGCCCCATAACTTTGGTGGATATAATTACCAAGGAATAAATCTAGGTTCCCATTTCATCCCTCCTTTCCCTCAAATGCATTTTGAATTCAGCACTCAAAAGAGACGTGAAGTGCTGGCAACAAAATCAGAATTCATAGAATTAGGAAAAGAACCCTAACAGAGGCTGGATAGGAGCCCAAGACATGCACTAATCCTTTACTATCCCCCAAACAGCCCACACTTATGTCTTTCCCAGGAGATAGCTGTGAGCTTTGCTCTAAACTGTTCCTGAATTTGGAGACTCCATAAGTCCCTGGGGATGCTCTCCCAGTGACAGCCTTCCCAGCCATTAGAGCAGTTTTCTCATCGTGTCTGCCCTAAGCCGTGCTCGTTAACGCCCTTATTCCCATCCTCTCCCGGATGGATGTGATGGAGGAATGAACACACACCTGCTCTTTTACAACAAAAGTTGTTGAATAATTGAACTGAAACTCTCCTGTGCTTAGTGCTCTTCCCCCTAGGCTAAACAACCTTAATTCATTTATATTTTTATTCAAAAGCTGCTCTGGTATCTTTTGAAGCTGTTTTGGGAGCTTTCTTCAAATGGGCCACAACTACTTGTCCTCCTTGAAGTGCTGTACCCCAGACAGGACACATTCCTCCAGTTTGCTCTTCCTCATCCTAAAGAGAGGTAAAATATTGCTTCCCATCTCACTCTGAGTCCACAGAACTACGGGAATTTATAGCTCAGTGCAGATGAGACAGGAAATAAACAGATGAAATAACTGCTCTGCCATTACAGCCTTACCCGCTGCTTTGCTGAGATGTCTCTTTTTGATTCCAAGGATCAAAAGGCATTTTCTTTTTCTCAGATCTAGAATTGTTTGGAATTTGTCAGAAAATGGCTTTTTCTCACTTTGATAGAAATCAAATGACACTTTTTTCTTTTTCCTAATTCTTCTCAAAAAGGAGATGAAAATCTTTTGGATAAACACATTTCATTTATGCCCTACTAGATCCTTCTGAAATGCCCTCTTAACAAAAGAATAATTTTTCTTTTTCCTACTTTGCCTGTTATTTTATATGAAACACTTATGTTGCCCACAAATACAAAATCAGTACTTTTTTATTCCTAACAACACTGGAATTGTTACAAATATTTTAAAAGCAATTTTGTACAGTCTGCTGTCCACAAAAGGATACAAAATGTGTTGCACTTCAAACCTATGCTATGAATTCCACAAGTTATTAAAATAACTAGAATGGATCTTCAAATAACAAGAACCCATTGATAAAAATAATTATTTTCATTCATTTCCTAGGCAACTTATGAGCATAGTCTTTTGGGGCTTGGCAATTATTTAAAAGTGTATATAAAACAACAAAAAAATAGGTGCCTCAGGAATCATTAAGTGACTTGAATATACTCAATTGACTTCATACATCATCTGGATATAAACTCAGAGCAGAGAGAAAATAAAGAAGTATTAATTATTCTGCAGTTATGTGTTTGGTATTTTCCTGTAAAATACCTATTTCATTCCAGATGTCAAAGTTCTCTAAGAAAATACCAGTATGAAGTCTTGAGCTGATCCAAAATACTGATCCTTGCCCCAGAGGGATACAACCAATAATCTTCATTTTGTAATCTCTCTTAAAAAAAAGAAAAACAACAACAAAAAAACCCAAACAACAAAACCCAACACAAACAAACAAAACCAAGAAAAGTATGACATTTCAAATCTGTGAAAAATCAGAATATGGATCTTCCAGGCTAATGTTGTGGATTACTTATGGTACCCTTGGATATCCCCGCTGCTGAGCAGGGACTGTTGCGAGTTACTGGGAAGCTGGAAGGACACCACAGCTGCAGGTCCTCATTTCACATGTCATAATCAAGGATGAAATTTTTAGCCTGAAACCACAGGGGTTTAGACTGACCACTGAGGTTTCCCACTACTTCTCTGGGCTTCATTATTTTTGAGGTCACAAGATCTGCCACTCTCCTCATGTGACATCAGCCAGAAAAATAAACACTAAAGGGAGTGTGGTACAGATATTTTTATATCTATTATTTTTATATCTCTAGCTTTTGTGAGAACTATGCTGTGCCAGCTTTGCAAGACTTTGGAGACATTTTGAAGCCCAGGATCAGTAAATGGGTTCCAAGTCACATGTCTTAAAATGTCTTATTCTGGACCTAAACTCAGATCTGTGCGCAAAACATTATTTTTTCCCTCAGTGCCTTCAGTGAACAGTGCCCAGGGCAGGAACTTCTACAGCATGGAGTCCATTCCCAGCACAGACCCTTCACCGGGGAGGGGCTGTACAGCCAGGACATTTTGGTAATAAATCCATTTAGTCCAACATGTGGAGAGATGTTTGCTCCCTTTTCACACGTCTGTGTGGGGAATATTGCACACAATGGGATTTGTGCTTTTGCATGTCTTTACCTAGAGCAGGCCATGCTCTTAGACATGACATCCTGGGGTAAATCAGATGTAACTTAATCAGAAATAACTTAATCTTTCCCATTCTTGCTCCACATGGGGAATCCCAATTGCCCCATTTGAGCGAGATGTTTGCTCCCTTTTCACACGTCTGTGTGGGGAATATTGCACACAATGGGATTTGTGCTTTTGCATGTCTTTACCTAGAGCAGGCCATGCTCTTAGACATGACATCCTGGGGTAAATCAGATGTAACTTAATCAGAAATAACTTAATCTTTCCCATTCTTGCTCCACATGGGGAATCCCAATTGCCCCATTTGAGCTCACAGAACCCCAGGATGGGTGAGGCTGGAGGGGCCCCCAGGGGCTCCTCTGGTGCCACCTCCCTGCTCCAGCAGGGCCATCCCAGAGCACAGGGCACAGCAGTGTGTCCATGGGGCTCTGCAATATCCCCAGGGAGGAGACTGCACAGCCTCTCTGGCCAATCTGCTCAGGGCTGGGCCCTGCCCAGGGCAGAAGTTCTGCCTCCTGTGCAGGGGGAGCTCCCTGGGCTCAGTTCTTGCCCATGCCCTTTTATCCCATTTCTAGGTACCACAGAGCAGAGCCTGGTCCATCCTCTGACACCTCCCTTCAGATGCCTTTTACACTCATATTCATTATAAACATTACAAACTTATAAACTTCTACGTTTTAACTTATAAACTAGCATTAGTTTAAAAAACCTCAGACTTATAAACTTACATTACTTTAATGGCATTAAGCTGGGTAAACTAAAGAGTTACAAATGTGAAGAAGTACGAGGAATTTTATAAAATTCCTTTTTTTTGTGGAGCTCTGTGTGCAGATGCTGAGGATCCAGAGCTGGACACAGCACTCCAGAGGTGCCCCCGGGCTGGGCACAGGGGCAGGATCCCCTCCCTGACCTGCTGCCAAGGCTCTTCCCGATGCCCCCAGGCCACCCTTGGCCTCCTTGGCCCCAGGACACTCTGCTGCCTCAGGGACAGCTCCTTGTCCCCCAGCACCCCCAGGTCCTTCCCCGCAGAGCTGCTCCAGCAGGTCCCCCCAGCCTGTGCTGGTGCTGGGGCTGTCCCTCCCCGAGCTCCTCCAGCTGAGCCCAACATGATTTGATGTGCTGAAGATTGAGAAAACCATGACTAGAAATGGCGCTTCAAATCTACTCCGAGAGAGGTCACAAGTAATGTATTTCTCCAAATTTTTCAGCAGATATTACCTCATCCCAGAGGGTTCACCTGAAGATGGGAGACATTCAATTTGAGTGTTGTTGCTTTTAATCAAAGGTTGTCAATCACTTGATATTATTTCAACCAAAGTTACACAGAGGTTTGCCTCTGTCAGCTCACTGGTAATGAACAAGTGTTTCATATGTTGCTTTATTTGCATTTAAGTCTGAGTTTTCATAAATACCCTGAGGTTTTAAGATTTTTTACCAACACCCAGTTATCACTTCCAAAGTGCATCATGTCCTAATGTAAGACTTTTTGAAATTAATATACTGCTGACATTAAACTGAACGATTTTCTTTGTTTCTGTAAGTTCAGAGTGAAAAGGCAATATTAAAAAAAATCATATAGAAAGAAGCTTTATAAAAGTTCATAGAAGGTGAAAACAACTCAAACCAATCATTTTCTATGGTTTTTTTTGTTAAGAAGGAGAAAAATTTACATTTTAAATTAATATATTTCACTTGTTTGTTCTGTTCAATGTTAGACTGTTCGTGTACAAATTAAATAATACAAACCTTCCAATGGTCTCGTTAACTTTTGTTTAGTTATCCTATCATGAGATGATCTGTAATTTAAATAATGGACAACAAATCCTACCCTTTGCTTTAAATCTGCTTCAGCTCCTCAGGTATCTGAAATTTTCCAGCTCAAATGTGTTAATTAAAATGTTTTTCTTCCTACCGTAACATCTGTTTCCAATTAAGTGATCACTATTTAAAAAGTCAACAACAAAAATCATGTTTTTACTAGAGTAAGAATAAAATAACCCACTGTACAACTATGAAAAATAAAAGTGCTCACACTGCAATTATCTGAAAGGCTGAATTAGGCTGGAGACTGCAGTTATTAAAGGAAGTCATGCAGAAATGTGCCCTTTAGCACAAAACTTATTCTAAATTATATCATCCACTCATAGAATTTTTGGCCTGGAAGGGACCTTAAAGCCCATCCAGTGCCACCCCTGCCATGGGCAGGGACACCTTCCACTGTCCCAGGCTGCTCCAAGCCCCAATGTCCAGCCTGGCCTTGGGCACTGCCAGGGATCCAGGGGCAGCCCCAGCTGCTCTGGGCACCCTGTGCCAGGGCCTGCCCACCCTCCCAGGGAACAATTCCTGCCCAATATCCCATCCAGCCCTGCCCTCTGGCACTGGGAAGCCATTCCCTGTGTTCTGGCACTTCAGGCCCTCACAAAAAGTGCCTTGTAAAAGTCCCTTTACTCTTTTAAGTGTTTATTTTACCACATGAATCTTTAGATTTAAAATGAGCCAGGTTTAGGTATACCCTGAAATTTCATGTTCTCATCTTGTTAAGCAGTAGCCTTTTATCAAATAGGATCAGCCAAGTTCACTGACCACCCAAGCAAAACAGCTCTGATTGAAAACCATCATCACAGCTCTTACCTGTTTTCCCTTCATTCCCCCGAGCCTCAGGTCATTTCCTGCACATTTAGAAATCTATGCAGTGTAACCCCAGGAGATCAGGATGAATGGGGGACAGTGGGATCTCCTTTGGGCTGGGATTGTCTGCTGGAGCTAAACCTCACCTAGGGTTACAGGTGGTTATTCCACTTCAGCTGCTCCACTGCTGTAGCAATGCAGAACTTCTTTGGCTTGATGTTAAAGGGTCACTTTTTGCCCAACAAGTAAAAGCTGCATCAAGGTGAGAGCCACTTAAGTTATTAAATTATTACTATTAATCTATTATTATTGTTGTTATTATTGTTGTTATTATTATTGTTATTAAATTGCTGTGCCAGGGGAGGCTCAGGGTGGACAGCAGCATGAATTTCCCCATGGAAAGGGTGCTCAGGCCTTGGCAGCGGCTGCCCAGGGAGGTTTGGAGTGGCCATCCCTGGAGGTGTCCAAGGAAGGGCTGGAGGTGGCACTCAGACCTGTGGGCATCAGGCACAGCTTGGACTGGATGGTTTTGGAAGACTTTTTCAACCCCTAAGATTCTATGATTTTATAAAATTAAATATTCTATTACTATATTATCAAGCTGGAAATGAGTAAAATTAGGAATATGGAAAACCACAAGATTTTGGAGCAGTAACCAGGGACACAACTGTGCAAATTTCCCGTCGCATATTTGAATATTGGTCCAGATTTACTCTGTGAAATGGGAGAGTGGAAAACTTTTGCTACCACCAGGTAAATGACTTCTGGGAGTGTCTAACATTTCTCAGCACTGAGTAAACACAGAGTAAGTAAAGTGTTCATGTGCAGCAGTGCCCCAAACCCCCTTGACTGTGTGCCTGAGCACAGGTGGGGTGAGCTGGGCTCTTGGACACATTTACTCCAGCTCTGAGAAGCAAAGGAGCTGGGAAAATGTAGAGTGATGAGAGGCTCAGTGTGACTGAGGGCTTCAGCAGAACAAGGGGCTGCACGTGGGCACGCTGGGAATGATTTTCCATGGGCAGAAACGCAAGAGGGAAGTGCCAGTGCAAACTGTGCAGGATATATTCTGCGGGTAACCATTAGTGGATTCTGCTTTGAGCGATGCCCAGATCTGAATCCTTCCCCACCTCACCATCCCTGGCACTGGGATGGGAGCAGCACTGCTCCTTCCTAACCCTTGGCCTCTCTGGCATTCTTGGAGCAGGATCTGTGCCATCTCAGGTGTTCATTTATCCCAGCAGGGCTCTGTCTCTGCTTTGACCCCCAGTACTGCTGCAGTCCAAACACAAAATAAAAACAACAACATAACCACAGGAAGGAGCAGGGCAGTTAAATGAAGTAAAGACTTAATACATGCCACATTTTAGCAATTCCCCCAAACCACACAGTTCAGAAGAGGCCATTGTATTGAGAGTGGTTTGATTATTTGGTTGTAATAGACAAAGCTTTAGTTTAGTTTACCCTCCAGGATAAAAAAAAAAAAAAAATAGGTCAGCTTTTCATTAAAAGAAAAAAAAAAGAGAAAGTAGTTATTTAAGAACTGTTATGATATGTTAGACCATTAATAGCAGGATCCTAAGCACAGTTAAGTAGGTGAGAAATCAGTTACTATGAGGAAGTAGGCCAGTAAAACATCATGAAGTGATTTAACCTGTCTCTAATTAATGGAAATTCCGCATCTGTTTTATTCCCACTATACAATTTATGACTTCTTCTTGACTGTTTCTCTTTCCGCCTTCCTTAAACTTTGAAGTTGCACATCGTTTGCAGCCTGGTACATTGCCAGCTAAAATAACTCTCATTTGATAATAAGTCCAAGTGATAAGTTCATTCTTACCCTTTTGATAAGCTTCTATTGAAATCTGTTATGTCTGTAAATCCAAACAGAGCTTCCTCTTTATTTTATTATTTTTAAACTCAGACTATTGGTCAGAAACAAAGCTGTTGCTTCTTTTATTGCTAAACAGCAGTAGATGTTCTCCTGCTGCCTAAAGAAATAAAATATAACTGAAATAGAAAATATAACTGAAAACTGCCTTCTTCCTTTAATGTCTGAAATTCTTAGTGGCTGCTTTGAGCTGACATTCTCTTGCCACCAACCATGCTTTACTTGGAAGGAGAAGAAATTTTTTTTCACTTCTAAAGAAATTTATAATCGTTGAACTGTAATTTCCTGCAAATCCAAATCACCTACTGTACCATCATTAGGGCTACATATTCCTACTTTATCTACAGTGTTTTACTTTGATTCTCAGGGAGAGCAAATATGATGCAATTAATGATGTACAGCAATCTCCTCTTTTACAAAAACAATTCCTGGACCTCCTGGAAGTGGGTAAAATTAACCACTGACATATAGCAATAACTGCACAGTGACAAGTCCAGATCATTCAGTCACAAGGAGAAAGGACTTAAGTTATTCTGTAATCCTTGCAAGAGCAGTCTCCAACCCAGCTACTTCATTTTCCACATTACCTGTATTTTTATATTTATTATAAATGAGGAAAATAAAGTGCCCCACCCAGATCTGAATTATCAGGCATAGAAATGTGAAAACTGAACACTCAGGCCTAGAAGTTCTGTGCCCATGGTGCATCTGCAGCTGAACTGACAGGAAGAGGGAAATCCCTTCAAAGCTGGGCATGGGTAGCTTATTCACTCTGATTTTTTATTTTTCTGAAATTTATTTACTCTATAATTTTCTCTCTCATATACCCTAGTGACTTGCTGGATTGCGATAGAGACAAGGCAATTCAGTTTTATGGAAATATTTACAAGTCTAGTCCCAGCTTCTTTTCAATTGACAGAAGGGATGTATTCGCCTAAATTCCACAGATGGAATACACATGCCCTGCTAGCATACTGCTGCATGCAATAGATTGATAATTCTGGTCTAAGAATAAGGACTAAGAATGAAATACCCCTGAAAATATTATTGAAATGTTGAAATAGCATATTCAAGCCTATTTCTTTAATGAAATATTTGAAAGTGCAGTGCTTTCTCAGAGCAGGCAAAAGGACTGCAGCAATTAGTACTAAATTTGGTAGAAATAAACCCCCAAAACTTGTTATTTCTTTCTTTCTTTCAGCACAAGGCAGACTGTCAGATGTCTTAACTGTTCAATTAAATTTTAAAAAATGTCACCAGCAGCCTTCAAATATTAAGAAAATACAGTTTGAAATAAGCTTCAGTACAAAAGCTCGAGTGTGACAGAAATACAATTGTGCAAATGATACTTCAGTAATAATAGAGGAGGCATCTGTCATTTCAGAGCAGCCCTGAATGCTGGAAACAGGAATGGATCAGAGGAATTAATCACTGGTCAGAAGGTTTAGGACAAAGATAATCATACATCTGAAAAAAAGCCTTACTAATCACATAATGATTGTTCCTTCTTTGCCTTAAAGGCATTTAAAGTGCACAGCTCTTGCATGATGCTGAATTCAGGACAATCCGGATTGTCATTTACATGATGTGCTTCAGAGATCTATCAATAATTGCAGGGTTTCACCACAGCAAATGCAAGAGTGTCTTGTTGCAGCCATTAGAGAAATTTCACCCTGGTAGTGTTTCAGCAAATTGCACTAATCTAAGTCATTTTCATCAGCGCAGGCTACCAGAGGGGACAGGGCTGGAGTAGGGATCAGGAATTCCCAACTGCCTCATCAGACTTAGTTAAAGCTTATTTAAGGGTGCAGCTTGACAGAGGGAACAGAGCCTTGTCTAAACAACAGCAACCCCAGGGTAACTCTTTGGAGTGGGCTCTTATTCCCAAATCCATCTGTGCTGAGCACACCATCCGCCTCCTGCTGGTGCCAGCCTGAGGGCCACCAGCCACCACCTGAAATATTCCAGTGTCGCTGTGGACTGTGAGAAGTGCTGCCTCTGGGACCTCTAGGAGACATCAGCTCCACCTGGAGTAATCCCATGTCTCACTGGCAGGTGAGACCTCATT
>NW_008238440.1:2347348-2373890 GCF_000691975.1 Corvus brachyrhynchos | reverse complement strand
AAGCACTAGCAAAGTGCCAACTCATCGAGTGGGGTGATCTACAGCATATCATCATGAGAAAGTAACAACATTAATAAATACAAAGCCTTTTTCTTTTTCTTGGTCTGTACATTTCTGTCACACTCTGACCAACACAAAGTCCTGTACCTGTTGTTTTAGAAATCACTTGATTTGGGAAGGAAAATTTACATCCTGTCTCACTTCCTGTATTTTGGTTTTTTAACAACAGTTTTTGTTTCTGTTGCTACAGTTTTGGCTCAGTCAGTGTAGAAAAAGACAACTGAATAAATGAAAGAATAAAAAAAAAAGAACCATCACACCCATCCAGTGGAAGGGATCTTTGCTGCAGACTTTATGGGAACCTCTGGACAGCGTCACTTCCCGCTCGGACTCCTTCTGTGCTTTAATTTCCATCTGGGATCTGCTGCTCCAGAGGAGTCAGGGCAGTGAGGTTTCCAGGTGGGATCTGCTTCCCTTAGAACTGCCCATGGTAATTCTTCCACTTTGGGGAAGATGAAGATCCTTCTCTTCTAAACCAACAGAGCCCAAACACTTCCCTCTAATAGCTCAGCACAGCAAATTTCTCTTACTGTATCTCTAACTTGAAACTCCTGAGCAAGTCCAAGAGCTCATGGAACCATGTTACAGCTATGTCTTGTTATACCTGGCACAGCAATAGCCCAGTTAAACAAATGCTTAATATATAGATATT
Organism: Corvus brachyrhynchos; assembly: GCF_000691975.1. Taxonomy (NCBI): domain Eukaryota; kingdom Metazoa; phylum Chordata; class Aves; order Passeriformes; family Corvidae; genus Corvus; species Corvus brachyrhynchos. The sequence goes on along the minus strand of NW_008238440.1, from coordinate 2,373,178 downwards.
TATGGAATATTTTATGGACGGCAACAACGACAAATCACATATTTCAATCTGAATGTATAAGATAAAATTTCTTTAAGTCAGTATTTAATTAATCTCAGTAACTGTAACTTGTATTCATAAACTTTGGACTCTGCTGCTCCTGCCAGCAATTTTGAGGGATCTGAAAATTTGCTAAATGAGCAATGCAACAGCATAAACCCAATGCCAAGACATGTGAGTAAAGCTGTTGTCTTGCATGAACTCATTGCCTCAGAAACTGAGAGACAAAATATGTTCATTTAAACTGGCTTTAAATTTAACTAAAATTGAGTGACTTCCCTGGAAAGATATGGTGAGCCAGTTCAGTTCTTTAGGCAGACCCCAGCAGATGGCATCAGCTGGCCAGCAAAAGTCACACAACTTCTCCTGGAGCACAGAACTCCAGCGGGAGGAGGCACAGGTTAAAAAAGCACAGAACTCTTCCTCCCGTAAGAAGAAAGCTGGGAATGAAGGACAGCTCCTGGCATGCATGGTTTTGAGCAAAAGAACTGGATCATTGCTGCAGAAGAGCTGTGATCTACACTCAAGATCTTATTTTTGTTAATGGACATTTTAAAGTAGGAGCACTCCTGCCTTATTGCATATTTGTCCCAGATATGAGATGTATCCCAGATATTTTATCCCATAGCTGGCAGAAATGAGATCCAATTTTATACAATTTTTTTTATGCAACTGTGATACAAATAATGCTGATTCTTAGCAGCACTTTTTTTGTAGAAGATCAACTGTAGTTCAAGAAATTAAATTATATAGAGAATATGTCCAGATTATTAAAAATTACTCTGCCTATCATAGTTGGAATATAGAAATGTTTATGATTACTGTTTGATTTTAGATTTAAAAAATATACAAAATAAATTAACTGAGAGCTCATCTTCCTTAGCTAATAAAGAGATCTTGGGTTTTTATCCATGCAACAAGTGAAAACCAAAAAGGGAAATTCTCTACTGTGTGTTGTTTTTTGAATAGTTTTCTATCCCATGCTAGTTTTCAAAACTGTGGGGTCCTTCTCTTGCATTTAAAATTACTTAAAATACTTCTAGCACTGAATAATTTATCATGCTAATAGGATTTGTTATCTTCCTTGTAATTAACTCCCCAGATTCTATTTGTGAGCTCATTGTTTTCATCTATAGAATGATACACCTAGAAACCTGGATTTCTGTGATTTAACCACCTCTTGAATAAATTCTATTTACACCTGTGCAAATAATGAAAAGGCACCTAAAGGCAGCTTTCAATTTTCTCCCTTCTTTACTCATTTCCTCAAGAGGCAGAGACTTTATAATGAAAAGTCAAGGTCAGCTGTACTGAATAACAAAATGAACCACAGGAGTGATGCTGTTAATGGACAGATTTCATGTAAATTATTGGAAACAAAGCAGCAATGAGGTCACTGAGCCAGGCCCAGGCCCAGCTGAGCTGGGCTATGTCACAAATTCAGTGATGTGGTTGATAAGGGAGGATTTTAAGCCTCTGACAGGGAGTGAAGTCAAGTTGGGTCTGATTCTCCTGCACTAACAAGAGCATCTTCCACTGCTACTGAGCTGCTTCCTTAATTCCCTTTTCCTTCCAGAATGGAGGAGCGTTTCCCCAAAAATATTGTGTGCACCAGAGCCTGCTGGTGCTTGCTGGAGTTAAGGCTGGTGCCTCAGCTGCCCTGGGGAGGAGGAGGGTGAATCCAAAGGGTCCCTCTGCACATTTTCCAGCCAAGCCCTGGGATGCCCCTTCTCCCAGTGCTGGATACCCTTCTCACCACGGCTGCTGCTCCTTGGAGCAGATACTGACCCTTCTCCAGTGGAAATGGGAATGTGAGGATTCCACAAACCCCTGGTTCCCTCTCTACTCCCTCACCTCACTGGAGCTCTGGGGGCCTGGAGCAGAAGGTGGTAAAGCCGAGGAGTAAAGCTGGAAAAAACAAACTGCCTTGAGTTATTTAATTCCCTTTCCTGAAGGCATTTTGTAACTCATGAGTGCATTCAGGATTCCCTCCCAGGCACATGTTAAGTGGGTCTAAGTTTCAAAGGGTTTTTCTCACAATAAAAGCAGTGAATAAAATGTGCGAGATAAAACAAACGTTGGGATGTGTCTGCTTTTTGTCCATGCATCCTACATCAGCTGATATCTTATTTTAATACACCACCATGCTATGGAAACTTTCCTTTATAGCTGAACTCAATGATATCATAATGTTGAAGGAAATGAGATATTCTGAATCTACAGTGTTACCTTTATTTTTGGAACTAGCTGAACATGTGGCTCACTTATCACTATGTGATAACGTTTTTCTTTTGTTGATTTATTTTATGTGTGGTAAAGCAAAACTATCAGATTTGATGTTCCCACTTACTGAGCACTCTGCTTTTTAAGCCTCTTGCATTCAGAGCTTTCATAGCACCTTACAGATACACACATAAATATTTACTTTTCCCTCTTGCAAAATGATCTACACTTACTATTACTCCAGTTGTCATATAATAAATTAGTATCTTTAGAACCATTTTTTATGTTATTTACTGTTATAATTAACTCCATCTTTTAACTTGAATCAAAACATTTTGAATATAGTCCAGTGGCTGACTGACTGTTTTGATTTACTTTGCTGGAGACAAGCTGAGATGCTTTGGTAGCAGGAAGGGAGGGCTTTTATTGCATTGTCGGTTCGGGAAAGGATTTAGCAAATTGGCTCACAAAAGGGGAAGAATTAGAAGCACAGATCTTCCATTCATGCCATGACTTCACTCACAAGAATAATCAAGTGCACAGGCTGCTAAAAGCAGGCAGGGATGTGGCTGGCAGCTACTCCAGATGTTGGTGGGCAAAAGTTTTGCATCAAATGCACCTTTCAAATAATTTTCCATTATGGTGCCTGCTCCCCTCTCTGGGATGTGTTTGTAGAGTTTTATGTCGTGGGGTCTGGGCTGGAGGTACAGGGAGATTTCACAGCCTTCTGACACCAAGACTCTGCATCTCTGCAGCCACAGGAATAATCTAATCCTCCTAAAGGTGACTTTGGGGTGGGCAGCTGCTGCAGCACCTTTTGATAGATATGTCCCTCCCCTGTCCCTCCATTTTGTTGGAAATTGAGATTGTTTTCCAGCACATTGTGGGCGTCTCATGTGCAGAGGGAAAGACATTGTTGAGCTGGGAATGTACCTGTCTTTTCTCCACGTGTTTCTTCATGACATGGGTGTGCCTGCCCACACTTCAGTGGTTTGTCAGCTGATGGGAAACCTTTTATAAGTTCTAAACAGAACCAGCAGCTACAAGAATGTTCAGAGCAAAAGAGTAGCCATGGACACGTGCTTTTCTTTCATAGTTAAAGAAACAATATTACAAAGAACACTATTCCATTTGAACCTCTCTGAAATGTCAGATATTGCTGTTGTGTACAAGCACTACTCACAGTGAAGTTATTTTACAGATGTGTGTAATTGCTTCTTGTAAATGACTGTAATTTATTCCAGAGAACTCAGTTTAGTTTCTCTGATCACTCTCCATTTTTCTATCCCTTCTCCTTGGCATGTCAAGATAATTCCTTATAACAGTCATTAAAGGATAAGAGCAAGAGATTATAGACAAAAAACCCATCTTCTTCCTATTTGATTTCTAAAATTGGAAATATCTGGTTAAAGATAAGAAACATTGATCCACATGAGTTTTAGTATCAGGCAATCAACTTGAATTTAGGAATTATAGATTCTTCATTTTCCTTTCACTTCCAGACATGCTTTAAACATACAGAACACAGAAGCAGAAACAGGTTTTTCGGATGGGATAGCTGGGATTCCTCACTGAATCTTTTTGAAGGATGTCAGAGAGGTTGACCATAGCCTGCTAAAAATTAAACCTACCTCAAGCTTCAAGTGTTACGAAACAACAAAAAATGACAGGACCCTTCTCATTCCAAAGGGCTGAAATAGGAAAAGCAACTTCTGATCAAACCTAATCATCATGTAGGAACATTTAATTTCAAAACATAATTATACTACAGGAAAAGAAATTACTGTGATCATTACTGTGATGTTCTTCAATAAAGAATTTAGACATATATTTTTATTAATTCATTTATATAAAGCATTTTCCCACAAGAATTTTTATTATCACTGGAAAAAATAACTCACCTCCTGTTGCTTCCCGTTGCTTTGTGCCTCAGATAGACACAGAATTTATCTCCTCCTCACAACCTTAGTAGGTATCAAGAGTCTTTAATATTTATACCCAAACCCTTGGATTTGAATTTTTTCACAACTATTCAACTTTGAATGTTTAGGATGAAACTTCTTACACTGTCTTCAGTCTTTGACTGGAATGTTTTATGGAATTATATAGCAAAAAGCACACAATTTGTCAGCTGTATCATTCCTTGAAAGAGTTACCTAGAATCAATTTATATTTAAATCTCTTTCTTTCCACATCCATAAGAAATGCTGCTAAATTTCAGAAGTTGGCAAAACATTCTATATAATTGAAGTAAAAAATTCCATTTCTTTCTAATTTTAGACAGAGGTTTTATTGCTCCCTATTTGAAACATTTATATGCAATGAATACATCAGCTTTTTAGTAGGCTGAGCTGTATTATTTCATTTCAGGCAAACACAAAAGTGTAAAGCATTTCTGCCTTGTAAGCCCTCATTTACATTTAAAGAGTAATTTTAAGATAATAGGATTTTGAGGGTGGAATTTAGCCATGGCCTAGCTGTTTGCCAAGGAATGTTCTGTCTCCTAAGCAGGCAGGGCTCCTGCTCCTTGGTAGGAAAGTTATTGAATCCACCACAAGAATCACAATGGGAACATTCAAGGTGACAATGAAATTTAGGAGAGACATGAGAAACACAGTCATAAATAGAAACATGTGAAGCCTGTGAAATCGAGGTGATAGGACTAAGTTAATAAACTCCTTGATCAATGCTGAAGGACTATTTCTATGGAAAAATCTCCTATTGGCCATTAATAACTTCTCAGCACCTTTTGCATTCCTTTGTTCCACTTAAAACTATGATTTCCTAAAATGAACATGCAATTAAACAAATAATGCACAGAGACCAAACAAGCTTTTAATCCTCTAATAGCTGGTATGTATTCAGAGTATCGATAGCTTCATCTGTCTTGAATACCCAAAATATTTGGTATATTAGCAAGTCTTGCCTGGGCTGCTTGGTGTGGCCATTCCTTGTGGAGTCATTGATGGCCAGAGTGGCACGGGGGTAGGGGGTAGAAGTTTATCATATTTGGAGGAATGCAGTGAGTGTTTCCCTGCTAATTGCCATCTCCCAAGTGGCTGTTAATTGCCTCTGTCATTGTCTGTGGTCTGGCTCCAGACAGGATCCAACCCCTGAGCTCAGACTACTGCTGGATGTGGTTGGGGAAATCCTGGAAATGGCTGGAACAGCCAATCCTGCACTTTGGTACAGTCATGGCAAAGCTTAGAAAAGCTTTCAAAATCCGCTCTCATGTTCAAGTGTCTTTGTCAGCACCTCTAACCTCTCACAAGTTAAAGTTGTAAGGTTAGTTCAGTTCACTGTTCGTAATTGGTCAAAGATTGCCCCTTGGTTTTCCAGAGAAATGGAAGAGGAGCTCCCATCATCAATCCTGGTCTTACTTGAGGGCTCTGGATTTTAAAACCTGCTGCTCCCTCCCTCCCACCTCCAAATGAGACTTCATTTAACGGAAAACCATCCAACCAATTCATTGAAACTACTACTGAAAATACTTCAAACTAACAAATGTCAAGGAAGTTACATCTTTATTTCCATTAGTTCTTAAATTCCATGCAGTCTAGAGAGAAGTAACCTAAATAATATTTATGTTCCTCAAACACAACCACAAAACTCTGCCAGGAAGAGTTAAATAGCACTGAGGATGAGCTTAATGAGGGAGTCATTGAAGCCAACAGACCCTTGGGTAACCATAGATCTGCACCTTGGTTTTAGTTTTATGATCATCAAATAGTTTGGATTGGAAGAGACCTTGAAGATCATCCAATTCCAACAATATATCATTGTTCCAAAATCTTATTGTTGTAGCTTAATAGAGTTGCTTTGGAAATCTGCAGTGGTTTGGTAGAAAATGGTCATATCCTGTATATTTTGAAAGAAATAGGCTAAAAAAATTGATATTTCTTTCAGGAAACTTTGCCTTTGCAGACAATTTCCAACTCATCCTGAGTAAGTACTCCTGCTCCATCCCACGTTTCATCTTAACGACATTAAAATGAAGGATTGACTTTTCCACTGTCTATCAATAGCAGATCCGTGGGTATAAAATAAAAGTGAAATTGTGACTGAGACCCAGTATTTGAATTCCATTGCAAGTGCTAAATCAATATTTGCTTATCCAGCCCAAAACTCATGAGTTCAATATTAAAAAATACTATTACTATATTTACACTCCATCAGAGCTACAGGAACTTTATAGAGCCATGTCCCTGTGCTTCTCTATGAATTTTTTAATCCCAAATTGTATTTAACTCCAGTTTAGATAAAATGACAACTAATCAAAAGATATGCCTGGTTCTGGAATGAGTAAATTCTATCTTACTTAAATCCTTAGGATATTTCCATTCCTTACAGTGGAAACAGTATCATATCAATAATTTAAAGAATAATTTTGTGACCTTACGTTCAGCTGTAACTGTCTATAGCACTTTTCATGGATTTCCATGATAAACCTTAAGCTGAATTTTACTGACAGGAACTGATTGCCTTGGCCATCGTTTCATCAGGCAAATGCAGCATTAGCACTTGCACCCTGCAAGGAGAAAATGCAAGCAATGGTCTGGTTATCCCAGGAAATTACTGTGTTTCCATTTTACCCCGTACAGAACTATCAAAACTCTGTTAAAAGAAAACTCTTCTTGTTCTGTCCATACGTGCCCATTAACAGATATTTTTTATAATATTTAAAGAATTTATCTCATTTATTGTAAAACATGTCAATGTGTTGCTAATGCTTAGAAATCAATGTCCTCATTCAGGAGAATAAACTGAAAAGCTATGGGGTAAAAATGTAATTCTGTGAAATATATTGGAATATTTCCCTTTCAGTGAACACATAACATAAAGTTAAATAATTACAGAATATTTTGGGATTGAAGGGACCCTAGAGATCATCTCATTCTCACCCCATGGGCAGGGACACCTTCACTAGACCAGGTTGTTCAGAGTTCCCTATTTATGCTTTTGCCTAAGTGTCAAAAGGACTCTTTTTGGTTCTTTTTCATGTACATGTTTTAATCCAGCTTGGAAAAGTGAATATGCTAGCAAAGTGAAGAGATTAGGTCTGAGTATAAAGAAGCAGCTAAACTAATATCTTGTGCATGTTTGGAGTAAAGAACAAACAACAGTGAAGTTTAGCTTGGAGAAGGAAATCAAATCAGCCTTCTCAGGAGATAACAGTAATTCAAACCAGATATTTCTTTTAGTGGAAGCTCAATACCTTTAGACTAAGTGATCCTGAGGAAAAACCTTTTCATTAAGGATTATCTGTCTCTTTTGCAGAGACATTATTGAAAAGTAATGAATTTAATGAAAAGTCCCTGTAAGCATCAAGCTGAGAATTCTGGTGCTAAGACAGGGCAGCTGATCCCTTCCCTTGGATCCCACTGCTGCCATATGCATCTAATCCCGAGCAGATGAGCTTGTTTTTAATGGAGAGCTCTCCTCTCTGAATGGTGAACTCACAAAGGAAAGTTGGCCTGTGTTTCCAGGCGAGAAGAAAAGTGAAAGTAAAGACAATTAGTGAGTTGCTGTCTATTTGCACAGAAGCTGTGTACTCAAAAAATCTTTAACACAAACTGGGGAGAAACTTGTACTTATCAACCACTTTCATATACCCTGTTTTTCTCAGGAAAAAAAAAAAAATCACTTTTTCCCTATTACAGTTGATATTTTCCTTTTGATTCCATTCCAAAAACATATGGTGGAACAGCTTTCCTGTTTCTTCCCAATTTATCTCCCATGGAAGTACACTGAGCACCAGCACGAGGCGAGGCTGACAGCCGGGGGCGGGAGGGAATTTCCAGTTTTATCCATTCGGGATCACATTCCCACTGCATCCCCTGGGTGCTTCCAGAGATAACCTCCTCCACAGGATGTGTTATCCTCAGGAATGTCACAGGCACTCTGGGTTCCTGGCAAGGGAGGACTGGATGGTGGTGGTTTGCCAGCAGTGACCATGGAAATGAAGCCTTTCAAACAGGAACCTCCCCACCTGAGGATTGTCCCAGCACCAGAAGGACATCTCACAAATCAAGAAATCAGGTGCAACTGCTGGTGTGTTTCCTTGGGAATTCTGGCAAGTGGAAATGGAAAATGGCTCTGCAAAGGCAGCAGAGCAGATGTCAATGATTTACTGCCATGGCCTACCTGTGGTCAATACAAACCAGAAACAGGGAAGAAAAACCTATTGGTGAATATAAATTCATTCTGATAATTAAAAAATTAATAAAGGAAATCCTGGCTTGATATCATGTCATAAGACTTACACCAAAGTACCCAAACTATAATGATACAAAAAAACTATATGTAGCTTAATATAACTTGTATTTATCTAAAGACAAAAATACTGGAGCTATTGTTTCTATGCTTTTCAGTTTCTAAATACTGAAAAATTTCACCTGCCAAAAGTCAGGAGAAAGAGAAAGAGATATTCCATCCTCAGCTGAACTCTCTCATTTTTCTGGCATCAAGTTATCCCCTTAATTGCCTGAGAATTTCCTCAGAGGCTTAATATTATTTATTTTTCGTCCATAAAATTCTCAAAAATCCAAATGTTTGCGGTAATGTTCTATTGACCCTAATCTTTAATATCTACAGATATTCTGTATTGATTTCAGTAAGTCCAAATGATCTCTTCCCCCTACTCCCTGATGTGGAAAGAGACAATCAGTGATTGCTTCTTTTGGTCAAATTCAGCCTGATTTTCTTTCTCTTTTGAATGAGCAACTGTAGAAACATGTAATATATAGCAGTATTTAAAATTATAGCATTGCATTAAAGAAGCTTAAATGGATCCAATCTTCCCAACAGAGTAAAAGAAAATATTGAAACTGTATTTTTACTATTAGCCTCATTTAGTGAGACCAAAACTTCCAGAAATGAGGTGGTTTTTGATAAAAGTGTCCCTGCAACTTTTGGCCTGTTTTACTCCTGAGTGGTGAAAACTCTGTGGAATAAAGCAGAGTTTTATTCCTGTGCCTTTGGTGACCCTGCAGTGAGGTCAGGTAAACATTAGGGAGCAGCATATAAAAAGTAACTTTCTCAGAGGAACTTTTTGATGCTTTCATTCTTAAATGATTAGTTCATATTTTTACTGGGCAGGCATTTGGCACTTTCATGTTTCTGTCTAAAAGTTCATGTTCTGAGAAATTTAATCTTAGATCAAGCTTGGTGTTCAGCCTAGGCCAAAAATCCTTCAATCTGTAAGTAATTTTGATGGGAATAATCCGACTTTACTTAAACAAGTACAGAAGAAAAAGAGTCACATAAAAACCCCAGCAATCCCTCGTCAGCTACAAGCCTGTTACTGTTCCTCGCTGGATCTGGAGAATGGCTCATTCTCAATTCTGATATAAACTTGTAACTTCCAAAATTTCAAATCTTTAACATGATAGAAATGGAAGTTATTAACTCGGTAGTGAAAATAAAGTTTATCCATCCAAATACCTATTTAATCTGTTTGGTCCTTTCTCAACATTTGATAGAAATAACTTATTGCTGCAGAAATTATGAAGCCTCTTTCTGAGTGTTCAAATTTGTGCCAGTTATTGAGGTTTAAAATATAGGTTAGGACTAGCCCACACAAAAGCACCAGTGGTATGTAAACATAGATACAAAAGTAATACATTCCATTTTTTTATATTTATTTTCTTCCATGGTTTGTGGTTTCCTCCTTTCCCAATATCAAAGATTCTGTTGGAAAAAACTCACAGATGAGAGCTTTGAGTCCGACCATTCCCTGTCACTGCCAAGGCCAGCCATGTCCCCAGGTGCCACACAGCTGTTAAATCCCTCCAGGGATGGGGATTCCTCCCCTGCTAGAGCTGGGCAACCCTGTGGGGAAGAAATTTTTCCTAATATCCAACCCAAACCTCCCCTGGCCCAGCCTGAGGCCATTTCCCCTTGTCCTGTCACTTGTGGTCTGAGAGAAATGTCCAATCCCAACCATCACATTACAGGTAAAAATGGCTTGGTGATTTCCAGTATCACTTATTAAAATAATTAAAAATAATAATAAAAAAATTATGGTTTGCTTATTGAGCCCATTGTGACATGAGGATCAGATTCACAATTTTTTCCCTAAGCAGACTCCAGTATCTGTCATTGGTGTTCCTAAAAGTGCTTTCCCACACTTCAGTATTAACCCCCTGTATGATTGAGCAATCAGTAGCCAATGACAGCATTCTGGTCATGTGGCTGCAGTTGGAACAGGCCAGCAGCCTAAGGGTTAAAGGAAGAGGCCCAGCTTAATGCTGCTCCTCTCTCTTGGGCTGCAGGAAGCTTTTTTGGAATGTTATTCAAAGACTAACCCTGTCCTCAGCTCATTTTTTTAAGCAAAGCCTGCAGTACTTGAACCTGTCTTCTTCAAACCTTGATTAATGTCATTAGCTGCTGTTCTCCCTCTCTCCTCATAGCTGCCAGATGGAATGCTGAAGATTATTCTGCATCACTTAATTGGAGTTTATAATTAAAAAATGGTGAGTGCTATGGACTCCGTTTTGCCCCTCTGATCCCGAAACAGACAAACAAGTTTCTCTAATCAGTAATTCCCCCATGTCCTCTCTCAGAGCCTGCCTGAGCTCATATGCCTCTCGTCTTGCTGTATATGTTCTTTTTGCATCATTCCCCAAAACTGTGGAGACAAATTCTGGTCATACATGTTTTTCCCTTTCAAAAAAAGTCATCCTACATATGGGAATGCAGCTCTTTCTATGTCCTCCTGTGCATCCCTCCCACAACATGCAGCAAAATAGCAACGTGTGCCTAAACCACACATATGGCTCCTGGAAAGTCAGCTCCAGGACTTTTGGAAGTTCAGCTGAGGATAGTTTTGAGAAGTGACTTTCTGCATCATTTTTGGAGGGGAGCCAAATTGAGCAAAGGCAATTATACCTCTGCTTCTGTTTGTAGCAGCAAAGTATATGTGCACACGTAGGAATGTGCATCAACGTTTGCACAGTGATTTTAAAGCAACTGCTTCTACATTTTCTCATGTAAACAGTACCACTGCAGGCAGCGGTAACATGGGAATTGCTCAGTATGCATCAGTTGTAAGAAATGAGTGGTTCAGGCCTCTCTTTTCCTTCTGAACTTGCAATGCACGCCACAAACTCTTCTGAGAATGTTCCAGTACATGTAAAGTGTTCAGTGAAAATGGCCCATGAAGACTGAAATGTCCTCCTTCAGAAAAAGAGAAATATAAAAAGTACCATCACTGGCCTTCAGTGCTGTGGTAGCAAAAAGGCTGCTGGACTGGAGTCTGGTTTACTGGCATAAATCATTCTGGCTCTGGTAGAGGGTGGGCAGGCCCTGGCACAGGGTGCCCAGAGCAGCTGGGGCTGCCCCTGGATCCCTGGCAGTGTCCAAGGCCAGGTTGGACATTGGGGCTTGGAGCAGCCTGGGACAGTGGAAGGTGTCCCTGCCCATCTTATAAGAGTTTCTTCCCAATATCCCAAACATGGCACTATGAGACACTTTTCCTTTTCTTAAGCAGGCCTGTGATTTACGTGCTGGATTTTCAATCATATCCTATTTCTCATGGAAGCATCTCCCCCCTGCCCCCCTCCAATTTGTCTCATACTAATTCTTCTCTTCTACAGCGAGTTTTGTTATTCATGAAAGATAGCTGCTGCAGAAGAAGCAAGAACTGAAATGTTTAATGTCGTATGGAGCTGGAGGAGCTGTGGGAAGGCTGAACTGAAGGCTGAAGTTCTTCCACAACTCCAGAAGAAACACCAGGCCTTGCAGGCCAAGAGGAAGCCTGGGCTCTCTTCAAGACTTTAGGGCTGAGAAAACGACTGTATCCACCAGTTCATGCTCCTTTCACAGTGCCAGTAGATACAGTGGAAAATACAAAGATTTTCCTGAAAAAAAGTTTGGTCCTGGAAAAGCTTTCCTGTGTTGTAGAAATAAATAGAAGAAGCAGATGAACTACATAGTCTGGAGGAAGAAATGCTCAGCAGCGCTGTCCCCACAGGCTCTCCACACCTCAGTGAAGTATTTCCCCAAAATAGATTTATCTGTACATATGTATCTGTACAAAACAGATATTACTGTCATCACAATACAGGAAAAAGTAATTTGAAACTGCTGAAATGTAGTTCAGTGATACAGTTTACAAAGAAAGTTTTTCAGCTCTTAACTGCAACGTTTAGTGTTGTCCAAGCACAATGATGAGATACTTGAGATTCAAGTCTGTGCGTGTAATTATCTTAATCCATAAATTATAATCCCGGAAGGTAATAAACCCAGTCATTTTGAAGAGCAACCAACAGAGCCCATAATTTTCTGCAGTTGCTGTGCTCAGGATCAGCAGCACACAAAAGTCAAAATGCTGGTTGACAAGGGGTGCTGCTCATCACCACCCAGACTAAAGTGAATTATTTGACAAAACAAGGCCACTTCCATGTGACACTTGTGGGGTTTTTTGCCAAGTTCTCCTGGCAACTGGTAAAGAAGGGGAAACCAGAAACAGGGAATGACTACTGATTGCTCCCTTGGACTGAGTCAGATCTGGCTAGAAGCAGATTTCTTCTGAAATTACTGTTATTTCAGCATTTTATATTTTTCTGTGAAGAGCTACGATTGATAATGTGACTCAGTAATAACCTATACTTAGCAAAAAGAGTGTTTCTTTGTAATTAGGGTGCTTCTTTCCAATTTAGACCAGAGTTATGATGGAGGTAAACACTTTTTTATTTATTTCAGTGCTTTTCCTTTTAATCTTCTCATACGTTTTTTCTTTTGTAAATGTTAAAGTCTGTAAAATAGAAATTTATAAGAACGAGTGTGGAAGAAGAAGCCTGGAAGTGTGTATTTATTTCGTGTGTCCATCACCCAAAGCTGAAAAGCAAATACTGCACTTTTCTGGGGACACATCCCCTATTTTTGTGAAGGGTAGGAACAGTGCTGTGGTTGTTCTTTGTGAATGACAATGCTCAAACAACTTAATGAATAGTTTAGTCAAAAATAGTTTCCTAGGCCACAATCAAGGCATATTAAGAAACCAAATGTGCCCCTCCTTGTTCCTCCAGACTTATCTGCCAAATCAATGGGTTTGGGGCACAGGACTCCCATCTGGAAGTCATTGTGGGAAATAGTGTCACTGATTATTAAATTGCAATCTATAACCAGAGGTTTGATTATAATATCTTAGAATCATTGAATAGAATCATGGAATGGTTTGGGTTTGAAGGACCTTAAGGCTCATCCCATCCCACCCCTGCCATGGGCAGGGACACCTTCCACTGTCCCAGGCTGCTCCAAGCCCCAGTGTCCAGCCTGGCCTTGGACACTGCCAGGGATCCAGGGGCAGCCCCAGCTGCTCTGGGCACCCTGTGCCAGGGCCTGCCCACCCTCCCAGGGAACAATTCCTGCCCAATATCCCATCCAGCCCTGCCCTCTGGCACTGGGAAGCCATTCCCTGTGTCCTGTCCCTGCAGCCCGTGTCAAGAGTCTCTCTCCATCTTATAAGAACTCCTTAACATGTCATAGACTCTTTGTCTCTTTTTAGAATGCATGAGATAAAATTCTTAAATAAATGTTGCTTGCTAGCTCATTAAAGTTGCTCTCAATGCCACAGACAACTGTGGATCAATCATTCCTCGTTATACACAGGTCTAAATTTCAAATGGCCACATGCAAAAGGTGAGAGCACATACTGAAATTCACACCATTTAGTAGCTATGATTAAACCTGAAAATCTCACTAAAAAATCAATGTGTTTTTTCCACCCAACTCATGGACACGGGATTTCACACACAGAACTTCAGTTTAATGACACCGAATGCATTTCACAAAGCGGCAACATTTAAATAACAATCAAATAGTTAATAAATTGCTGAATCAGGATTGAAGCACATACCTGATACTTATATTTAAATTTCAGGGGAGAGGGGCTTAGTGGGCTTGTGATGTGAACTGTGAGATGTTTAAAGGGGGCATTCTGTTCACCCCCAGAGCCTTGCATTACTGGTTTCTAAATTGTTGCCAGTTGCAATCATATCTTTATTGTGACCCCCAAGATTTCAGTAAGCAACACTTTTTTTCATGGTGAGATTTTGAGCCCATTCGTAACAGCTGGGACCCAAAATATCATAACTGTTGCCTTGGCTACAAGTCCAGCTGAGAGGCCTTTCTAAATGGCCTTTTTAAATTCTAGAAGAGGCAGAAGAAAACATTCCTGTGGGATATATAAGAAGCTCTGAGACTTTCCCAGAAGTGAGATTCAAGAGGCTTTTTTTGGTTTTTTTTGGTATCTTTTTGCTCTTCAAAATATTTTTGAGCTGCTAACAAGCAGGTCTTACCCAGCTGAGCAGAACATCTGGCACCTCACCGTGGGGTGCAGGTGATGGAGGACCAGACTGAAACAGATGTGGCCACTTACCTGCACCAACACTCCTGCTGCAGTCAGGGCTCCTTAGGCAGTACAGGGAACACCACACTGACTTTCTGTGAAATTCTGAACAATTACATGGAGCTAGCAGAGATTTAAAAATGCTGCTATCTGAGGAATAGGAAAAAAAACTATTTATTGTTATTGATTGAATTGCCCTGTCCTCAGCACAGTAATATTTCATAGAAGTGCTAGAAATACATTTACTTTGCTCATTATAATATGATGTGTACAAATCTTTTATTTAAAATCCCTCAGTAAAGCTTCTGCATAATTGAAGTTCCTAATGCTTAAATACTCTTTGTACATGATCATACAAAGCCAGCCTAAGATTGTGTGGTCCTCTTGGCTTTGAGAATTAGGAGAAAACACTACAAGGCAAAACATGATTTTTTAACAGATGCTGGTGTAATGAGTTTCTGTGAGAAGGGCTTCCATTGTCTAAATTCTTTTAAACAGCACTGCTTTTTATGGAATAACAATAGAACTTCTTACACGAGTCAATGGCAGCTTTTAAAGGATTATAATGCATAACATGCATTTTTTACTATTTGTGTTTTTAAACTGTTATGTTGTTCCAGAGAAACAAATAGGCCCAACACATTCCTAACTGCTCCTTAAATGAATTTCACACTGGAAAATGCTCAGTTTTTGTAAACCCTCCCAAAGATTAAATATAAGAACCAGGTAAAATTGTATTTTGCTACTTAGGGATGGGCTTCTTACTGCTGATATGTCTAAAATATATGCCTTTTATCAGCTGCCAAGAAAGTAACTTTGTTATGATCCAAGGTCCTGAATGCATGTGGAATAAAATATGGAAAGCACACATTTTTTGCCACATTTGATCACTAGTCCTTCTTACTTTTGGTAAATCATTTTTTTCTTCTATGCTGGGAAGTGCCAAAAAGTAGAGAGAAATAAACAGAATGGACCCTCTCCTCACTAGCACTAAAAACTGGTATTTCCTTTCAGGTAGAAGAACTTCAGAAACACCCTGCTTTATAAGTCTTCTGGCCATTCTAGTCTCAAAATGACAGTAATTGGTTGAAATTCTCACAAATTAGGAAAATTTCAGAAAATAAACACCCTCACTGATAATTTTGATTACACAGAGTTCTGGGTTACTTTCCTGCAGCACAAGAAGATCTGAGCATTCCCTGAGGGATTAAAGTGGGAAGTTGTGCTAATATGGGCAATGAAGGAAGCAAGAGATCCATGTTTACCCCTCAAGACTGATTTCAATAGAGTGTTTGGGAAGGCAGGAGGAAATATCCTGGTCCAAGCTTTTCTGTTGCAACAGTTCCTTTCCATCTTGGTTGGTCCTCATTTCCTCCTGTTAAAGAGAATTTGGAAGAAAATACAGGTCTGGGACGAGGGTGGTCAGATACCCCAAAGGAATTGATGACAAAGGACATAAATCCACTTGGAGTTTAACACTCTTGGGAGCTGGATAATTCTTCCCAGAAGATTGCTGACATTGGCAGGAAAGCATCAGCCCACTGGTGTGAAACAAGGAGAGCAAGGCCCGTTGTGGGAGCAGCCCAGTGAGCTCTGCCGCCACAGGGTGATCCCTAAAAGGCTGAGCCATTTTCCCAGCTAACCCATGGATAAATCCCTGTGATAAAATGGCCATCCCACGGCAGCTCAGTAGCATTCCTCCACATGTTCCACTTGTATCCAGGCAACAGGAACACCAGGGCCAGCTAAAGGCAGAGCTGGGATGTAAGGGTGGGGGCCTGGGCACATTTTCTGTGACAGGGCAGATGGCAAAGGGCTAAAGACAGGGTATTGATTAACATTTGAATCCATTTGCATATTAAAATAGTTCAGCTTCTTCTTTGAGGTACTGAACTGTGATCCAACTAATGTATAAAGACACACTGAGAAAGTATTTTAGGTCAAGAACTAACTGCAAAATTCCATCTTCTTGCTCTATGAATTTAATTTTACCCTTTGCTCTTCTACTCAACAGCCTTCCTAATTTGTATTTCTATTGAATATTGACTTTATGATAAGTTCAGCCCCCTGTATTAGCCAAGACTGTAGGACCAGATGGCAGAAATTTAGGTACACACTATCCAGCTGTTAGCAAAGGTATTTTGGTTTCCTACACATTATGGAATATTAATTATAGACAGCTTGGATAGAACAAGGAGCATAGCAATTTTTGAAGCATGATTGCAGTGAAAAATAGTGACAGGTATATCCTTCCATGAAGAAATTACTTTAATAACTCCTCCATTTTATCACAGAGACAGCTCAAAATCAATGGAAACTTGGTTTGATACCCAGAGATCCTTTGGAAAATTACAGTATCAGGCTTGATATTGTATAACAGAGTACAGAAATCCCAGTTAGCAGAGCAAACACATTGGCAGTGTTACATGTCAGCGAATAAAATAGCTCCATTTAAAACATTTAGTTCATGTAATGTGGATCCCAGTTTTATTTAATTCAGCAGGTTGTCAGAACAGTTCTCCAGAATGGAAACAATTTTTCTCATTTTAAGAAAGAGCTTGCGTGTAAAAAAATCCAGAGCAAAGCACTTGTAATAAGAAGCCAGCAGATTGTTTTAGGTTGATAATAATTAGCTTTATTTCATATAAAATATCCTTTCTGCATAGAGAATGAACCCAGATGGTGGAAGTTACCTCCATTCCTTTGGAAACAAAGGGAAGCACTTGAATAAGTACTGAATTAACTGATGGGGGCCATTTCCTGCCATGCCTGTGGGATGAGAAGGATCTCCAAAAATCACCTCACCTCAGCAGCAGCTCAGCTCAGCAGGGAGCAAACTCCAGAGCTCTTAGGGAGGTGTCTCTTCTCCTTTGAGTCGCTCCCTCTCCAGACATAGATCACTGCTAAATGGTTGAAAATGCATTTACTTCTTATTTCATCCAGTGGATTAAAACATTTAGGTGGATTAGAGGGTAATTTCCTTAACCTGGCTGTGGCATCGGGTTCTAATGGTGTTCTGGCTGTCAGACTGAAAGACAGAAAAGCACATTTCAGACGGAATCATGCCTGTGGCTACAGAAAACAGTCTGGAGGGTTAGGATTTAGTTGGAAAAACTAAGCCAGCTAATCAAAAAGTGCTGAAGCAGCATAAGTACAAAAAGGGTTGCCTCATACTGTAGGAATTGTGCTGCTCCACTGCTTATGCCACAGAAGTTTCAACCGTGCATCCCTTGGACTCATCCCACAGAAGTTCATCCTAATTAACTCCTGCTGGCCCATGGATCTTTTGTATTTTCAGCAGAACACAGGTGAACGAAGCCTGCAGTTCCAGCCCAAAACAAGGGGTTTGTAAACAGAAAGCTGCAGACAAAATACAGGAAAGAAGCCCAGACATCCTTGCATTAAAGCACTGAGGAGCAATGGTGACATGAATTACTCTTAATAGAAACATATTGAAATTATCCACTGAAAAAAAAGGACTGACAATGAAGATGGGACTTGGTTCAGACGTTTATTCTTAATAGTTTAACTTTTAGAACAGAGCTGGAATTGTTCTTTCTGCCTCAAGAGACCATGCAGGGCAGCAAGTTGCTGTACATGGCTCAAAGGTGCTACCCCTGGGTGAGGGCAGCCCCCGGGATCAGTCCAGGCTGGGGCTGAGCAGAGGGAGCAGCCCTGGGAGAGGCCCTGGGGGAGCTGCGGGGCAGAGCTGGCCCTGCCCCGGCCGTGTGCGCTGGGAGCCCAAACCCCCCTGCCCTGGGCTGAGCCCCAGCGTGGGCAGCAGGGGAGGGGGGATTCTGCCCCTCTGCCCCTCAGCTGAGACCCCACCTGCAGAGCTGCCCCAGCCCTGGGGCCAGCACAGGAAGGACCTGGAGCTGCTGCACAGAGCCCAGAGGAGGCAGCAGCATGAGCAGAGGGATGGAGCAGCTCTGCTGGGAGGAAAGGCTGCCAGAGCTGGCATTGTTCAGCCTGCAGAGGAGAAGCTTTGGGGTGAGCTCAGTGTGGCCTTGCAGGGCCTGAAGGAGCTGCAGGAAAGCTGGGGGGCGCCAGGGCCAGGCTGGACATTGGGGCTTGGAGCAGCCTGGGACAGTGGAAGGTGTCCCTGCCCCTGGCAGGGGTGGGATGGGATGAGCCTTAAGGTGCCTTCCAACCCAAACCATTCTATTAATTCATGGAGTGAGATTTTACACACCCATTTTCCTTTCAGTAAAATGTCAGGGCTGGATGTAATTCTTTAAATTCACCTGCCTATTGCCATTTCAGACACCCTGAGGTCCCCTGCCCAGCTTCTTGTTGGTGATCCAGATTAGCATGGGTGTCCTCTAATTCCTGCAGCACACCTGCCAGGCCCTTGCTGAAGTTTTGGATGTCACAGGACCTCAGCACGGCACTAAACACCAATGATTCAGCTACTGATCCCTCAAAGTCTCTTGGCTTTCTGTCACTGAGATTCTCAATTTACTAAAGTTAATACATGCAACATAAAAGTTTAAACAGCACTGAACAACTTGGACGACAATTATGGAAAGAAAAAGGAATACCTAACAGAAGGAAAATCAAAGGAACTTCTAGAATGGGTATTTCCAAAATCTAAAGCTCCAGTTACATAACTTTTAAACATTAACTAAAGAAATAAAAGAGTAAAAAGTGAATTATATGTGGGTAATTTCTGAATGGAAGCACAGTTAATTCCAGCAATATAGTCCATGGAAACAGTCCAAAAATCTCAGCTGAATTATCAGATAAGATATTACTTGTCTGAACACTTTATACATTTGCAGCTGGTTTTCGTGATCAGTGACAGAAAGCATGAATTAGTTTCATTCCTTTCTTGTCAAACTATTTGCTTAGATTTTAAAGGAAGGAAATAACCATTGTCAGTCATATGAATTGAGTATATCATCCTGTACAAGTAGGCTTTAAATAGCAAAATTTGATCGTGTCAAAAGAGGTTGCTTACCTACCAATTTTGTGAAAGTCATGATTTGAATATCCTCTGACTGATATCCCAACAATGCATCTCATTTTACACTTTGGATCACATAATTTCCCTTGTGAGTCTCACAAATGGAGAAAAAAAAGCCTCGGAAAGTTTTCTTTCACATTTTCTGTTTAAAAAAATCAACATTTAAAATTTATTTGCCCACACTCCTACTTTCAATTCAGCATAAAAATCTGTTCCAAGTGTTTCCTACTTACAAGGGTTTTTTTTTTTAATTTATTAGGAGAAGTGCAAGAGCTCTCCTGTGAATGTTCTTTAGGGGTTTTTTTTTAATATTTATTTTAACAGCAGACCTTCACACAGTAAATTTTCTCCCAAACACAGCTCTAAAATAAATTGGTTCCTGAGGATCAATTCTTCCTGTCATCTGTGGTGCAATAGCATCAGGGATAAGTTCCTTCCAAAATAATTTTAACATACTTTTCTTCTTCAGTAAGACTTTGGATCACATTTAACTGATAATATTTCTAGTGTAAAGAGAAGGGTCTAAAAAGCTCGAGCTGGTGCCAGTGGCTTCCTTTGCCTGGGTAAAATGACCAGCAGTTTGTTAGCAGGGTCTGACCCAATAAACTTGGGTTTATTTCTATTTAACAGCCTCTAGCTTTTCCAGACTTTTCCAATAATTTGTGCAAAATTTCCTCTTTAACACAAGCTTAAGTCAACTTAGAAAAATAAATAAAAAAAAAAAAAATTGGGAAAATGGGAGAAAAATCCCTCAACTTAAGGAATGTAAATTATTTTGCAGTTTTTGTTAAATCAAGAATAGGCACAAAGTCTTGCTTCTAAGGAAGGAATACGAAGCATCATCTCCAAGGCTCCTAACCTGGAGAAGCTTTTCACTGTACACACCATTAAACAAAATATCCTACTTGGGGTGTGCTGGGTTCACACACCCTGGGAGGGGGAGCGAGAGAGAGGGTTGGGGAGAGAGACAAACCCCTTGGTGGTGTTTAAAAGAAACAGATAAAAAGGGAGTTTTGTGTCTGGCAATTTTTGCCCTGGGTTTTGTTTCTAACCCCAGCCAGCAGCAGCCCTGTCCTGGGCCAGGGAGTCCCTGAGACCCTTGGTGTTCCCCATTATTTGGTCCAGCTGGAGTTAGACACAGACACTTTCCTCTCTTTCAGGAGCCTACAGGTCTGGCTCATCTCCAGAGCAGGATTCCAGGTGTGCACAAATCCGTTTAATCTCCTGGGAGCAGAGGTTGCTGTGTAAAACAGCTGACATAGCTCAGACCATTGCTACCACTGCTGGGAGGCATTGCTTGGTGTCTGCCCAAAGTAATATTTGGAACCTGGTGCACCCAGACAAAAAGTTTCCCTTGCACAATGCCTCAAAGGCTTCCCATAAAGTAACCTCAGATAACACAGAAATGTTCAGACTTGAGCTTACATGGCTAGAAATAGAAAGTCACAGCCCACTAATTAGATGTCTAATTAGATGCTACTGACTCTCATGCCCTTTCTGAAACTCTGACATCAAATACACACCATAAACTTCTGAGTATGACAGAAATGGAATCACCTCTCTCATTGTGGAAGCATTAGGTGCTGGTAATAAGGGGGTTGTACAGTGCTGGAAGAGGTGTGTGCAAGCAAAGGCTGAAGTGGAAGTAATCAGTCTATTAAATATTTCACACAGTGTATTTCCCTCAGATTAAACACATGAAGTCCCTTTCAATCCAAGCTGAACATCAAGAAGCAAAATGTCAAGCTATTATGTTAACATTTTCCAACTTCAGGTCTTTATCAGCTCTCTGAGACAAAGACCAAATCGAGCTTTCATGTCTGAACATGGAGAGTAGGATGCAGGAGGTGCAGCGGTACTGTCAGACATTTGGATCATTCCTCACCAAGCAGAGAGAAAAATGTCAGCTGAGATGTTCACACAGAACTTGACATTTGGGTAAGCGAATATAACCTTCAAATCTGGCTTTCCTTTTACATGCAGCAGAAAAATACAAAAAGTAATGGAGACAGGCAAAGCGGAGCTTGAAATAATCATAGCACAACATCTTATTAGTCCAGATCCTGCCTACAGGGTCTAATCTGAGGCCTTGTTCTAGCAGCTGTGTGTCACCTCAGAAATGAACTATAAAAAATTAAAATAGAGAGCAGCACTGTGTATTTTTCAACTCCAGCCTAGTGAGGTTGTGATCTCTAAATAGGTTCTGCCAGGGAGTGCTGTGCCTGCAGCTACAACCTACAAATGTAGGACATGCAGAACATGGAGCACTCGTGCTCTGCCTAAATATTCCTTAGAGGAGCCCCAGCACGCCCCAAAGAGGAGGTGCCTCTCCCCCTGCCAGTCTGTGACACATCTGAGTCTGCAGTTAGAGCTGGAAGTTGGTAAGCTGAGCATCACCATCTATAATTCACCCTTAAAATGATATGATTAAGTTCAGAATGAGAGGTGTAAATAGCACTGAAGGGCGGGAAACATTCAGCACTGCAATTCTCCAAGTCTGAAACATCGACCTGTGTTTCCCCCTAAGGTTTGCTACCCCAAACAACTCAGTAGAGGTTAAAAATGGACACACACACAAAAAAGGAGGGATACAACAAAAGGAGGGAGTGCCTCTATCAGCACTGACTCTGGCTTTGGAAGAGTGCTCTGAAAAACCCCACACAACACAGAGGCAGATGTTTAATATTTGGTTTGCTTCTGTAATTTAGGTGGTTGCAACTCCATTTTCTTAAAACAATTCAGTGATTTGTATCATATAATTCATGGGGCTTAAAGTTAAGAGTTACAAATAATACCTGGGAGCTAAATTTCAGCTATTTTGTCCAAAAAAGCTCTTTTTGACAACAATTTATTCAAAGATTTCTCATTGACACAATTATTCTAGGACATGCATTTTAATTACTCCATCTTTTTTTTTTTAATTTCATCAGAATTTTCCAGGTATATTTTTTCCTGGTATAATTTTAAAAAAGTTTTATGATCATAGAATCTCAGAATGGTTTGGGCTGGAAGGGACCTTAAAGCCCATCCAGTGCTACCCCCTGCCATGGGCAGGGACACCTTCCACAATCCCAGGTTGCTCCAAGTCCTGCCCAACCTTGATAGCAGAGATAACACCATGGTCATAAACCAATATGACCTAGTTTTATTCCCCCAAACAAGATTTAAGAGATGGTATCAAAGTCAAATTAGGGAAAAATACCAATCAAGGCTTGTTCTTTAAAAATAGATCCTTTCAGACACCTGAGGGTGAGAACAGCCCATGTTACTGCAGAGCTCCACAGCCTGCAAGAGGAACCCTACAAGGGTTGAATTGTCAAGGTACTGGACACCAAGAAGTTTTGATCACTTTTGAAATGTCTGTTTACTAAATGAGAACCAAGCTTTTGAAATTCACATCCTAAATTTTCAGTAGAGGCAAGCAATTTCAAAAGTATGTGTTTTTCCATAGCTTTTCTCTATAGCAGCAGTGTAACTTCTGTTAAAGACTCACTCGCTGGAATATGGTGTTGTTTTTAGTATAAGTCTCAAATTTTTTTAAAAAAAAACAACAAAACAAACAAGAAATTTTGCTGTTGATAGTAAATTTTGCTATAGAACCTCAAACACCATCACCTAAATCTCTTTACCATGCAATCAAACTAACTTAGCCTGCAAAGGATCCACAACCAAAGCACTAAATCAAGCAGCCACCTCTTCTCACACAGGAGAAGTCAGCAATTACATAAAAGTACAGAATCTAACAGTAAATAACCCAAAATTTCTGTCCTACCAGACACTGAAATCATCATGAAGGAATATTTCTCCAGAGTTTTTAATATCAAGGCACAGGAAGGATATGAAAAAACTCATCAAGAACAAATCTCCTCTTTAGCAAACCAGGGACATACCGGATCTGTCAAAGCAAACATGAACAGAACAACGAATCGTGGATTTGTGTTATGAGCTGTGTGTATGCCAGAGGTTAAAGAGACTCAGATTCTTGGTGTTGTTAAATCTAAATGGCTCCAAATGTTTTACACAATTCATCTCATCTGAATAAAGGCTGGCTTGTTGCTGAACAAGGGTATTCATAAACAACAACGTTAAACTCCCTGCACAACAGAAGCTGTAGTTACTTTCAATAGATGGATTTGTAGGACTGATAAAAGGTGTGTCTGGCATAACCTCACTGAGGTTACAGCACAGCAGAATGTTTGCATCCCAAGCTTCTGTCAGTGAGCGAGATGCCTTTGATTACGTAACAAACTGATCAGCATCTCCAGGCAGACTTTTTAGTCTGCAGCACCTCCTTGAAATTGAATGGAAATTGCTCACTGAGGTCCTCACTGTTTGGTTGATGCGGTGTTCTGGCACTGCTTCCTTCTGACCTGTCATCTTTCCATCTCCTTGTATCATTCAGCTGAATAATTTCCTCCAAAAAAGGAAAAAAAAAAAAAAACAACAACAAAACCAAACCAAACCAAAAACCTTTTCATTTCAGTAATATCTAAATGAAACAGTGAGAATGACACATGCAGAAATTACTCCTTTCATTTGGGGTATGTTTTACTGCAGTTTCTCTTGGTTGAGATGAGCTTTAAACACAATTTGCATTTCTTTTCCTCTCCACCTTTTTTTGTTCCCTCTCTCTTAAGTAACATTGTATTGTGTCCCTGTGATAGTGTACTGTATCCCCTGAGTAAAACTGCATATTTAACAAAAAAAGATGTTTTGAGTGCATATCACTAAAGGAAATAAACAGCTACTATTAATTGCAGCTGTTGCAGTAATTGTGTGGGAGAATACTGGGAATGTCAGAAGGTGATTGGGTAATAAATGACTCTATGCACCATCATAGAATCATTTTGGTTGGAAAAGGCCTTTAAGATCGAGTCCCACCAATAAGCCATCACAGCCACCACTGACCCGTGCCACATTTATTTGAGCAGTGGGAATAAAATCAAATTAACATCTGACATCCAGTGCCAAGCACAAGAGGTGTCAGTGATTGGGGGGTTGGACCAGAAAAGCTTGGAAGGTCCCTTCCAACCCAAACTATTCCATGACTTTACTGTATCTGAGCATTGGGCACTCTGAGTGTGCTCAGGGCAGAGCATGATGAAATCCAATGTATTTCCAACTCTTAGAGAAAGATGGCACGAAAAGTACAATAGTTTGTGGTTTTTAATGAACATTATCTCCAGATTAATCAAAAAGCCACGTGAGAAGTTCTCAGTAAAAGCTGCCTGGGGACTCAGACCACAGAAGACAGCATTCCGTAAAATTAAATCCATGTAAAGAGTTTGAGATGAGGTGTGAAGTCATTTGGAGTACTCTCATTTTCTCTTCTGTGTGCCAGAGAACACACAGCAAAGAAGTTCAGATGTGCTTCCAGTAAGGTGTAATTACTTCCAGACTAGAATAGAGGTATTAAAATATGTTCAAGGATTATTAAGAAAGGAACAGTCAAGCAGATATCAGTTTTAGCTACAAATCATGGATTTCAGCTTAAAAAGGCATAAAAGTGAAAATTCCCTGCCTTAAATAATATAAAGCCATTCCAAACTTTTATAAAATACTGGCTTTACAACAAATTTAAGCTTGTTCTGGAAGACCTACTGAATTCTCTAGGCACTAGAGGTCACTATTAGTTTTGAATCGTTCAAGTCTGCTGACTTCTAAATCCTCCTGAGAATGCTCTAAATTTGAGAACTTGCCTCCATGAAATATGTTCATGTTAAATAAGGGTACTTGGAATAAATATGTAAGTGTTTTCCCCAGAAAAATAAGTCCAGAAATACAAGTCAAAAGTTCTAGTGAGGAGAGTGTTTTAAAATATCGAATTTGTCGTGGCTCTACCAGCCACAGGTTCATTCTGGTGACTCCAGCAATAAAGAATATTGAGATGAGGTGCCCCCAAGAACAGCAGAGATTATCTTGGCACTCATTCAAGTCATAACCTACCAGAAAAAGGAAAGAAAATCAGGAGAATGGCTGGACCTTGAGATACTCAGGCATTGACTCATAAGACAACAGAACAAGAAGTGATGATGGCTATTTGAGGGGGAAAAGTTAAAAACAGAAGCAAAACTGGTGAAAAATAAAGGCTTTTTGGATGTTGTCTGGACTTGTCTAATATCTATTGCTACTCTGACCTACATTAAAGTTCATTTGTGTGAGGGATTTGCTGCAGAGCTGTCACTGCTGCTGCCCCCACACCACATTTTTGGCGCTGAAGTCACCTCTTCATTGTTTCCATTTTCAGCAG